>NC_090931.1:1409007655-1409317208 GCF_040938575.1 Ambystoma mexicanum | reverse complement strand
ACGTCCCACCAGGTCTTCTCGGCTCAGTCCCCCGAGTCCAGTACATAGTCCTTGAGATAGCCTGGCAGCCTCCGCTCTCGGCTGACTGGATATCTTGGCGGGGTCCCGGGCCGCGTGAGACAGCCGTGTTCGATTCCGGCCGGGGCTTGGTGCCCGTTCTCTCCTTGATCGGCAGGTGGTTCCTCCGTTCTTGTGGCTTCCTCCGGAGCTTCGTTCTCAACTGGTGTTTCAATCCTCTTGAAGAACGACCGGTTGCGGGTGACAGTCCCTCGATCACAGGCCGCCGTTACCATTGTGCCCTTCACGTGTGTTACCTTCCACGGGCGTGGCTCAAATTGGAGGGACAGTTTTCCTTCCGGGTGTCGATTCCTGACCAACACTATGTCCCCTACTCGCATTTCTTTTTCCTGCAACCCTCGTCGTTCACTTTCCTTTTCATTGCGCCTGACTCGCTCCTCCCGAATCTTCTCATCATCGATAATTCCGGGTGGTCGGCCTTCCTCCTCCGGTAGCAGACCTCTTGGGCATCGTCCGAACAGGGCTTCCGCGGGGGCCACTCCTTTGGACTGGTGAGGCGTCGTGCGGTATTCCCTTAGAAATTCCACAAGTTTTCTCTCCAAGTCTGCCCCGCTGCTGGCTGATATCCTTAGGACTTTGTTGAGGGTCCGCATCATCCTTTCGGCTTCCCCATTGGCCCGTGGCCAGAGTGGGGACACCCTGCGATGCTGAATCCCTCTTTCCCGGAGGTAGGTGGCGAATTGGTTGCCGGTGAACGGTGGCCCGTTGTCCGAGCATAGAAGGTCTGGGAACCCGTGTGTGGCAAACATCTTGTCTAATGCCTTCGTCGAGAATTCAGTCGCCGTTGATTCAACTATCTCTACCTCGGGGTATCGTGACCATTGGTCTACAGCTACCAGAAAGTACATGCCCCGTCCTGTTGATCCGAAGTCTACGTGTATTGTCCCCCATGGTTTCTGGCTACGCTCCATGGATCGGATTGGCGGAGCTCTGTCACCTGGGGTCACTGTCTGGCACGCTATACATCTTTTTACAAAGTTCTCTACCATTTTTTCCAAGTCCGGGAACCATACTTTGGCCCTTAACCGTGCCTTTGTTTTAACCACACCCTGGTGGCCAACGTGCGCTAGTTCTAGCATCCGGGACCTCAGCGTCCGTGGCACGACAATTTGGCGTCCTCTCAGTATGAGCCCGTCGTCCGAGATGGAAAGCTCCTCTCTCACCTTCCAGAGCGCTTGGAGGTCTCTCTGTGCTACTTCTTGTCGGCGCGAGTTATCACGCAGCACCTCTCTCCAGTCGCCGCTTCTGATTGCTGTTCGGACAATGCCGAAGACCTCGTCGTTGGAAGATTCCGTCGATATGACTGCTCTTGATATCGCCGTCGGAAGAGACCCTTCCACCACCTGACACAGTAGTCCGTGGCAGTCACTCGCGCCAATGTCCGTATCCGGGTCCTCTTTGTTGGGATGGCGTGACAGATACTCTGCCGGATTGTTGGTGCCTGGCCTGTACATCAGTCGTACCCCATACTCCATCAGAGCCAGCATCCACCTTTCGATTCTGGGTGGTGGTTTCGATGATACGCCTGCTAGTATTGGTAATAAGGGCTTGTGGTCCGTCACCACCACTACAGGTTTGCCTAAGATGTATAGGCGGAAGTGACGGCAGCCCCACAGGATGGCTAGTGCTTCTCTTTCAATCTGTGAGTACTTCATTTCTGTGGTGGAAAGGGCTTTGCTTGCGTATGCGATAGGCCGCATGTCCCCGCGTTCGTCCGGTTGCAGTAGTACAGCCCCAACCCCTACTGGGCTCGCATCTACCACTACTTCGGACTCCACTCCAGGGTTGAAATATGCCATGGTGTCACCATCGGACAGGGCGGTCTTCAGGGTCTGGAATGCCTCCTGCTCCTTGGCGCCCCATTTCCATGCTGTGTCGTTCCTCGTCAGCGCCCTGAGCGGTTCTGCTGTTGACGCTAGCCCTTTGATGAACCGCCCACAGTACGTTACCATCCCCAGGAAGCTTCTCACCTCGGTGGAGGACTGTGGGGCGGCAGCATTCTTAATGTCCATGATTTTGGCCGGGTCAGGTGACACGCCTGCGGCATGGAGGATGAAACCAAAAAAACCTATGCGGTCTTTGAAGAACTCACATTTTTGTCGATGTAACGTGAGGCCTAGATTTTTCAGCCTTTGGAGGGTGCTTTCCAGCCTCTTCAAGTGTTCCATTTCCGAGGCTGCGAATACCAGGATGTCGTCACTCATGTTCAATACGCCTTTGAGGCCTGCTAGGGCTCCTCGGATGGTGTTTTGAAACACTTCGGCGGCTGACGAGACCCCGAAGCTTAGGCGTTTGAATTGGTAAAGGCCATCGTGCGTCGTGAACGTTGTTATATATCTCGAGTCAGGGTGGAGCTCCAGCTGATGATACCCTGCTCTTAGGTCCAATTTAGAAAAGACCTTGGCGCCTTGTAGTTCTCCAATGATGTCATCGAGGGTCGGTGTTATGTGTCTTTCCCTCTTAATCGCTGCATTGGGTAGTCGCATATCGACACATATTCTAACCGCCCCGGGTTGTTTTGGTTTGGGCGTCACCACGATCGGAGAGACCCATGGCGTCGGCCCTTCTACTCTCTCGATGATGTCCATGCTGACAAGGGATCGGAGTTCTTCCTCAACCTTTTCCCTGAGGTGGAAAGGTATTCGCCTGTGTTTGAGGGCCGTGGGCCTGATTGATTCATCTATGTGGAGTCGCACCGGGGCGCTTTCAATTTCCCAATCCCCTCAAAGATGCCTGCGAATTTGTTTAGCAGTGTCTCAATGTCTATCTGATATACTTCGTATGCGAAGTGGACAAGGTTTAGGGCCTCGGATGCGGCACAACTGAGTAGGGAGTGGGGGCTAACGTCTGTGATGAAGAATCTGGCCTTGATTGTGATTTCCCCCTTTGACACAGGTGACACAAATACTCCTTTGAGAGGCAACGGAGTGTCTCCCCCAAAAGTGAAGATTTTTGCCATGGAATTGTCTAGTGTTGGGGGGCCTGGGAGTCTTTGGTAGTGCTCCTCCGCGAGAACACACACCGATGCACCTGTGTCGATAAGGATTTGTGTTGGCACCCCCAGTATATTCACTTCGCACTTGGGTTGTCTTTTCCGTTTGCTCTCCGATGCAATGTTAGAGATAAAGAAAACTTCATCTTCCTCTTCCTCGTCGTCTTCTTCTTCTTCTGCGAGCTGCAGCTTTTGGATTTCTAGTTTGAGCGCTGCGATGCTCCACTGTCTTCTGAAACTGCTTCCCCGCACCTTCGCAGGTCCTCTCTGGACCGGCACCGGAGCAGGGGCGCGGCACATACGGGCATAGTGTCCTGGTTCATTGCACCGTCCGCAGGACCTACCCTTGGCTGGGCACTCCTCCGTGTGTGGCAAGTCATATCCACAGTAGTTGCAGGATGGTCCAGAGGTGGCAGGGGAGTGGTTCTCAGATGGCTTCGGGGTCCATTTGTCTCTCGACTTGGACCGTTTGTTTATGGCATACGCTACATCCCGTGTGCCGGGGTGGACCGCTGCGTCCATGTTCGCACCTCTGGATTCGGCCAGCTCATATGTCCGGCCACTGTCTTGTATTTGTTGCAGTGACCATCCTGGCTCCCTCAGTATTTGCCGTCTCAATTTACCTGAGCTGCATCCCTGAATAACCTGGTGTCGTATCATCGACTCCTCGTTGTCCCAGCGACACGTGCTAGCCATTAGTGTCTGCCTGGCACAGAACTGGTCAAGGGATTCCTCCTCCCGCTGTTTCTCCTTGGAAAAGAGGAATCTTTCATAGTCTACATTTGACTGGGGTATGAAGTGGTTTTCCAATGCAGTCTTTACCGTGGTGTACGTGACTACCCGCAGGTTGAGTGATTCGTATATGCGCATCACGTCTAGCCCAGCCGAATACAGGAGCGTCGCTCGTTTTGAGTCGTCATCGGTGGTCCCTGTGGCTGTGAAGTACATTTCTAGTTTTTTCACCCATAGTAGCCACCTGGGGCCTAGCTTGGACGGGGGGCCAGAAGCATCAAATTTCTGCATGGGCAGTAGCGACCCCTGTTGAGTCCTTATCACCCTTGTCGCAGCTTCTGTTTCACCCTCACTTCCATCCATCTTCACAGGTCGCACAGGCACCTCTCGGTTATTTAGAGGCCGCAAACCTGACTGGGGTGGGGTTTCACGTACCTCAGACTGCGGTTTGCCAGGTCGTCTTCACCCCTTGGTCTCAGTCCAACCACCTTGCGCTGTCTGTGTTGTTGTGATCGTCCCCAGGTAGTTGGAGACGGTCAGTGTTCCAAAAATTGATCGTATCCTCTTGAAGTGGCAACGCACGAGCACCTTCCAGGCCGCTACTGCTACTACACGTGGAGTGTTTCCGCTGGGTCCGCTCCGTGTCACCGCGTAACAACGCAGATTTATTATTATTATTTTTTTTTCTTTCTGCACCCACGTGTTGGGCACACGTTGCGGCGGTGGTCCCGCCTCGTCGCCAGTTGTTATGTGTGCCACAAGGCCCCACACACGCTTGCACTCACACACGCATACAGGGAGGACGCGGGACGCGATGTTAGCTGGTCCGCATCCCGGCGGGAACTGCCGCACGGGCGCACTTTATTGCAACCGCGCATGCGTGGGCCACAACGAGGCTCGCGCATGCGCACAATCCTTAACTCGGGACGTCACAAGATGGACCAGAGTGCACTCATTTGTGGATAGGGGCATCCCTCAGTGAAACTGAGACATTTTTTATTATGTTTTGACAATGACTACTTTAAAGTTGTACTGTGCCTCTCATTGGCAAAACCTGTTACACCAAAGGCAACATATGCATGCACTTACCTCTATCCCATTTTCCCACTCGATAAATGGAAGGGGAATGCTGCCATCAAGAGCTTAAAATTAATGCACATGGCAGCTATCCGTTGTTATGTACGGGTCACGCCACAGCGCACAGCGAGACGTGACATGTCAATAAAGAACCCGGAAAGCCAGAAACCCGGCAGTTTGAGACTTAATGCACAACTGGTGTGACGTGACGTGTCAATAAAGAACCCGGAAACCCGGTAGTCCGAGACTTAATGCACAACCGGTGTGACATGTTTATTTAACACTCCGCGACCAGGCCCACAGCCTACAGCTATGGCACAGCACAGTGCCACACACTTCAGGGGGCCCCTGCAGTAGAACACACCACTGGCAACGAGGCGCAAAGTGAACCACACATGTAAGCACAGTTTTTCTCTGTGTGAGGAAGACATGCACATTTTTGGAAAACACGCTGTATCGTGCAGTGTTCCAATGGCAGGAATACATGCAGCCAAGTGCAACAACCTGTTTTGAACCTTCAAAACCACCAGAGTCAAGCTGGGGCATATCATTCAAGACTGGAACTCACCCCTGGCACACAGCACTACCACATCTACCTACCAGGTGAGACAGAGTGGCCCCATCTAGCGCAGTGGGATAGAACACAAAACCAGGGGATATACACAAGAGAAAACATGGCCACCGGCTTCTCAAGACCCAGATCAGGCACCCCATCAAGGATAGCAGCATCACTGACCTTGCCTGCCCCACCACCACACAATCATTGCAGTGCCACAGCAGCACTGGGACAGTTCGATCCCTACACAGACCCCTCATCGGTAGGACCGAGGTGGATGAGCTGGAAACAGAAATTTGAAATGACAATGGAATGTATGGACATAACAAAACTGTGGAAGATGAGGTCTCATCTACTACTGCATGTCGGGGATGATGTGTTGCACATTTTCAACTCCCTGGCCATGAGAGATGGCACGGATGTATACCAGTCTACTAAAGTCGTGCTCACGGCACATTTTATGCCACAATTAAATCCTGACTACGAGACATTCAATTTTTGCACCATGGTCCAGGCAGAGGAGGAAACCCTTGATGCCCACCACACTTGGCTCCGGCAATTGGCGTTACCCTGGGAATTCGATGACATAGAAAAGGAAATCAGGCGCCAAATCATAAATGGCATGAACTCTGAAAAGCTGTGACGGATAGTACTTAGCAAAAAGGGAATTTCCCTACCAAGAATACTGGAATATGGTCACCAGAGGGAACTGACGCATGCCAGAGCAGCTCAGTTGGGCACCACGCTGAAGAAGCTACAACTTGCCCTGCCAACCATAGTTTCACAAATTGCCAATCGCCCAGTGGCCAGAGACGAGAACAATGAATCCCACACAGCCCCTCGATGGCAACCAAGGATCCCTGGACCAACTGAATGTGGGTGGTGTGGAGGTGCGCACCATGGAAAGAGAAACTGCCCTGGCCATGGCAGTATGTGCGGCACATGCAGACATGACAATCACTACTGTTGGTCGTCAGGTCCATCTCAACATGCCCAATCTCAAACAGCTCAATCTCAACCAATGGCATTGCTTCCCAAGAAGAAGAAACAAGTAAACACACGACTAGTTGTGACTGGAAACAACTAAACCATGGATGAATCCGGTGCTGAACACAATGGTGTAGCGGCAGCAGTTGAGAAAGGACGTGCAAGGAAGAAAGGCAAGATTCACCTTGTTTTGGCCTTAGAACAAGGTGGCAATAGATGAAAGAAAAAGAGGAGACCCAAGTGCCTCATACACAAACACTGTCAGGAAACCGTGATGACAATCGATACTGGTGCTTCCATAAATGTGATGCCAGTCGAAACATATAAGCGGATTCAACCACAGCCGGTACTCAAGTGCATGGACACTTTGTTGTTTGCATATGGGTGCAAAACGCTGTTACCTGTTGTGGGACTGTTCCAAACAACACGGAGCAGAGGGGACAAATTAATCAGTTCTAAAGTATACGTCATGAATGTAGGGTTTGAGTGCCTACTCAGATGGGAGTCAGCAGAAGAAATTGGACTAAACAAATTAATCTGTGACGTCTCTGGCTCCACAGACATCAATGATTTACTTACAAAACACACAGTCCTCCTACAGGGCGTAGGGTGCCTGAAAGGTAAACTTATCAAGTTACATATTGACCCTACATTGTAACACAAAGGAGTGCGGCATAGAGGGACACCGTTCCTCATGCAAGATCCAAGGAGTTACGCAAACTGGAAAAAGCCGACATCATAGAACCAGTATCTGGTCCAACCCCATGGGTGTCCCCCATGGTTGTCACTAAAAAGCCAAAACAACCTGGGAAAGTGTGAATCTGCATTGACATGAGCCTACTTAATGCGGCCATTAGAAGAGAATGGCAGATTATCCCACCTTGGACGAAATTGTGCTAGACATCACAGGGTCCCGATTCTACTCGAAACTAGACCTCAATGCTGGATATCACCAGTTGAAGCTACGCTGTGATTGAAGACACATCATGAAATTTTTGACACATCTAGACCTGAGAGGGTATAAAAGATTGAGCTTCAGAATATTCTCTAAAGCGGAAGTATTCCAGCAAGCAATCCAGGAAGTCATCCAAGGGATACCCAGAGTACTAAACTGAGGCGATGACATCCTCATACATGCCAGCAGCAAAGAGGAACACCATACAAAGGTCTGCAGTGTCTGCCTCATCCTGTTCCTTGTCCTCCTCCGCGCTATGTTAGGCGGATTGTGCCGCCTCACCCATATCACTCGTGGCTGTTGACTGCGACCCCTCGACATCATTGGCTGCTGGTGATGCATCTTCCTCCCCATGAGGTGTCTGCTGGAGGGCCAGTGTTTTCCTGGCTGTGACCTTTGGGGCAGGTGTGCCTTTTGGCATGCTTGCCTTGATGGCACCAATGTGTCCGGGCTGGGACTCCTATATGTGTCGGAGCTAGCTGCTCCTCTTGGTCTCCGGCCTGTGTGCCCTGTTGGCTGGTGGGCTGTGGTTTGGGAGCAGTGGTTTTCCTTGGGCAATCCATTGATGTCGATGACCTGGGTGGCGTCATCGTTCCCTCTGCTCATGCATGCAGGTGTTTATTTGGTAGTTGAGGTGTGTTCTGCATCGCTGTCTGATTCCGTGCCTGTGGGGGATGGAGAGTCAGGGCATCAGACATGGGTGAACGTACATCCTACATACATTGATGTTAGTACATTTCGAGTTGTGTGCATTGTCGTGTGCATGTTGGGGGGGGGGCCATGGTGCTTACAGGAGTGGGGGGTGTATGGTTTGGGCATCCTTCTGATGCAGCCATGATGTCTATGGTGTCTATTTGGTGGCGTACAGGCGTGTCATGGCTTGCGTGCTGTAACCATGCCTCAGGGACTGTGTGCCATGTGCTGTTTGGTTGTGTCTCAAGTGTGCAATCGGTAGTGTAGATGTGTGCACTATGCATTGAGATGGTACAGTGGTGAGGCCTGTATCTCGACGGTGATGTATTTGTGTGTGTGCATGCATGTGTTGCTTGTGTTTGCAATCGTGGACTCATGTGGTTTGTGTCAGTGGGGTTTGTAATGTGTTTTCGTGGCAGAGATGTAGGGTTTGAGTTAGGGCTGACTTTAGGTGGGAAGTGATGGGCCATGAATTTGCTCTCATCTGCTTGTTAATTGGACTCCAAAATTATACTTGTGATATTAGGTGTGTGTGGTGACTTTTGTATTACGCTAAGGGTCACTCACCGTCATTGTCCGATGATGGGACTCCAATCTCTGAATGCCCGACTCCCTCTATGGACTCCATGTGCATTTCAGAGCTGCAGGTTTGCTCCCACCGTGCAAGCTTTATGGATGATGTTGCTCCACCACCTGTTGCCTGGGCATGGCTGCAGTTTGCTGACAAGATGTTTCGAACATGCAGCCGCAGATCGTCCCACTATTTTCTGCAGTCTTTCATACTGCGTGGGGTTGTCACCACGGAGAACTTCTGAGCCACCTCCTCCCAGATGTTGTTCTTCCTTATTTGGGCGGCATGGCACAGGTCTGGACAGAACATGACATCTTCATGCTGGGCCAGGGTGTCGGAAAGCATGTTTAGCTCATCATTGCATAAAAGGGTACTTAAGCATCACATGTGTGCGTTTAGAGGTTAGCCTTATACATCTTCTTGCTGTCAGGGTACACCATTTGCAAATCCAGGTCCTGTAGGCAGAGGGTTGCAATGGATTGTGTTTTTCAAGATTGCCACCAACGCAGTTCCCGTTCCGGCGCGATGATGTTGCTTCCGGTACCGCCACTTCCGGTGCCGGTATTTACGATGTTGGTATCAACAATACCGTTTTTTATGGAATTAGGGAGGCTGGTGCCCTTGCCTGCGGCATGGATGATGCCACTATCTGGGGTTTGGAGGGCTTTACCGGCATACTGGTATCCGCGTGCCCGCTGACTCAGAATCAACCGTTGATTCCGGCAGTAGTGCAACACGGAAACGGTTACACCGGCATGGCGGTTATTGGGTATTTTTACCAGCGAACTCATAATGAGGCACAGTGAATGGCTTGAGGGGGTTACACAGATTACTAGAAACCATTTTGGGGTTACTGTAGAATAATTGCATGGCATCCTTAAATATGTGGGACACACAAAGAATTATCTTCGTTTGGTTGGGGGAACCAACAATCATACCAAATGACTGGAGTGTGATAGACACAGATAAATTACTGTTATTTGACCAAGGAAGCAGAAACTCATAGACACTAGTCTGAATGTGATAATGTAGTTCACAGTAACAACATTCTTTTTTTAGTGCTGACATACATGCAAAGATTCGTACTTGCTGACTATGCCCAATGAATATCATGAAGCCTGTCTCAACAATATTTGCCACCATTGCCACTCTAAAACATATGTCCATACCGCAAATGCCCAAAGCAAATCTTAGAGCTTGCCTCAACAATTCATGCCAACCTTACAACTGTACAACACATATTTCTGGTCTGTTTAACCAATATAAGCCAGCATCGCCACTGTAAAATACAGTTTACACTTTGTGTGTTCATTGAAATCACGATGGCTGGCCAAACAACGTATACCAGTGATGCCTTCTTTCATGTTAATGGCACCCAAAAGAAACAATGAGACCCATGTCAGCAATATATGCTAGCTTTGCTGCTGTAAAATTTATTTTTGTGCAGTGTGATTCAATAGTTATTCCGCATGTCACTCTCAGACTCCCACGTTTGCCCACATTTGATATGATATGATATGGCATTTATAATGCGCTTATACACAAGTGTTTCAAGGTGCGACAAGTGCCCATGTTTTCCCTAATTTGACCCTCAGCCATGTTCTAATTTCCCCCTCAGAGTTCTGATCCACTGTGTCTATCAGTCCCATGTTCTACCCCAATATACACCTCAATGTTGAGTTCGACCTCCCTTTGTCCTCAATGCAGACATCTGCACCAGTTTTACCCTTTGTACAGAGTTCTGCTTCAAAGGGACCTCCATTGGCCAATTCTGCCCATAAATCTTCCTTATTTTCCAGTGGTAGCCAAATTGCTCGTCATATTCAAGTTTCACCCCAATTATCATCTAAGTGCCACATTTGGGCCCGATATAGCCCTCTGCAGTGAGTTCTGCCCCATTCATCCCTCAGCGCTGATTTCTGACCCAATATACTGCTCATTGAGTAGATGTGTCCCATTTCTCTCTTCAGTGACCCTCTGCCCTCACTTTGTCCTCAATGGCAGATCTACCCTTATTTGGTCCCCAGCGCCCAGTTCTGCCACCATTGAGACCCATTTTAGTATTTAGTCTGAATGTGAACCTCAGAACCCCGTTATGTGGTTATATAGGCCTCTGACAAGTTCCGTCCCTCAATTTTCCCTCAGTCCTCAGTCCTGTCCCAATATGCCCATCAATGCCATGTTCAGTCCTGTTTTCCCCTCAATGTCGACGAAATATGCAATTGTTACCCTAGGGAATATGTATTGCCCCTCAGAGCCAACATCTGCCCGAATTTAACCCCCTGTGCACGGTGATGCTCCAATATTCCTCCATGGCAGAGTTCTATCCCATTTTCCCACAAAGGCCACGTACTTCTTGCGTTACCTCAATTTGCCCCCTTACGGCATATTTCTGGGCACATTTACTCTTTAGTGCTCACTTCTGCCCCAGTGGCACTCTCACCACCCCAGCATTGTCCATTGCAGCATCCCTGCACCAGACAACCCCAAATCACAGCTTGACTCATGCCATCCACAGACAAACACACATTGAAACAGAAACCTGCACACACAAAACACGTCTTTGAAAAATAACCATATACGTTTGTGCACTGTCCCTCAGCTCTGCTCCTACTGGCTTCCTATGGCACGAGTCTGGGACAATGCTGTGAAACAGGAAACAAGGAGGTATGTCGATTGAGAACTTCCCTCCCTTTGTTCCACTGCCAGGCGCCCCAAAGAAGGCTATCTGAATTTAAATTTGGAACCTCAGCGTGTCCTCTTATGCTGAGGGCACAAATCTAGCACCCACTTGGATTATTGTGTCCTGGGGTCCTAAGCATGACATAGCGCTTCTGGGGATGGAGGCATTGCAGATTCCAATTGTTTCCAGGTGAGACAGTGTCCTGTTAAACATAAAGATCTGCTGAGGCATATGTTCATGCAGGCCACTGGCATGTCATGCAGAAATGACCTGTGATAGGTTACTGATGAGGGGACACTTGTATGACACAGTGGTGCCCACTTCAGCTTGGAAATGTGGAACAGGAGACAAATCACAGACTCTCTGGATAAGACATATCACTGAGCCACATCGTCTTATCCAAAAGCGCGCCAAACATATAACTAAGGGTTGCAGAAGGGGCAAGAGGTTCACCACCTGATCTCTCCATGAATGCAGATTTTGATGACCAGCCCCACAGGGGAGTTGACCTCTCGCAGAAGCTGTAAGTAGAAGATGTGGGACATTGGTTGTGTCCAGACAGGAACTTTGTTTTTGTGGAGGCTGACAGCAGATACACTGTCCTTAGTGCCATAAGGATTGGTATTTGCGTTCTTGTCCTAGGTTCAGAGTATAACCTCCAGTAACATCGTTAATTAGTCATTAATGACAGTAGAATAATAAAGTATTGGCAAAGCCAAGAAGATCTGCTTGCATTCCAGCTGGTTTTAAGGAACCATCCCCAATTCTTTGTATGCCACACGTTGTCCTATCACTAGCTACGCTTAGCAGTGCTGACACAACACAATTGCACATTGCGCCTACTGGACCACATATGTAAACAATTACACATGATTAATACAACAGCTAGAGCCAAGGATTGAACATCATTCACACCTAGTAAATGGCAACTGATTCCAGATGTCTGTTCTTGGCTGCAACTGTTTGCAGAGGCCACACACTTGTTTAGCCTGAATTATGTGTGACTAAGGACAATGCTACTACTTGGGTACTTGATAAAACTGAGCCCGTCCGACCTGGAAAGGGAACTTGACATGGCTTCTGAGAAAGGCACAGCACATCTGGTGACAAACTTCTGTCGAAGTAAACGTAGAAAACCTATCGACATATGTTTTGTGTGCTCTTCATGGTGTATTTGTCTGCTTTTCAGGAGCAGTCTGAGGCGGTGTGAATCAGAGGACCCAGGCTTCAACTGCTGAATCACTTGATAGGCCAACTTTATGAAACACTGAGCTTCAGGAACAACCAGAGGTACCAGGAAAGTGTCATCAAAGAGCACCCGCCTCTTCCCTCCTAAAGCTGAGTCAGGTTAAGTGCCCACAGGCATTGTCGCTGCATGTGCTATCAGCAGGTAAACCTGGGGCACCTATGTCTCCCTGAATCAAGAGTGACCTTCCCACAGAGGAGACAATTGACAGCCCAAACTGTGTAAGAAACACACTCCAATATGGAAAGAGGAGTGTCCCTGTAAAAAAATTAAACAGCTAATGATTTAACAATACCCAATCTTTCCTTATGCCAGAAAGAGCTGATCAAAATGTAATTGCAGTGATATTTAAACTTGGCATTTTAAATTAACAGTTCATGTTGTATCTCATGACTGCATGACGAGCATAGCGTTTGATACTGATATTAGTGAGCTCTGAGCTGAGCATTTGCGTGGATTTGACCCCGTGGGGGTCACACATCCGCCCTGGTTAACAAATGAGACATCTGGAGAAGCATTGGCTTAATTTAACAACATGTCATTGTAGTGGGTATAGTGGAGTGAATCATATGCATTGATGGCCATTGACTCAGGCACGCTGCTGCGGATGGTCATACAACCCAGATGCCTATGACATGACTGTGCAAGGTTTGAGCGGGGGTTGGGTATGGTTCCATTCACTTTGCACCTATTTCTACGTGTGAAAGTGCTTTGAGCTGGCAGGAGATGTGTGAGTCATTGGTGCCACCTTTCCGGTGCAATAGTATAGATGGTCCGATAGCATAGCGAGTAGAGTGCTCTCTTTGACAGCTGTGCAGAGCCTGCTGATGCAGGTTAAAATACTGGCAGTGGCAAACTCAGCCTTTCATCCTTCTCAGGTCGATAAATGAGCACGTGGGTAATAAAAAGCAGCGCTCAGATACCTGAGGGTTCGTAGCGCTATATAAATACTAAATTATTATTATTATACTAGACTGCGGAGGGGCACAGAGTTGGTAAAGAAGACTTCCTGTTCACCAGGAGTTTGGCAGGGCAGACCAATGAGCTAAGAGGAAAAATCTAGGTCTGCACTCTTAATGAAAGCTATCACGTTTTTGGCCTTAAAGTTGCATATTTGGTAAATGGCAGGACTCCATGTCAACATATTTATCCGGCTTGCAACAATGCGTCCCTAGCAGCCAACAAGAGGTATGGGTTTGCTTTGTGCTTAGATTTTTGTAACAACTGGTGGGAGAATGGAGTAAAATAGCGGTATAGAATTTCCAAACAGTAGACCTTTTTCCCTAAGCATGCAGGAATTGAGGCGAGAGGCTCAGGGTCGGTTCGGATGTAGGATCCAGTCAAGAACATCACGTGAGGCCAGAGAGCATGTTTCAATGGGATGGAAACAAGAAGCAATAGCCAGTCTTTTGTGTGCCCTTGTATAAACGGCAGGGCCTCTAAAAATAGAAAGCGGCTTGAGATGAAGCCTGGCCTGGCTTTTGAATTCTCCTACTGTACCTCTGTTTATTTGCTTAACGGATATTAACCGCTACCACATCTGTTGTGTGCATACAACATTAATAAAATACTGCTCTGGCAAGAGAAACATACAGCTAAAAGGTCTCTCATTAATCACTGTCGGCAGAGGGCGTGTCTGCCCTGTCTTCCGCCCTCTTGTTAGGCAAATGGCACCGCTGGCTGCTGTACAGGAAGGAAGTGAGGTTAGAGGGCTCATTGCACGTCTGTCAGTGCAAGTTGAATGAGTGCAAGGTGCGATGACTCCTGGCCCCATTGTCGCTACGGTACTAGACCGGTGAATTCACACTATCATGAGCAAATATGGTTCTATGTGAAATTTCCTAATATTAAAGGCCACACACAAAAAAGACAGATTTTATTCGGCCAATTTGGTGCAGCCTTCAATATCCAGAAATATCACCCTTTCAGAGGGGATTCAATCCCCCGGCGAACCCTCCTGACTACCATGCCCCACACACCCTCACTCTTCAAATAGGGGGCTTTTGACAGACTGTCCGCCTCCACCCAGCCAAAAAACAAAACTAGCAAACACCCACTTTCTCCCCGGCACTGCCCATTACAAACATTGCCCCCTCAAATCAGACACACACTCACACACAATTACTTACCTGATGCGGCCATCATGGCTTCAGCTTCCGTCTCCGTCCGGGCCCCGCGGTGCTTGTCAGCCCCTGCGCGCACTCGTGTCTGGCAGGGGCGTGACTGGTCACTTTAGAAAGACTGCTCTTTTTCTCAGAAATACATCTGAGATATTTTCACTCCACACGGGAAAATGTGGGGTTTCATGTGTTTTGTGGCTGTTTTTTTACTGTCAATATTTTTTTTACTGTTTTTAAGTGCAACTGTAAAATTCAGGGGGGGAATCCCTGCAGCCCCCAGTAAACCCCACCCCAATACCAAAAAGAACAACGCCCTCTTTCTTACACCAACTGTCTATATTTTATTTTCATTTACAAGTAGTCAGTGCATTGCATTGCAATGAATCTTGTGCACTGAAAAATGTGTCCAGTGAATATTCTGCAGTGACACCACTGGGTACCAATATAGCCTCGTAGACTTGGGGTAGGGCCATTATCCCAGGGGATAATGAACCCTACTGAGGTCTATAAGACTATTAGCACATTGTGGCACTAGCAAATCATCTTTTCGTGGTGAAGGTAAAAAACGTTAGTTCAACAATGAGAAAGTAAATCAGTAAATTAAATGTGGTTTTATTTTGTAGTATTTAAATGTTATCTTAATTTATACCGTGCATTGCTGCCATTTTCACGGTCTCCAAGGGCTGTCGTGGCACTGAAAGGCAAAGTAGGGTAGGGCGGTTAGGGTAGAATGAGGCGTAAGAAAGGTGTTGTGCTCAGCTGTTGAAGTGTGTAGAACCAGGAGTAACTGGCACCTGTGCATGTGTGCTTTCTATCTCTATGTTGTTTTGTACACTGGAGGTGAATTGTTTCCAGATGGGAGACATACAGCGTCTGAGTGGTCGGGCGCTTGAGGCTAGTAGAGGGTTTTATGAGTTGGTTTGAGAACGATGTACGGTTTAAGGTGTTGAGTGGATTACATTTTGCTAGTCCTCTTGGGTGTGTATGGTAACTGTGAAGTGAGTGACGTTGATTGAGAAAGGAGATGGTTAGTAGGTTTGGGGTGTTGAGTTTTGGATAGTATCTGGAAACAGTGTTGCTATATGATTTCCTTGTTTCTTTTTTGTTGAGGTACTCAGCTATTTATGGGTGTAGGGTTATGTTGTTTCAGAAATGTGTGCAAGAATATTGCCTGAGTGTGGGGAACAGACAAGAGGAGAGGTGGTATTTGCAGTGCTTATTTTTGGCCAACTAGCCTCACTGATGATGCTGAGAAAGCCGGCTGTCCACTGCATCCAATCCTCAGCTACCTAACGTGTCAGGAGCAGAAGAAGTAATGAACGTTTTTCCGTGATTCGCTGGAGACGCTGTTCGGTTGAGTGACTAGTCAGAACCTACTAGAGTCATGAACTTTTGAGAAAAAATCAGTAAATATGGAAAGCCTGTCTTGATCAAGACATTACCTTATTCAGGAGAAATATTGAAACTAGGAGGAAGGTAAGGTAACAACACCCTTCAGAAGAGCTCCATATGAATCCGGAAGACAGTTGTTAGAAAATTGTCTCGCTTAGGAGACTGTGGCTTTCTATTATTCTTTGTTGCACTTATTTGCAGGTGTTCTAATTTAGGTGGTACAACATTGTGTACCTACTCCTTCTAGTTGTGTCCCCTTTTTTGCACATCCTTGGCTTGAGGACCAGCTAGTTGGCTATTAACCATTATAGCACATTTTGCACATTGCACTTTATGACGTTTCTGTGTGTGTATATTAAGATGTTTTTAATTGTATTATATTGTTTGGATAATGTGTTGCTGATGAATTAAAAGCCAGCTATGGCAACTTCATAAAGATGAATAATGTTTAAATGAAATAATTGGAATTGTATCCTCATTCAACCTGTGTTCTGAATTTAATTTATCTAGTCCTATGAATGAGGTATCAGGGGCTCCCCTACCTTTTGTTTTTGTAGTCTAGAAACCTAATAACACTTATTGTGCTAGCTTTATCATGGATTGAAAATGAAATGCAATCCTCACTTCCTCACTTCCTCACCTCTAGAGCCCCAGACCCAAAATCTGCTTCTCGGCAGCTGGCCCAGATCTAACACATGTGCACACACATTCACACAACATTCACTCACTCATTTAATGGCACCATTCACTCGCTCATTCACACATGCACCATAGACTCACTCATTCACACGCGCACCCAGCCATTCATACATTATATACAAACTCATTCACACACACTTTACAACATACATAACATACCTTTGCATGCACACATGTATACTTCATACATACAAACGCACCTCATAAACATCCAACACCTACACATGCAGACAAACACACTCACTTCCAGAATAGATGTGTTTTCTCACCTGCTGTCCAAAATTCGTCTTCCCAGAGGGTTGTGCTTCAACAGGCCAGATAAAAACCAGGAAGCTTGGAGCTTCCTGGTTCCTGATTTGCACAGTCGAGCAGAGGGAGTTGGAGGCATCTAGCTCGGGTTATCAGAACTAGAACATTTCTTTCTGAAGTAGCAGTGGAAAAAATGCTCCAACTTCAGGAAGAAAATATTTCTTTCTGAAGCTGAACAAGCCCCCCCTCCAACCCGCCAGGGCATGGTGCAGCAGGGTGCTACAGGGGCCCCTGCTACACCAACGAATGGAAGACTCTGGCATAAGGCAATGGTAATTCATTATTTATATCATTTTTCTGAATCAGGAATTCAGATGCAATAGTCCCAATTGATTGGCAAACATTTTGTTATTTGATTTACATCTAGACCCACTATTGGCATTAGGTACCAAATTATCTGCAGATTTCCTTGATCTGCTGCCCCTAAATCATCAATTTCACCCAAAGAGGTTTCCCTAGAATGCAATATCTGCTGTTTTTGCTCTATCCATCTTAAAGCCCTTCCACATAAACACAAACCCAAGCATTGCCCCAGGTTCCCAATCATTGTTAAATTATCAGCCATTACAGAAGAGGACCAACCATAAGCACATCCATACTGACGCTGACCCCCAAACGGAGCAGTCCATCCCAAACCACTAACCAAACCCTTCAGCCAAGAAGCCACCAGTGGCTTCTACAAATGATAGACCACCTGCTACCCTTTCCTCACCAGTGTCAAACTAATCACATGGGAAGCATTAGCCAAGTGAAGAAGACATGCTCCTCAACCACCAAAAGGCATAACCTCAAAAACGTGACCCTTTCTGACTGCCAATCGCTGCTTAGCATCGAGCGCCATTCAACTGCAAAAGGCCACCATGATCAATAAAAGCCTATCTGTGCTAAGCAGGAGTGCAAGAACATCTTAAAGTCATCCAGGTGACATGACAGAGACACATGTGCAAGAATGTGATCTGCTAACAACCAGTTGATGCGGAATTGGGAAAACTACGGAAGGTGTAGCCATATTGGCAAACACAGTTCCGAGAGATCGATAGTTCATCCTTAACTTGATAGGGGTTCATCAAATCTGTGAATTTATGGCTAACCCCTTTACTGCTTGTCCAATCAAATGTAGCTTCCTAATATCTACACACAGGTAAGATTAGTGGTTGGCAGCTCTCCTGTAGACAATAACTCAATGGTTACAACATTCTCTCCTCCGTAGCCATTTTGTTGTTTAATGGGCTGTTTGTGAGAGAGCAAATTGTATAAGCGAAGCTCACCTGAATAATATCTATGGTGTTCGTTGTGGAAGACCCCGGAACTGCACAAAGAGGACCCCAAACGTGTGAGCTTCCCTGCATCCAGTCACCCATGCATTTTGATTGTTTGCACTGTGAGATGCCACAACACATAGAACTCTCAGCAGCCCTGGGTGCCCGTGCATGCATGCAATTGCAAATGTTTACCACTGTGTATGTGCACGGCGGGAGGCATTTACATATATTCCTATGGAATCTATCGGCTTTGAGAAGCTTCAAAAATCTGGCGTATTCAGTAGGGACGCAGAGCATCTCCAGCCACATCAAAATTGCATGCAGATGGAGATTCTCCGGTGTTTCTCAGGCAGAGCGGACGGGGTTGCAGAATCATAATGATAATGTCGATCACTGCCCCCACTCTGTCTGAGAAATAGAAGGAAACTTCTGGAAGTGGCAAAGCGAGGCATTAAACCATGCATAAACCATGCACTTTGTGTTTGCTCCGCGTTTACCATTCAGGGCCGATTGAAACTGAAGCCCTGAATGACTGAATTAAGTTTTCCAACTTAGAAAAAAACTACAAACAAGGTGAACACCATGGACGTGGGGGAAAGAAAATACACATAGTCCTTCATCCCTTTCCATGTTTATCTGAGGTCTTTTAAACCTTGTGATGAATGGGTATTGCCCACCCACGTGGGATGGCACGAGAAACTCAAATACCAGAGTGATGGCATCACACCGGGCACTGCGTGCACTACTACAGCGCACATCCTACCTTAAGCCACAGCTGCAAGCTCACAGCACTAGCTAGGAACACCGGTCTGCTCCAGCGCACACCTACGGATCACCACACACTGTATAACACATTTCCAAAACACATTACAACCAGACACCACACTCTGGGCTACTGGACACATAACCATCCTTTCACACAAGGACACTGAGCAATGGACTATACAATACATTAAAACGATATTGCCATAAACGTGGGAACGGCTTTCATCTAACACGCACCACACCGTCTATATATCAACTTTTTACTTCCTGTGTCATAACCTTAGTGCAAGACCAATTAGGCAGATTGCTCAGCGGAAGTCTGTGGAGATGTGGTCCTGATAATGGGCCCTAGACTTCTCGGTGAAGCCCTGTCACATTTACCTTTCAGTAGTTGCCAGTTCCCCACTATCCCTTTGCTTGTATATTGGCACCGGATCCAACGTACACCAGTCACCAGGTGCTGAACTAGAGGTAATTGCCTCTTTAGCAACTGAGCATAGAAGTCTGGCCAAAATCGCACTTACCCCATCTCCTTAAGAGCTCTTGGGTGGATCCCGCCATGCCCGGGAGGATTTATGGATGTCAATTGCCTCAAGCTGTTTCCTGACTTTCTTCCCAGGAAGTCCGCCATCTTTCACAGTGACATTAGGCGTGAGCTCTGCCGCAGACCTATCAGATGGCAGAGGACAGTGTTCTCTAAATATCAGTCGAGGAAACCCATTAAGGTGTTCTGCTCTTTTTCAGTCAACGATTATGTGTTCCCTGATCCAGCCTAAAAGGGTCTTACAAAGATCCTTCTTCATTGTCTTGTGTTTTTATACAATATGTAAAACCTTTGGGGAATTGCTTGACAGTCTCTGGGGTTTTTCCTATCACAGCTTGTGTCATGAGCCCCAGGAATTGACTTACAATTGTAGCAGTTAGTACTTCCTTCCAGCCAAAGTAAAGCAAAGAAATGCACTTTATTGTAAGTTATCACATAAGGGCTGTCTGCTTGGATCCCCATATACTTCTTGGTGTTGCATTTTGTGTCTCCTCCTGGAAACAATGACCATGTATTTAATTGTTGTTTCCGTATCACCTTTAAATGTACATCAGGCCCCTTTCATCAGCAAAAGCTTTGTCATAGTTGAGTTGCAATCATGTATTTTCTAATTGTGTACCTTGTCTGAAAAGTTATATTTAATTATATCAAACAATATAATACACTTTAAATAAAAAAATGGCTTGCAAATCCAAGTAGTTCGTTTTTATAGCTTCCAACTTTACAGGATGCCCCCTTGAAGTAGTGTCTTATAGCTGCTTTTTCGGTAAGCAGTCCATGGACCTGTTGCCCTTCTGAACATCTCTCATTGCAAGATGTAGACAAGGGTTTATTAAATCCCTTTCCCAAGAAGTGGCCGCCCGAAAGAACCAGATCAGTGAATTGCAAGTCATAACCAATTCACTGGCACTGAAGAGGAAGGTGATGGGCTCACAACATGATTGAACTATGGATCCTTGGTCATTGAAGATGGAGGAGGTCAAGCCAACAAGTTTCCAGACACACAAATTCCATGTGTTGAATTATCTCAAGTGCTCCGACATTGTGTAAGAAAGTGAGCATACTGTGTGCTTTGTGGCTCATGCAGCTTGGGTCTGCTAGTGGCTTGCTGGCTTACAAGAGTGAGTAACGCAGGAGAAGCAAAGTGAGAGGGAAGATGAAAGGTTGACCAGAAGTGCAAGGAGTGTCCAGTGAAGGTACACCCACTTGCAGTTAAGGGCTCTGTACTAGAGGGGTCTCATGCTAAGGCAGTAAGAGTACTCCATATCCTATTTGTCAAATGGAGCATTAGCAAAATATCACTCGTATGATAAGGAATAAGTTATTTACCTGTAACTCCTCTTCTGCAGCACGGGTCTACCATGGATTCACATGCTCAGGAATATTCACTGTCATCAGACTGGGAATCCTCAGTAATATTGAAGCAGTTTTGCTTTAAAGCTAAAACGGCTTGTCCTTTCTACAGCCTATTGCTTTCACATTAGGTCACACAGCCCCTGCCGATGACATTCATCTGCCTAAGCTCCACATCTGGCGGCCATCTTCAGATTTGGTCGCCCAAGTAAAGTGGCAATAGGAGCCAAGACGAGCCAGACGGGGAATGAGGAAGGTTTACATGTCAATCCATGGGGTCTAACATGGATTGACATGCTCATGAGTTCGATTACACAGCAGTACATAAACACAACCACGAGAGGTAGCAAGGCTTACAGAAGCAATACATTTACCCCTGGAGCAGAGTCGCCTCATGCAAACGGCTTGGGTCTATTTGACCTAAAACATTTTACCTAATCACATTTGATTGAATTTATTTGACATTTTATTTGGCCTAAAATGTGGGGGGGAGACCCGCTGCAAACACCTCCCCTTCCCCTCGCCCTAATTTATACTCTTACCCACCCCCTAATTTATACTCTTACGCACCCCCATGTATATATTTAATTCAATTTGACTGAAAAAAGGTAAAAATAATTAGATCAAATGTTTTAGGTCAAATATTTTTAGGTCAATTATGCTAATACCATGCAAAAAGGTTGTAAAGCACTGCTTCACTGACCAAGGACTCATCCCTGAAATCCCTGTTGACAGAGTAGAATCTTCTGAAGGTGTGGGTAGACCTCCACGTGGCAGCCCTGCAGATGTCGAGCAAGGGAACACCAGAGAGAAATGTTGTAGTCGCTGCAATGGATCTGGTGGAAGGGGCTCTTGGCTGGCCTGGTAGCAGTCTGTTGGCCAGGCGGTGGCAACGTGTGATAAAGCCAGAGAGCCACCTCGAGATGGAAGCCTTAGGCAGGGACTTCTCATGTCCCATTGGTCCAAAATTGATGAAAAGCTGAGAAGTATTTCAAAAGTCATTTGTGCGTGCAACATAGAATTCCAAGACACGCACAATGTCCAGCGAATGCAAAGATCTTTCAGCAGTTGTAGAAAGGTTAGCAAAGAAAACTGGTAGAACCAAAGGATCATTTAGATGAAAGTCTGAATGGTCCTTTGGCATAAAGGAAGGATGAGTTCGAAGAACCACCTTAGTTGAGTGAAACAACAAATACAGAGGTTTACAGGAGAGAGCCTGCATTTCCCCAACCCACCTGACCAAGGTGATTGCCACCAGGAAGGCGGTCTTTCATGATAGAAACTTCAAGGAGGCCCGATGCATATGCTCAAATGAAGGTCCCATCAGTCTCGACAGAACCACATTGAGCCCACACAGGGACAGGATCCTTCACCAGAGGGAATGTTCTGAAGAGGCCCTTCAGGAACTCCTTAATGAGCCTGTGCAACCACGCAGTGAGCTTGCCTGGAGCCCGGGTGTACCGGGTTATGACTGCCAGGTCTACCTTGATGGAGGCATGGGCACAGCCAGACTTGGCAAGCAAGAGCAGGTAAGGTAGAAGCTGTGGTGCTGCGACATGCAACAGAGAAATCACCTGTGACTGGCACTACACTGTAAACCGCTTGCACCTGTGTTTGTAGAAAGAAAGCATAGAAGGGGCCATGGTATTGGCTAGAAAGTTCTTGCATTCCAAAGGCAGCCAGTAGTGTCCAAATTGTAGGGTTGCAGGAGCAATGCTGAGAGGCTCAGACACGCTGGGACGTGGTGTGAGATTGACCCTGATTCTCTGGAGAGCAGATCAGGAAGTGCAGGCAGATTTATAGTTTGAACCACCGACAGAGGGAGAAGGTCTAGGTAGCAGATCTGCCTGGGCCACGCCGGTGCAATGATGATCATTTTGCAGTGGAAACGCCTGAGTATGTTGATCACTCACAGCAACAGAGGAATCAGCGGGAAAGCATACAGGAAGAGGCCACCCCAAGGGAACAAGAAGGTAGCCCCCGGAAACCTTGGTTGAGGACACTTGGCATTGGTAGCTGTCTCAAAGACGTCAATTTGAGGGAGAATGCACTTGTTGAAGATATGAGACACTTGTGCTTGCTATTGTTCCCATTCGTGGCAGGACCCGAGCTCCCTGCTGAGAGAGTCTGCAATGGTGTTCTGACCGCCTGTCTGGTGAAATTGGATGGGAAACATCCATTGAGAAATGTACCAATGCCACAGAATCTGCAGCCTTGAGCTTCCAGAAAACTGACTGCAGTTCAGGACCTTGATCTGCAATACCTTCTCTTCCGGGAAGCAGAGGCCCACTGTTCTACGAATTTCCTGTGTGGGCTCCCCAACCCTCCAGAGAGGTGTAATTCGTGACTGTTGCCTGATACACAGGGATATTGACCACCCTTTTGACTGTGGAGATGTTGCACCAATGGTCGACACATTGTCATAACCGGCCTCCCACTGGGGTGCAGAAGACAGGACATGGGCCCTGGGCTAGGGCAGGCTTGCTTTGGCGCTGGTGTTCTGGTTACTGGAGCACAACAATGCTGGTTTCTGCTTCTGTAGGCCTGGGAACATCCCGTATTATACTCCTTCTGGGTGGTGGAATGGGAGGGCTGGTGATAGACTGAGGTGAACCCTTTTGAGGACCTCAAGATGTTCCCTTTAGAGCAGTGAAAGGACAGCCTCCTCTTTTGGAGAGTGCCCAACAAATGTGCCATCTTGCTGTCCGTTTTATGGCCTCTAGGTTCTCCTCGACTGCCTTCCCAAAAAGATTGCTATCCTCGAATGGCATGTCTACCACCTTTGTCTGTACATCCGTATGGACGTTAGTGGCCATGAGCCAACAATGGTAGTGGAGGGCCACTCCATTGCTGATGCATCAAATTCCTGTATCTGCAATGTCCAGGGCGGCGGGCATCGCATGGTTGGGGGCCACCTCTCCCTTGTGGAGCAACACTGGGGCCTCAGCCTTCTTGTCCTCCAGGAGGAAGTCAAGGATGGGTCCCCACTTATACCAAAGCTCGAGTGAATGGCTAAGGTGTTGGCAAACTTCATAGTAGACATTGCCATTGTGATGATGTGCTTCCCAGTCACCTCCAACTTCTTACCTTCCTGATCAGGAGGAACCATAGAAGAGGAAGATGGGCTAGAGGACCTTTTCCCAGCTGTAGCAGAGATGCCCGAGTCAGGTGATGGTCGAGCTCTGAGGCACTTCAGAGCTGTGTCTGGGACCCAACATTTCTCCTCCAAATTATCCCTTTTTGCTGGGGTCAATCCAGGGGTCTTCATGACCAACAGGCCATCCTCCCAAATTTCATATTGCAGGGGAACTGAAACAATAGTCCTCTTGGAGGACTCTCACTGCTCAAAAAGGAAACCTTCCTTGTTCTTCTCCTCAAGGGTGAGGGTGAAAAGTTTAGCCACCAATGAGATCATTGAATGAAACAAATCGATCTAATCTAGTGGAGGATCTCTGAAGGGCAACTCGACTTCAGGAGGCTCCCCATTTGTGAAAACATAGTAATTGAACTCATCAGACCCCAGTTTGTTCTGGGTTGTGACAGTATTTAATATCAGTGTCTGTCGGGACTGCCTCTTCCACCACAGGAGGAGGTGCACCTGGCAATTGTTGGGGGGTAGCTCTGGCTGGATGAGAGGGTGTCAGCCAGGCGCAGGAAGGCATTGGAGGGCTCCTTGATGGAGCAGGTATGGGAACAGCTGGTAGATGCTGCTGGATTTCTGACACCAGCATGTGGAGAGTGGTCAAGACATCCATTGACATATCCCTTGGTGCTGCAGGAGCCTGTGGTGGTTCATGAGGCAAAGGGCTAAGAGGCCGAGACGGCTGAGATGGTTGAGCCCCTTACAGAGGCATTTCCAAAATGGGATCAGGCTCCCCTTGAACACCCTCTTGGTCAGAGTAAAAACCCTCTGGTAGGTCTTCGTCAGAAGGACTAGAGGAATGAATAAATGGAACCTGGGATGACACCCTGGGCGGCCCCAAAGGGGACAGGGTGAAAAGTGGCAGCCTTGGTGGGTCTAGGGAGAAATGTGAGAATTGGAGGCATTTCTCTCTTCAACTTTGAACACCTAGCAAAAGATGAGATCACCGGGGACCACAGAGCAGGAAATGGTGCCGTCTTTGACAGGGCTGTTGTTGGTATCGCTGATGGATACCTAGGTGGCAAGACTACTCTGGGCAGGATAATCATCATTGTCGAAGCAGTGACTGTACTGGTTGTTGATGGAAAACTAGTCTTCATGGACAAAGTCTTCGGTGGGGTAATCATGAATGGGGTAGTGGTCGACAGGGTAATCGTCAACAGGGTAATGGCCTTGATAGATGAGGTCATCAATGAGTCCTTCGAGGATGTCTGTGACGATGATGAGGTTGTTGACGGTGGAGACTCTGACGGGTCCCTTGACGGGGTGCTTGTCAATGAGGTCTTATGGTGGGCAGTTGGCGTCTGCAATTTCCTCGCAGACAGATCCAGTCCACTCAATGGGAGACTACCCACCGTCGGGGAGGGGGAAGATGACCGGTGTCTCTTAGACCTGGGCCGGCAGCCACGGCGACCCTCGACGAAGAAGTAATCAGAGCATGATATGCTTTAGCCGTTTTCGGGATCTTTCCACAGGAAGTGTCCTCAAAGGATCTCAACCTCTTCTAGTCTGAGTGAGCATGCTATTTGGGTCTGGGAGAGGCATGTCTGTGCATGGAGGCTGCGTCAGAGACTTTCCCTTCCTCTGTCCATGCAACACACCTTCCATGGCTGTTCTTTTAAGTTTTGGAGGAAAAGGCCTGGAATATGGAACATCACGATCAGAATGTAAGCAATAGATGCACTTGAGGTGCCGATCTTCACTGAAGATGTTTTTCCGGCTTGTACTTTTCACAGGCCTTGAAGAGGTGTCCTTGTGCTGTCAGTCATGGTGTGAATAAGGCCCAAGCCTGGACCTTCGGTGCCCACAGTTCAGAGATCCAATATTCGTCATGAGTGATGTCAGGATACGTGGCAAAATAAGAAAACCTACCAGGGGTTGTGGTTGGTCAACAGGGACATCTACTTATACTTTCTATGGGATACAGGGACGTGATTGGGTCTCTAAGATCAGGTGGACAACTAAGCCCATCCCAAGTTCAAGTCATCTTCTGTGTCAGTCTAATACACAACATACTATTAGTTTCTCAAACTATAGGGATCTTTAATATGTGGCCCTCTATAATTGGTTGGCATGCATGTACCCTAATGCAAGATTCCACTCGCTAGCAGCATGCAAGCTGGTACTCCAGGTGCTGGGGGGTTGGCCTGGTCATGCCTTCCCACCCAATTAGCCCAACATCCATCATCACTCCTGTGGTCTACCATTCAATTTAGGTCTTTGTGCCCGGCCTTGTAGTGTCTCACTGCGCCTGAGAATAAAAGGGAGTGATGCATAGTCTTATCTTCTGGTCTCGGTGTAGCTCACCCTAAAGTCTATCCTCATCTGACCATTTGACTGGAGACCACGTCTTTGAGCTTTTCACTGCATTTAATACTAACAAATGAAGAAATCTTGGCACCTTCAGTGGTTTTCATTACACCTCAAACAGGGGCTGAACTTGCTTCTCACGCTTATCTATCTTCTCAAGTACATAACTAGGTTCTCGGCGGTCCCGACTCTTGACACTGGGCAGGCAAGCCTTTATCGAATCTTCCTTCCCCGTCAGCTATTCTTATTCTGCTGCGCCACACTTCCAGCCCTTTCATTCATGGGGTCCAAGTTTGCTAAAATGCATTGTGGAACATCCAGATTCTATACATTCCTATATATATATATATAGATTGGCGCATTGCCTGCAATCTATTCACTATATAGCCAGCCTTATGATTACTTCATCTACTTGCGTTACTGCATCTGTACAGTTGTAAAATGGCTTTGCATTTTCTTCTGTGCTTCTCCACATGTACAATCTTCATTTCCCTCCCGAAATGTTGCTTACTTCACTACTTCGTCATCAGATTCTATAAGGTCTATATTTTATTTAATTTGCATCTCTTCTGGGTGAGTCCCCTCTGCTTCATGTGACGTCACCAGTCCCCTCTTTCATTCATTTTCCTTCAGAAGATCGTCATTTCTCTGCGGATACATATAGGGTTTTCTCAATGAATACCTTGGTTCAAGGACTTTTCGCGGTGTAGGCACCCTCACTGGTATTGCGCATGTTGTAATTTCCAGTTGCCAACATATAGGTAGAATACGGGCGGGACTTCGAGTAGAGGTACTTGGATACTCCTCTACACTCCCCCCTCTGGGTCGATTCATCGACCAGTCTACCATCAGTTTTCACAACCAGACACCTCGTCTGAAGAAATGTTTCTTTGGAGTCCATATCGTTTTAACTCCCTTCAGGCATCCTGCTGATTTCACATGTTCATCAATACTCCATGTCATTAGACTGCATTGTCCATTCGGACTGCAGTAGATCTATCTTCCCACATACTTCTTGTGATTTCTTGCATACAGGAATTTCATTCCCTCAGGTGCATGAATACTAGCTTTAACATAGACTCTGATTTCTTCATCTCTCAGCTCTCTGGGTTTAAACTCAGACTCAACATCAATCATGATTTTCATTCCTGTCACTTTCTTTGCAGTCTTTTTGCATTGTGTGATTATTATTCTGACCACACAGAATGCAAACATGATCATTACTAACAGGGCTCCAAGAAACTTAAAAATATTCGCCATCCATTGTGGAACCCATGAGAAAATGGACGCAAACCAGCTGTCATCAGCAATGTCTTCTACATTGTCTTCCATCTTGACATGCAAGTTTGTCAACATCATTATGGCCTCTGTCAAGGTGCCATTTTCATCATCATGAGAAGGTATGAATATGCAAAATGATTCTCTAATTTTGGCACAAACACTTCTATCCATAGCTGTAATCAGGTCCAGGACATATCTATTCTGAAGAGTCATCAGTCGTATGGCTCTCAGCTCTTCCTTGATTGTATTGAATCCCTTTATGGTAGTGTTGATCGTCTGCAGGAGCTCCCATCTGGTTATTTGCCATTGTTTGTATCCCAGAAATAAAGATAACTGTAAAGACTGAGGCAGTTTTGCTGAACAATCTGTGCTCATATGGAATAGCATCAAAAGCTTCTATTGATTTAGCTGAGAAGTAATTCTCCCTCTTTATTTGATCAAGGAGTCCAACAGATCTCCTCTTTCTCAGATGAGCATCTGCCTTTGGAAACTCAACAACGTTCAGGTCGCTTTTCGGAATCACTAATGCTGGAACATGAACAATCACCATAGAACATAGTCCTCCCCAATCTCTGGGTAGAGTCATGCATGCTTAGGATCCGCAGGCCCAGTAGTGGTCCTTTATCACTACTGTCCCATCCTTCATTCCTGGTACATCGAAGATTCACCCACACTGCTGATTTTCTCCAATCTTTCTTGTGCCATTGTTTCTGAAGCACAGGTCTACACTAGCCAAAGGCACTGTCTGCAACAGGCCTCCTTTATCTTCGACCCATGTCTGCAACTTTGCAAGCCTTGGCCAGAGAGGTTTACATCCCTTTTCCACACAATCTATAACTGGTTTGTGATGTCCAGTTACTGCCACAGCTCTGCATACAACTATGCCTTCTTCCTAGCCATCTGGAGAAAGTACAGTTCTCCAGATCTGCATCTAGCCTCTCTCCTTGCATCGGCATATTTCTTCATCAGTCTTTCCTTGGCAATTGAGCTTTCAATATATTTCCCATCGGATTCCTGCTCCTTTCATGCCAGGCTGTTCATATCTTATCACATGATCTCTGGTGTGAGCTCTTGCTCTTGTCTTTAAATCTTGAACATAATTGTTTTCTTCTGGAACTGTCCACTCAGTAACCCATACCAAAGATGCTGTTCGACACTGGAATTGACCTCTTGTATGGCAGAGTGTAAGGTGAGTCAAGCAATGAGCTGTTTGGACGTCTACCTCTATAGCTATGAATATCTTCGACTTTCCCATAGCATAAGTTAGGAGCACACAAACATAACAATCCTCCTCAGAGGTTCTCTTTCCTACCTCCTTCATGTGTTGATACCACGTGTTGTTCCCCAAATGTGCTGTGCTGTCTAAATAAACATGTATATCATAATCATCTTTCCTTGCACTTCTCTTGGGTCTCTTACTTTCCAAAAGAATATGTGCAAAATATGTGCAGTACATAAGACATCATCATTCCTACAGGGGAATCATAGGAACACTTGTCAGAGAAATAGGTGACTTCACATGTGTCATTGGTGTAGGGACAATCATATATGGTATTGGCCTCCTTACAACCTCTAACTCTGCATAGGTCACTGGAGTGGGGAGAATCAGAGGGACTTCTATTTTTCTGGATCCGACAAAGTAAGCAGCGTGAATTAGCAAAAATAGAAAAACAATAACAGATGCTGTGCATACATAAAATATGCACCAAAACATGAAGCCCCATCATTGATGTCTTTCCACACATCGCTAAGTCTGCTCACTTTCTGGAACTGCATAATGTTCAATAAACCTCATTGTGCCTGTGTACTTATTTTTATGGAAGTAAGAAAACGTTTTAATCAGGCAGCCTCGTTAAATGCACAGTTAGCTGCCGTATTTGCTCGATTATTGCTGCCAATAATCTTCTAATCATAGGATCCTGCGCAAAAGTATGAACATCAATGCTACGCCCAACAAGAGCAGGATAACCTCTGAGTATAAACACAAAGACAGTGAGAAGGAGTCTATGAACATTGACGTCAGACAGGACCACGTGTCTGGCCAAAAGGAAACTCAGTGAGAAACTAATCAGGGAATTGCTCCCTTTTGCAGTCATCCAAAAGGAAATCAAGAGCGGTCATTTTGCATTTATATCAGCACTTTCTAAAGTCCAATTTCAACACATTCCTGTGGCTCAAGAACAATTACCTTCTCACTCCTTCTAAAATATCTATAAAGGGTGTCTGGGGAAAGCCACATTTCAAATGCACACATGCATTTATTTCATCAGCAATCTTTGCATCCTTCTTCCTCGTCATTGATCAAGACTGCACATGCTAAACTACTTCTTTTTGACTTGCTGCCGAATCAGGTAAGGGTGTTCCGCTGTCAACAGCATATGTTTTCACGTCATTAAAATGTATCCAGGCGCGCCTTTCTTGAACTTTTACTGCAGATGGAGCAATATTCTCCACAATGAAAGGCCCACTAAATCGGGGCTCATGCCACTTCCTAGTGAAGTTGCTGATCAAAACGAGATTACCAATAAATTGTTTTGGTACTGATACTTCCTTGTGTCTGGTTGCTGAATGATCTTCATCTGTGTTCTGAGACCGACACCCCTTACGCTTGAGTTGATCTGAAATGACAGAGATACTAGCAGTCATACATGTTAATATGCATGTAGCTCATTTCCTAACAATTCTGCAGTTGTCTGGGTATCACTTCTACTCCTCGTTGGAGTTGACAAGGGCGTTCTCATTCACCTTCCTGTAACTAGCTCATGGTGTGTGAGGTAGTGCTCCTACCTGGGCTGATTCCTTAATGCAGATAATGCAAAGGGCAGACGGTACAGCCACCCATTCTTCAGTGTCAATTTAAGTTTGGTGATTCTTTCTTTGAGAAGACAGTTGAGTCTCTCACATAAACCGTTTGCTTGCAGGTGATAAGCAGAAGAAAACTTATGTTTAATACTGAGAGCAATAAACTGATTTGTTCAAATACCTCATTTACAAAATGGGGAACATTGTCGGATCTTAGCTCCTCACATACTCCCCATCTAGGAAATACTTCTCAAACTAAAAAATGTGCAGCACAAGTGGCATCAGGGAGTGTACATGGACCTGATTCAATCCACCTTGATAAGGGACAGACTACCACTATCATATACCTATACCTATATCCAATACATACGTGCAGCATGTCAACATAGTCGATATGTAAATGCTGAAAGGATCATTCAGTTGAGGAATCACTCCTCTGATTATTCGCAATGCGTGCCCAGCAGTAAAACTTTGACATATAATGGAATTTACTACATAAAATTCAACGTGTTCTAACAAATCTGGTACAAACCAATCCTCTGCAATAGATGCTGCAAGACTTTACATGCACAGGGTAGTGTAGCTGTTCCATTGCTACCCTTAATAAGGCTATAAGCATCACCGGTTTACCAGTGCTGTCCTGCCACCACAGTGCTTCAGAGGAGGATAAAGCACACCCTCTCTGTGTCCATAGCTCCTTTTCTTCCTGCGGAGCACTACCTTGAAATTCCATCAACTGCGTTCTAGACAAATTATTAAATCCTTTATTTACAATCATAATCGTGACAATTCTTTCCTTTACATCACGAGTATCAAAACTAAAAATTGCAGATACATATGCAACCCTTTTGGCCTCTTCATCTGTGGCTTTGTTCCCACATGAGATAAAGTCAGTTTGCTTACTATGTGCTGTGCATTTAACTATTGTGATGGCTTCTGGGAGCTGTACTGCTTTAATAAGCCTGTCCAATAATGCAGCGTGTTGCACTGGAGTGCTGACCGCTTAGAGGTAGCCCCTCCTATTCCAGCGTGCTAATCCTGCGTGCACTGTTGACGTCACATAGGCGTAGTCACTGTACACTGTCACTTCCTGTCCTTCGTGTTTCTCTAGTGTGACAATATGCGCCACTAATTCTGCAGCCTCTGCCGAAAAGTGAGATGGTAGTCTTGCACTTGCTACCACTTCAAATTCCCCATTAGCTCTGTACCTTACCACAGCTGTACCTGAATGCCTTTCTCCATCAGTTTGATCAATTTCTGATGACCCGTCAATAAAGAGAACCTCCCCCCGTGCTAGAGTATTCTCCTTTACCCTCGGGAACTCATCATAGAACTCCTCGTAATTCGAGCAATCATGCACTTGCTCATCCTCTGTCACAGGTTCAGCTACAAACGTGGCAGGGTTCACTATTTTACACCTGACTATTTTGATTGCTGGATTCTATATAGCTACTTTGTATGCAGAAGCCCTCTGAGATGGCAGTGTACCCTTAGGTTTCTCTAAAACAGCAAACAAAGCATGCTCAAAAAATAAAGTCATGGAACACCACATCACAATGCTTGTAGACTTTTCAATGGCGAACGCGGCTGCTGCCAGCGATTGTTCGCAAGGAAAGTGTCCCTCATAACTGGATCTAAAATCCCACTATAATATACCAAAGGTTTATACCAAAGTGTGGTTCTCTGTGTAAGCACTGCTGTCATAACTGTTCCATTTGTGTGCGAGAACAAAAATAACTCCTCAGAATCATTGGGAATTCCTAAAACTGGAGCTTTACAAATTGCTTTCTTCATCTCCTCAATCCCTTTCAACATTTCCTTAGTCCATTCTATTTTCTCATTATTCACTTGGGCTTTCTTTAAAGCCTGCAAAAGAGGTCTCGTGTATGAACTATAATCAAATACCCCTGCTCTAACATAGTTAGACAATCCCAAAAACCGCTGCATTTGCTTTATCGTGTGCCGTTTTGGTGTTTTTAAGATCGCCTCAGCTCTTTCAGGTGTACCGTCTTTCCCTCATGTGAGATTAATTGACCTATATACAACACCTCTTCCTGGCAATATTGTAATTTCTCCTTGTCTACCTTGTATCCCTTGTCTGCTAGAATAGGCATTAGCTGAATCGAATCTTATCTACCCTCATCTTCTATCATGCTACAAACTGAAATACAATGCTTGGCAAATCAATATTGCTTAGGTCCATCTGTAGGACCCTATTAAAGATCGACAGAGACTCACAGTACCCCTGTGGCAAATGAGTACTCTTCAACTTAGTCTGACGAAACATAAATGACGTGAGGTCTTGAGAGTCCTTATGCAATGGGATTGAGAAAAACTAATTTTTCTATTCAAACACTATGAAATATTGTGCCTTTGTGGGAATATTACATAAAATCGCAGGTTTTGGAACTAGAGGAAACTCTGCCTCTGCAATCTGGTTAATCGGTCTCATGTCCTGAATTAAATGCCATGATCCACCTTTTGATTTTTTCAAAGGGTACACAACAGTATTGCACAGTGTCTCTGACGTCACCAAGATGCCTTGTTCCATCATAGCTGATATTGTCTTAAAAATACCCTCATCCACCTCTCGGGACATTGGGTACTTTCTTGCTTGAGGTAAAATTGCTCCTGCTTTCAGCTTAATCTTAACTTCTACCACACCCCCCACAACAGGCCTACGTCATAAGGACCTGTAGTCCATAAAGAGGTTGGCACTTTTTCCATATCTTCATCAAAAAAGGCGGGACTCTGCTGCACAATCACCATTTGCTGTGGGATTTCCCTTCTCTCTATTCTGATCCAATGTGTAATACTAATCTCGAATACTACTTCATCATCTGACGAAAAATCCCTAAGCGGCTCGTCCAAAATAACTGAGGGCAAAAAGTCAGAGTCCCAGAAGTCCGATCCCTATTTGTTCGCATATATATATGTGGGGGGGTAAAGTTAATAATAATGTATAGGGGTAATATGGGGGGCTGTGAGGGGTCTCCCTCCACATATATATATATATATATATATATGCGAACAAATGGGAAATAAAAAAAATTGACTTTTGGGATTCAGACTTTATAAGTCAGTCTTTTCACGCAGATCCCCCTAAACATATCTTCCTCTGTGACATCAGTAAGTCTATACCCTTCCCCAATGGCAATTACCATTTTCCACGCCCCACCCTCATCATCAAATCCTTCAAGCATGGCCAATTCCCCTTGCACTTTGGCTGCCTGCAGCTGTAAGGGACACATCTGACCCCACTCTTCGTTCATAGGTATCTGTGGCCTGAACAGAAATGCATCAGGTATCCTCATAATCTTTCCTACTAAGCCGGGTGGCCACGTTAACAACATGCGCACCCCATAAAGGAAAACATCTGGCACTAATGGCACTCCTCGCAGAGCTATATGACCTGTAAACGCCATGATAAATTCACCCACATTTAAATAATGTATCCCTGGAGTGGAAAACACTATGCCTAAGTCTCGGCCCAGAATATTAACTGGTGTCTGCCTTAAATACAATAAAGGTACAGTCATATCACGTTCTTCTATAGAGAATGATAATTCATCAGTAAAATGAACTCTACTTGTAGCTCCAGAGAAGCCTTGCGATTTGATGGCATTTCCTGATAACAAAAATGTTCCCTCTTGTATACATGAGTGAGTTGCTCCAGTGTCTACTAAAAAAGAAAACAATTTGCTTCCTATGGTAACATCAACCCTTGGTTCCTCTTGAGGATTTGGTGTCACTGATAGTACTGAACACATCAGGTCACCCTGCGAGCTGTCCTATTGTGGGTACATGCTTATTCCCGTACCTGTGAAAAGACTTCCTCCTATGACAGTGACACCCCCTACTCTAGGAGTCAATAACTGTCACATGTTTGCACTCTGCTGTATCTGCATGGGTGCGTGCTGTGACTGCCCTTGCGGCCGATTCAATGGTGCTTGTTGTGGTTGCAAAGCCTGTTGCATTTGCAGCGCTTGTGTTTGATTCACTGTCTGATCTTGCGGAAACCAATCCCTATTTTGTGAGCTGTATGCTGGAGGATAAGCTGTCCCCCTCTTCAGAATTGCCCATTCTGTGCAGACCCTTGGCTCCCACATGTTCATGCGATGTGCCCTGTCATACCACATGTCCAACATACAGGAGGGACTATTCTCAATTGCCCTCCTTACATATTTTGGTTATCATTCTGCAAATTCTGAAATCTGCCTTGGTTATTTTGAAAGCCACCCTCATTATTCTGGAAACCACCTCTTCCTCTGAAACCTGTACCCCTTCCTCTTGGCACAAACCCATTCCCTCTTTGATCAGATTGGTGTTGATTACTCGCTTGTGACATACCCACTGCTTGCTGCGTTCCCAGCCCTTCTCCACTTGTCAGTATCGCTCCTTCTATGATGTACTTTGATAATTTCTTCTGGACTAACTTTTCCTCAAGTTTCTTAGCATCCTCTTTCTTCTTATTTTTCTCTTGCAGAAAGCGGCAATGATACGTGATAGTCAACTGTATCTCTGCCCACGGCTTCGCTTCCATTCAGACTAGTTTCTTGAACTGTCTCTGTACATGTTCTAGCAAACCCTGACACAAAATGTGGTAAAATACTGGCACTGATTTCCCCCAAGGCTCCCTCATTTCCAAAGTCCACTGTTCCTGAATACTTTGACTATAAGCAAGAAGATCTTCATCATCTTTCATCTCACGTGCCATAATTGCACCCATATCTGACGTATCAGGATACTGTACCCTAAGTGCTTTCCAGACAGCTGCCCTGATATTATTAAATGGTGCTCCATCATGAGCTGTGTTCTGTGCTGTAACACTCGAATAACCTGCTCTCATCCAGATATCATCAGCTCTTTCCTCAAGAATGGCTGCTAGGAGACCCTTAATGTCTCCTATGGCTAATGTATTTCCTCCTGTCAACTTTTCTAGCTCATAAATCCATTATCCCGCACCCGCCATTAAATTATGGAGTTTGCATATCAAATTAGACTTGTCCATTTGGGGCCAATGGATATACTGCATTCTGGCCCCTCCTTTCTCCAATAAGGGGAATTGCGTAAACCCAAATCCACAATCCGCGCCCATTGTCTGCCTACTCAGAGTGGGCACAATGGTTCCTGATTGCCTTCTACCTGGCGATCACCTCAACCTGCTCACATATGGTGGCGATTCCCCCTTCTCACTAAGCAATCATCCTGTAGGTTGCTCTGGGTACGATATGGGGTCTGGCGTCCTATCTTTAGGTTGGTCTAAATCGGACCATCTTACTTCCTTATCTGTCTGCAGACACCCTCAGGACAGCATGCACTTTCTCCTTCTTCCTCATGGAAGGTTTCTCTGTCTTCTTCTGACATATCTAGTCCCCAACTAGTATGGCTTTCATGCTCAAGACTAAACAGGTTTCCTTCCTTGCCTTGTTACTGGACACCTGCGTATCAACCTTCTTTTCCCTTACTTCTCGATTCACTTTTTGTCCTCATCGCCTGAAAAGCTTTATCGATTCTATCTCCGATACTTCCTATCTCAAAATTCTCATCTAGGTTTACCCTAGATGGTCCTGGCATTGCTCCTTGCGAATGGAGTAACTCCTCTATGTCGCCCCATGATATTACTGGACTCGGTTCCATCAACTTTTTCTCAATGCGATCAATGTCACGTGCCCTCTGTCTCCTTTTTCGTTCCATTTCTTCGTCTAATTCCCTTTGCTTCTTCGCTTCCCATCTAACTATTTCCTTCTCCTGTCTTTTCTCTTCCCTTCTTTTGTTTGCTCTACGCACTTCTTCGCCTCTTCATCTTTGCATTCTGTTGTCTCATAACTTCTGTTCTTCTTCCTCTTCTCTCTTCTTTACTAGCATGTCTCGTTCTTCAATTGCTCTCTGCCTGTTATCATACTTTCTCTGTTCTTCTGCCCTTTCTTCCTTTGTTAGTTGCTCCTCCTGATACATTTGCTCTTGCCTGTGTCTACTCTTCCTTTTAGGCTCATCCTCGTTCAATTGTTTCTCTCACTCCCTGTCTTTTTATCATGTTTGTCTTGATCTTCCCCTTGCCTTACTTCCTCGATGCTCTTCCCATAGCGTTTGAGCAACATCTGTCCACACATCCATTCGTTATGTATGAACGTAACCTCGTCAGCTTTACCCCTTTCTCCTTTCCATCTCTTAATCTCTCGTTCCATATCTAGGGATACATTTGGGTGGTCGGTCTTCTCCTCTTTATCTTGTAGGATCTTAGAGGTCTCCTCCTTTCCTTTAGTCCTTTCTCTCTCTGGACTCTCGTCACTGCTACAAGCAGGCAGTGCATGTATCGGATTACTATATCCTATCGCCGCTTTTAATTCCCTTAATGGATACAATCCTTCGTCTTTTGTACTATCACCATTTATGTCAGGCGTGATAAGGGGAACAGAAGACTCGACACCTTCCTCCCTGCACTGATTAAGTATCCAATCCTCAGGAGGTGGATCTTCTTGTTCCTCCTGGTACATCTTCCAAAGAAAGCTCTAAGCTGGCTCACCCTTTCTCCAATTTCTTCCCTGTGTATGCAGCGTGCAAGTATGTGGTCATGTGCAAAACTGCTTTTGACAGCGATCCCCCTTGTGGCCATGGCATGAACATTTTGTCTGCGGTACCCTTAACCCATTCCGCACTATACTGTTTAAACTTGGGTGTGTGTTTTGGCAGTTCTTTGCAAAGATGCATCAGTGGAGTAACATCACACATTTTGACAAGTCTCAATTGACTGTCGATACTTACTGTTACTTTACACAAAATATGTTTCAGATAAATTATAAATATGAGCCTGCACCAATAGTCACCGCTCAAAGCCTCTAGTTTACAATTCTACTCCAATGTACCTAATTCGGCCGGCGCCGGCAATGGCTAAAACAGGTAGATAATAACTTTTTTGTCTCTACTCAACACAACCTATCCTTGTCGCTCTTCGACACTTCCCTTTTTCTAATACATAAAATACACAAACAGACAAACTAGTCAACTTTCAACATGTACTTCCTCAGTGCTCTTAGCTGCTATTACTTGCCCCTAAACTACTCTGGTAGGAGTTTGAATTATTCCCTCTCATAGACCATGTCCATTTGCAGCCTAGTTTACCCACTTGGGTTTTGGAATAACTTCTTCTAGATGCTCCTTGAGCGTAGGACTCTGGGCTTATCTAGACGCTCCTCGTCTTGACGTTCCTCGACAAATGTTTACTCAACCACCCCCCTGTTACTCTTCACTATTACCACAATCCCTTGTTCTCACATTATTTGCCATTTCCCTCAATCCAATCACCATTCCCCTTTCGGCTCCTGACACTCGGAATTGTCTCCTCCTCCAACCGGACACTTTCGCTTCCGGGCCGCTCAGCGCCTGTGGAAACCAGGAGGGATTTTGTGGAAGAAGGGCCTGTTCCACTTGTTGTCATGGTCATGAAGTCAGGGGCACAGTCATGCAGGAGTCGCATGCACAGGAGACCTGGGTGGACACTGTCCTGGCACCTTTGGCACCAGGCTCATGAACAAAAGTAATCAAGAACATCCATTTAACACCAAAAAGCTTTTATTATGGACATAGCACTTTAGATGCATTAACCTTGAACATTCCATCTATTAAGCAGGATACATTAACCTTAAACATTCCATCCATTAAGCAACCCCAAGTGTATTTGTGGGTGTGGCTGCTAATGGATTGCCTTTGCACGGGCTCACTCTCTAGGAGTGCCAGGGTGTGGCTGGTAAGCCGGCCATAATTAGCGTGGCCATGATCTCAGCTATATAAGATGCCCCGATCCTCAAGACAGACGCTTTGCGTTATTCTGCACTTGCAAGCAGCGTAACGCTCACCGTCGCCTGAGGTCAAACTTACCTTTGAAGTTCCTGCTTCCTGGACATCCTGCCAGCATACTTACCAACTGGGGGAAGCTGTTCTTACCTGTACATCTCCTCGGCGAACCAAGTATTCATCTTTACACTTTCTGGAATGCTGAAATCTTCATCTTGGCACCGCAGCACGACACGCTCCATCGTCGACAGCTGCGCCTGCAAGGAAAAACAGAAGACAAGCTTAGACATCGAAAAAACAATCAGTTTAAGGTTGCGTTTTGCCATACTTCGCGCTTTCCTTAAACCATCACTTACATGCTGCCGAACATTGCGGTAGCATCCAACTTTCATCCGGCCGCGTCTCGCGTCTCACAGCTGCATTGAGGCCGCATTTCCATCTAAGGGAAGAAAACAGAAGAGAGACATTATTGCGGGCATAAATAGGAGCAACATATAAAGACATTAAACAAAACGAACAGCATCACAAAAGCTCAAGTAAGACTTACCAATCATAAGGAGAAGCATAGTCACAGCTCGACTGGACTAATCCTTATCAGGGATCAGTGAAGGAACTATATCCCATTTGACGCGCCCCTGCAGAAGTAGCTGGACGGAGAGCTTATCTTCCATAATTCACAGGTGAGCTTTATGGGTCGACGTATGCCGACAGAAACAGTACTTTGGGGTGAAGGGTTCGAGAGGTACAACAATCACAGATAGGCGCACTCACACACTCTTATCTCCACGCAGGAGCAGTATCACCACATACCACCGCTCACAGCTTTTCTACTGAGGGAGAGGCCTGAAGGGGGTGATTCAAGTTAAGGGAGGGCTGCAACTGTACCCCAACGCCTCCGCAAAGACCAGGTGAGCTTAACACTTGTATCTTCTTTACTTCCACGTTTTCTATATCGGCCACTCTCCATAGGAAAACTTGTGTTCTTCCAGCTAAATGGTGGAGGACGCCCGAAATTCCTCAATCTCTAAGAGCTTACTGGGCTTGTTAACCACCATCTCTCTGCTACCAAGTGAACCCGAGGAAGGGGTCCTTTAAGACGAGGTAACAGTATCTGAGATGGATGGGGATGCAGATCTTACTCAACATCAATAATCAGACCGAGAGCCCTATTCTCATCCAGGTGTTAAGTACCGAAAAGGACGTTAAAATGCTTAACGACCTTTTCAGTACTTAAGACCTATTCTGAAGGTGGCGCATTCCTCCAAAGTCAGAAGGAATGTGCCACTTTCGGAATACATGTGGCGGTTGCTGGGATGGGCTGGAAACCAACCTAGCAACCGCCACATTCCTAAACTGGCCTTTTGGAAGCATATTCTTTTGGCACTCTGCCAGTTTAATATGTGTGCTAAACTAGCACACATATACAGTACCATTTTGGTGCCGTTAACCTGGAGGAGTGTCACAAGAAGCCTTGTTTGGTGTAAATGAAAGTATTCATATACACCCGTGAGTTGTATATGGACACTTTTTATATACACCAAAGCAAGCAGCTTCAACGTTACAGTATGCAACATTGAAGCTGCTTGCTTTGGTGTACATGAAAGTGTCCATATACAACACACGGGTGTATATGAACATTTCATTTACACCAACCCTACCAGCTTCAACGTTGCATATTGCAACGTTGAAGCTGCTTGCCTTGGTGTAAATGAACATTTTCATATACACTGCACGGGTGTATATGAACACTTTCATTTACACCAAAGCGAGCAGCTTCAACGTTGCATCCTACATCGTTGAAGCTGCTCGCTTTAAATGAAAGTGTTCATATACATCGCACAGGTGTATATGAACACTTTCATTTACAGGTGTATATAAAGACTTTCCTATACACCAAAGTAAGCAGCTTCAACATCCTGCAATGTTGAAGCTGCTCACTTTGGTGTATAGGAACATGTTCATCTGTGTTCTCGGCAGCATTTTTGTAATTCACTGCACCAAGTTGTGAATAGGGCCCCTCAGGAAGTTGGCAAAAATCAAGCCTGTTTTAATAACACGGCTTTAAAACAGGGAGTACAACGGACATGAACGGATGCCGCACAGAATTATCTCAACGCATTTACTAAACAAACAGTGCTTTTATACTAAATATTCGTCATGAGTGACGTCAGGATACGAGGCAAAATAAGAAAATCTACTAGGGGTTGTGGTTGGTCAACGCGGAACATTTATATATACTTTCGATGGGATACAGGGAAGTGATTGGGTCTCTAAGATCAGGTGGACGACTAAGCCCATCCAAATGCAAGTCATCTTCTGTGTCAGTCCAATACATGAATAATATTGGCATTTCAAACTATAGGGCTCTTTAATACATGGCCCTCAATAATTGGTTGGCATGCATGTATCCTACTGCAAGATTCCACTTGGTAGCAGTACGCAAGCTTGTACTCCAGGTGCTGGGGGGTTGGCCTGGTCATGCCTCCCCACCCAATTAGCCCATCATTCATCATCACTCCTGCGGTCTGCCATTCAACTAATGTATTTGACCTCGGCCTTGTAGAGGCTTACTGCGCCTGAGAATAAAAGGGAGTGAAGCAGAGTCTTATCTTCTGGTCTCGGTGTAGCTCGCCCCAAATCTATTCTCATCTGACCATGTGACTGGAGAAAACGTTTTTGAGCTTCTTGTTGCATTTAATGTTATTAAATGAAGAAATCTTGGCACCTTAAGTGGTTTTTATTACACCTCAAACAGGAGCCGAACTTGCTTCTCACGTTCATCTATCTTCTCGAGTAGATAACTAGGCTCTTTCGGCCCCAACTCTTGACACTGGGCCAAGCAAGCCTTTCTCGAATCTTCCATCACCATCAGCTATTCTTATTCTGCTGCGCCACACTTTCAGCCCTTTCATTTACGGGGTACAAGTTTGCTAAAGTGCATTGTGGGACATCCAGATTCTATACATTCCTATATATATACATTGGCGCATCGCCTGCAATCTATTCACTATATAGCCAGCCTTATGATTGCTTTGTCTACTTGTGTTACTGCGTCTGTACAATTGTAAAAGAGCTTTGCATTTTCTTCGGTGCTTCTCCGCACGTGCAATCTTAATTTCGCTCCTGAAATGTTGCATACTTCACTACTTCGTCATCAGATTCTATAAGGTCTATATTATCACTTAATTTGCATCTCTTCCGGGTGAGTCACCTCTGCTTCCTGTGACGCCACGAGCCCTCTCTTTGATTCATGTTCACACTTCTTCTGGAACTTACTGCAGTGCAGATACTTTTAGGGTATTCTCAATGGATACCTTGTATAGGCACCCTCACTGGTATTGTACATGTCGCAATTTCTGGTTGCCAACACATAGGCAGAATAGAGGTGGAACTTCCGGTAGAGGTACCTGGCACCACCTCTACACAGGTGAGGATGTTGAGTAGTCTGCGTGTTGGAACATATCACAGTTGGCAGAGAAATCAAGCAGAACCAGAAGGCGGGTGCCCACTTTGTCAAGGATCTGAAGAGCATTATTGATGGTATCACTGCTGCAACTGGGTCGGAAGCCTGATTTGTGTTCTTGAAGGTGGTCGTGGTCTGCATTGTGGGATGTTTTTACCCATGCATCCGAGCCCTACCTCAAAAAACTGTGCAGTATTGAAAACATCATGATGGCCAGAGCTTCCCAGGAAATGCCCAGGGAAGTGCATGAATAATAGGCTGCCACCCATTTTTGCCGATGTTATGGGCACAGAAGGGCACTGCCTAAAACCACCATTGGACTACCCGCACAGTAGTCTGAAACCATTGGGAATGGCAATGCTGATTGCCAAATGCAACCTAGAATTGTGGGGAATTCATTTCTTAAATCCCAAAAATGGGTGCAGTACCAGTACTCACCACTATCCAAAAGCCGGCGTTTTAAAACCACCCTGTGTTTCTCTGAAGGCAGGCTCAAAATGCCTATTTTCAAACATTGCAATATGTGCAAAATATTCACTGAACACCAGCAGACATTTGGCAGAATGGAGTTTTGTGTGCCTACAAAATCTGGGAAATGAAGAGCCCAAAACAATGCTTATAACAAAACTGCTATGGAGTCAGCAGTTTAAGTTGCACTGGATTTAAAGACACTAAAATCGAAAATGTTTAGATTAAATGAGTGACCTATGTTTGGTGTCACATGCCTTTGTAACTGTTGAAATGTCATAGTTTTGCACTTAGAATCAGCATTCTAGCTGCATGTGTAAAATTGCAAGTTAATTTAAAAAGCAACAAAAAAAACATGACAGTTAGCTGAAAGTCTGGCTTAAGGAACTTGATTTTGCTTGACAGCTACCCCCATCAGGAGTGAAACTTGAGTCACAGCTGTGTTCCCAGGCCTATCTGCCTTTTGCTGGCCACACTAAGGATATGCCATCTCTCTGATAATTGAATTAAGGGGAGCCCCACAGAATACAGGAGCTCTGAACAAAGCCCTGTCCTGACTCAGGCAAATGTTTTATTACAGAAGTCGTAAAAAGTGGCTTCCTCCTGAAACACAGGGGAGGGGCACTGCCTGTGAGAGCAAGCTGGCTTGGCAGAACTGGAAAAACCAGAAATTCAACCTTGTGCTGAGAGGAAACCACACCCCTTTGGAGCCAGAACATAACTTTAAAAAGATGGATCATTCATAGAGCGGACATGTGAAAATTTTATAAATGATACCATTATTCTTGTGATTTTTCTGCCCACGTTTTAAGACGTGGTAGGACCCAGTGGTATGTTCAGGGGGGTGTTAGCGGAAAAGTGGATATTACTCTAAATGTATGCATGTTAAAAATCTGAAACTTCATCAATTAATGTCCATACTCCCTGCGCACATGTATGTAAAATTGGGTCAATGTCAGAAATGGCAAAATCAGTTAAAAAGTGAAATATGTGCCATTTCTGAATGCAAGCTCCTAGAAAGAGCAGATTTGGACAGAGACATGGCTAAATTCAGCCACACCATGTATATGTAATTTCAAGCAACTGTGTAACTGTGAAATATGTCTTTTGTTATCAAATATAGAATGTGTGCAATCTGATAGGGGAGTGTCCTCTCTGCAAGCCATAAAATGACATCACTCTGACTCACAGTTCCTTCCCCAATTAAGTGAGGAATGGAAATTTGACCAATGACAAGTGAGAGGGGCAAGTTTAGTTATGACCAACACACACACCCACTTGCAGAACATATAAATGGACCACTGAAACTTAGGTAGAGACCTTCAATTCCATTTGCTGCAACGCACTCTGCCGGACCATACAACATCCAGAGATCCAGATTTCAAATCCATCAATCTCCAGAATCCAAAAGCAGTGCTGTACCCAGAGAGAAAGCAGTGCTGTACCCAGAGAGAAAGCAGTGCTGTACCCAGAGAGAGAGCAGTTCCAAAGACCAGACCGATGTGCCCAGAAACCGTCCGTGGCGAGTGCAGAAAACCTGACCAGATCCGTGACGAGGCCCATTTAATTCAAGAATATAGTGTGAGTACATAGTAAAACTGTACCAAACCAAAGCTCTTAGTTTAAATTCATCTAATTCAATCTATTTAACCTAAGTAGAACTGCCTCCTAGCTGTCACCTGTCATTCCTAGTAAAAGCTGTCACTTGTCATTTTGAGCTTTTAAAATTTGCAAAACCAAAAACGACCTTCACAAAATCGCTCATATCTCTGCGACCGTTTGTCTTAGAGACTTGTAGTAACTTTCATCTGGAAGCTGAGATCCTAGGCTTTCCTAGGACCCCAAAACGATAGTGATAGTCCTTGTAGTTCTTCTGTAATAGCGCCCGGCGCATCCGCGAATTTTGCCGCGATTTGCAAATTTCTCCACGTGTAAAAACAGCTGCTGCTTGCCTTCCATTTGCCAGAAATTCGTTTAACCTGCTAACTATCCCTGCATCATTGCTAGTGTGAGCCTGGACTAATATTAACTAGATACCACTCACCCTGAACCTCTACAGGGAATTAAAAGCATTTTAGCATATTTTTCAATTCATTGCCAGCACATATAGAAGCATTTTGCCTGTGTTTTAAACTTCTGTAGTGTAAGCTTGCTGGGGTGAACTGAATCACATTCGATTGCATTTCTGAGAACTGTGTGTTTTCCTTCCATTTCCTTGCCTTGCATCAAGGGGGGAGGGGATTGCCAGAGAAAAGTGATTACATTGTTTTGTTGAAATCATATTGAGTATTTTCTATACTGCATTTCATTCATTCAACCTTGCATTTCTTTGAACCCTATAAAGCATTCTCTACCACATTATACTTCTGTACCTATTTACCAGTGTGCTACCTTATCCATTTCATCTCAACTCCTTAGTGATTATAAAGAAGTGTGCTAGTGCCAGATTCTCTGTTGTTAATCTTTATCATATCAGATTAAGTGTGATATTCAATTATTAATTTATTATAAAGTGTGATATATATATCTATTGTTTAAATTATCAAATAAACCTTTTAACTTGCAAAACAGAACTACTTCTTGGCTCAGTGGGGTCAGGGGGATTCCAAGAGAGGGGTGTTATATAGGGGTAGTCATCCAGAACGCATGAACTGGACATAAAGATATATCAATAAGGGTTTTCATTCAGTATTCTAGACTAGGCGTTAACTTAGCTGTATTGCTGAATTGAATCCTCTTACAAATTGGGGGCTCGTAGCCGGACGTTTGGGTTAGATTTACCACTTGTGCAGATTAATACAGCGTGCCAACTGACGGGATACATACATCCAGTCGGATCACCACGCTGCATTACGCTGTGAAGCATTCCTCAAAAGGGACACTCCAAGAAAAGTTCTGTTCTGCAAAAATAAAATACTAACTTCTGTAAGTCAGGACAGAGACCAATCTCTAGAATGACGACCTTGGTAGATATGAAAATAGCCAGAGAGCACTTCTTACATAAACTATTTGTGAGAGGTGAATGGGCTGAGCAGGGCCAGGATGCCTGGTTGCAGGCCATCACGCGACAGGTCACTGAAACAGGGTCAGACTTATGGAGCGATCAGGGTCCATTACATGTGGCCCTGAGTGAACTATATATGGCTCCTAAGGCCAAAGATGAACACGACAAGATTGTTAGGATAGCGGCATATTTATATTTATATATGGGAGCCATACAGAATAAATGTGCTGAAGGCCATGATCTGGCAAAAAGGCAACAGATGGCGTTAGAGAAGGCCCAATCTGACCTGGTCTCTTCTGAGCAGAGGCTGCAGAGGAGCCAGGAGTCAGAAGATGATAGTAGGCAGCACATCATTAAAATAAAGAAGGATATGGATGTGCTGCAACAGGAAAAGGTAGAACAGGATACCAGATTTCTGGCCTTGCAGAAGGAATACCAAGAAGGTTTGGACTCCCTACTGCAAAACCAGAAAAAGCTGGAGCAACAACTGGACTTCAACAGGGTATGTGCTGAGCAGGTAGTCACCCTGCAAGGCCACCTAGATAGAGTGAAGGCAGAGAGCAACAAACTAATTCTGAAAGACCTGGATACCCAGGCAGAGTTTGATCAGGAGCGCCAGAATGCTGGTGCCTTCCAAAGGCAAAGGGACGACCTGGCGGCACAGATGCAGGCTCTTAGTCAGGAAAGGGATACCTTAGGCCAGGAAGTCTGCCATTTAAAAAGAAAAATGGAAGAAAATCACCTGGCCCACCAGGGACTGGGTGACCTCCAAAAAGAACACCAGAACTTGCTAGAGCACACCAGGAGGGTGGAGGATGCTCTAGCAAGAAAGGAGCAGGCCAATAGGGACACAGCTCAGGAGGTAACCCTCCTGCAGCAAAGACTGGCCCAGTTCTCCAGGACCAACCAGGAAGCACAGAGGGAAAATGAGGCTCTCTGCCAGCACAATGAGAGGCTCCAGCAACAGGTAGCGATGCAGGAGAGACTGATAGAGTCGAGTAAGGCCTTAACTGAGGAACTGAAAGCACAGGCTCTCGCATTGCAACAGGGAGCAGAGGCGGATAGAGATGAGGTTCGCTGGGAAAGAGAGACTCCTGAGCATAACCTTAGGAGCCCTAGTGCCAGAGGCCCCCATCTCTACCCGTCCCTGAACTCTGCCACCCCCATGTCCCCTGGCGCACATGAGCACCGGGCCACAGGGATGGCAGATTACTATCCAGCCAGAAGCATGGGGCTCATAGGCCAGTACCTCCCAGGAATGGATGGGCGGGCATCTGGGCATGGGCACCCAAGCATGGTGCAATTCAGTGGGGAACCCCGGGAGAATAGGCCCATTAAGGGCATCCTGAAAACCTCTGCCCAGTTAGGTCAGTGGGGGGGGTACCCAGCAAATCCTGGCAGCAAGGAGGAATCTGAAGACTCCTCTGAACTGCGCAGGACACAGGAGACCAGGTCCCCACATTCTGCCAGCCATTCCCAGGCTCGCAGAATCCGGGAAAACCTGGAAGAACAGACGGGAACCTCTGGGAGCAGTGCCTCTGAGTCCGAGGACGAATGGACAAGGGTTACCCGAACCAAAAAGGCCAATAAGGCAAAAAGGGCCTTGCTTAAGGACCCCTTAAAGCATATTAAGGCGATCAGGAGCGTCATCACGCCTTACCATAAGAACGCTAAGTATTCTGTTTGGGAGCACTTAGAGTTGTTTGAACAAATGATGGAGACTTTCCATTTGAAGGACAGCCAAAGCTGTATTCAATATGTAAAGTGGACCTTCTCCCCGGAATACTCCAGTTTCTTTGCGGGGCTGGAGGACCAAAATCATTTAAGATGGTCTACCTATAAGGCGGCCATCTTGAAACATTTTTCTGTTCACAGAAATCCTCAAGAGGCTCGCAAGGCAGCCTACAATTTGCAATGTGGGGAGGATCAGGCCCCACAAGAATTTGTGCAGGAGTTAAAGCGTGCTTTTGCACAGACCACAAGAAGGGTGCGCACGGATAGCAGAGAATTTATTAATACGTTTTTCCATGCCTTGCCCAAATATATCATGACCCAGCTCTTGAGGGATTTTCACGAGAAAAGATCTTTAGACTGGGTCATTGAACAGGCTACCCGGATCTATGAGGTGCAGAAACCGGTAGATAGCAAAAGTAATGCCCAGAAAAACCCCAAAGCCAACAGCACCCCTGCTGCTGCCAAGGTGGCAGAGGTAAAGGTCACCCCCGTTTTATATTTGGAGATGGGGGGGCCTAAAAACCTACCTGCACCTAATAATGCTAGGCCCAGGAGGTCCTCGGGTCAGTCACAGACAGGGAGCCAAGGAGGCAGCCCCACAAATGGGGTCCCTCGCTCTCCTGATTATGTAAGTCCCCGTTACAAGGGAAATCGACCCATCCTGGGTTATGTGTGGACTCCTCCAGCCCAAGGGGGGGGATCCAGCCAAGCACCTAACCCAGGGAACTTCCCTCCAAACTTCCCACAGGAGGGCAGAAATTTACCAAACCCTGGGCAGAACTTTTTCCCCAGATATCCACCCGACTTTCAGCCCCAAAACCATCCATCCTTCTTTCCCCAATTCCCTGAGCCCAGACCACTGGATCCGGGAGAGGGGAGGCCAAGGGTGGAGGGGTACCCAAATCTTCCCAACCCGGGGTATTACCAGAGGAGGGACAGCTACCCTTCCCGGGATCAGCCCAGGGGAGAAAACAGGGCCCCGTATCAGCCTGAGCGGGTTTCCCAGTTAGAGCGCCAGGTTCAAAACATGGCGCGGGATATGGGTCACATACTGAGGGCTCAGCAGAACCCCCAGATCAGCATGCTGGCGCAGAACGCACCCAACTCTGGACCTGGTGCTCCAGAACAATGACGGGGGCAGCACCCCGATAACACACCGGTTCCCAGGGAGGAGGCACAAGGGGAAGGGGGGTGTAAAGCCTTGGAGGAAGCTTCCTTCCTCACTTGTAAACAGCCCCTGGAAACCCAGGAACCGGAAACAAAATCTCTTGCCCCTGAAAGTCTGCCTCCTAAGGAGCAGAGGGGGGGTAGGAGAAACAAAAGACCCAAACAGACTCAGTTTGAGGAGGAGGTACAGATCTTCCAATTTGAGGGAGAGGGATCCTCAGAGGATCCTGGGAAAAGGATCTTCTCCTTCAGAGAGGGGGGAACTCCTCCCAAAGAAAAATGGGTCCCTAGGGATGCAAATCCAGACTGGGGAGATGTGGAGACTGAGCTACCGCCGCCCACCATCTCATCCCAGAACCAACAGCAAGAAAATCCCCTGGTTCAAACCCATCCTGGGGACTGCCTCCAAAAAGGGGGGGGCGGCCCAGAACTGGAACCAGGGGAACCCACAATGGCTCTGATCTCCAGTTGCCAACTTTTTCTTTCAGATTCCCAAGACTCTCCACAGAATTCTGCCCAAATCTCTTCTCTCGCCATGTCCAAAACCAGAAAATTAGTCCACCAGTTGTCCAAAAATGTACATTATCTGTGCCCCCTTGAGGAGAAGGAGGGAAGATATTATGCCCCGGTACAAGTACAGGGGCAGGGTACAATCTTGGCACTGGTGGACACGGGATCTCAAGCTACCCTTCTGTCCAGAAGGGCTTTTGACGAACTGAATGCAGGAAGGGGAGAGAATTACCAAATTCCTCTCACCTCTCTTCCTGGACAACTGCAGAACTTTGACGGGAAGGAAATTCCCGTCGAGGGGATGGCAGATTTGGACATTAAAATTGGGCGACATAAGTTGAAACACCCGGTCATAGTTGTGACCCCAGAGGGCACCCCTTGTTTACTAGGGAATGACCTCCTGAGAAGGTTGTCACCCCTAATAGATTGCGTAAACAAGGTCCTCTGGACCCAGACTAGCCGACCAATAAAATTAAAACAGAGTGTCAACCATGTTAGTTTAAACGGCACATGCCACATGGTTGAAAAAAAATCAGACCAAGTAGAATTTCACTTCCAGAACAACCAGATTCCAGACGTGACAGTAATAGCAGTAGGACAACAGACTGGTGATGGGGGGTCCTCTCTATTTCTGAAAATCAACCTTCCTTCCAGTCTAAAGTGGTATTCCACGCTGGAAGGAAACACTCTGAAATTCTATACCAATCCACAATCTGAAACTCCCACTCCTATAGTCCAGAAAGATGTGAAATCAGCTCAGAGCCTGGCTGAGATTCAGCAAATTGGAGAGCAGTTGTTCATCCCTGTTCAGTTAAATGATGGGAAGGACTCTGTTCTCGCTCGAGTGTGTGTGAACAACGGTAAGAGCTTCATCAGCGAAGCCATGTTTCGCCAACTCCCAAAGGATCCAGCCATTCCCACCTTCAAACTGATAGACAAATGGGAAATGGACCTGGAAGCACCTAATTCCAAACATCTCCTGCCAAGCAGGTGTATGCTCAAAATCTCCATTGGCAACAAGAGCATAGTCCACAATTGTTGGGTCGTGCGAGACGTCCCTGCCGCCTTTTACTTAGGCAGTGACATTCTCAATCGCTTTGCCATTAGTTTGGACCTAATAAACTTCAAAGCTTGGTCCCGATTAGCGGACAATCCCATGAGCTTTGATGACCCAGAAAAAGCATTTAGGTCAGCTCAATTACTACCTTATGCAGTTGAAATTCAGGTTAAAGAGGAAGTCACCATCCCAGAAAGAACCCGACAATTCTCCCTGGAAGTGAAAGTTAAAAGGGGACAAGAGTTGAAAAACCCTGATGCTTACATACATCTAAATGCTTCTCTCCAACAGCAAGGGTTGGGGGTAAGCCCGACTCCATTAGTCAACATAGAACATGACACCATTCCAATAGAGGTGGATAACAGCGACTTAAAGAGTATTACTCTAGCCGCAGGCACCATTATTGGAATGGCGGTTGATGACCGACATTTCTCCATTGATTTAGGAAACGAACTGTTAGGACCAATCCCCAAGGACTGTTTTGACAGTGACAGTGATGACAATACAACACCAGACAGGATTTTTACCCGGCATGGGGGGAACTTCCTAGTGTACACTTCCTGCCCCTATGGTAAGGAAGATGTGACGTGTGACTTCAGGAGGGATGAGGTGATTTTCCAGGTCCATGAGGGCTGCCTTTCGCACCTGAAGCCTCCGGTCCAAATCAGCACTCTGACCAGGGACTTCTCCACCCAGCTGGAGGAGGCCGCGGAGATAGCCAAACCAGAGGTCTTTCCAGGCTTCAGGCAGATGGTGAAAGAGAGAGTCAACCTAGCTGATGCCTGTGTGACTCTGGAACAAAAGCAAAAGTTGAAACAAGTTTTCTTGGATTTCCAAGATCTCTTTGCGGTAGACTCATATGACTGTGGTCGCACTGACATTCACACAACAACAATCCCCACGGACCCTGGCATGACTCCAGTGTTTGTGAAGCAATATCGCTTGCCTCTCGCATCAATGGAGTCCCTTACTGAAATAATTAAGAACCTTGAGTCCCGGGGAATAATCCGTCCAGTCCACAGCACCTTCAATAATCCGGTGCTGGGAATATTGAAGCCAAACGGCCAGTGGAGACTCTGTGCCGACCTCAGGGAGCTCAACAAACGGGTCCATACTTCCCGATGGCCTCTTCCCTACATTGACCAAGGGCTGGCCCAGATTCAGGGGTCACAGGTATTCACTGCAATAGACCTGACCAATGGATACTGGACTGTGCCTGTCAGTAGGGAGGACCAATACAAACTGGCTTTTACCTTTGGGGGCCAGCAGTACACCTGGACCCGGACTCCCTTCGGATACCTCAACTCCGGCAATGAATTCAACATTTTCCTACATAAGGCCATGCCCGACCTGGGTGCAAGGGGTAACCTGGCTTATGTAGATGATGTCCTCATCAAAAGCTCAACTGTTGAGGAACACATAGCGGAGATCCGTTATGTTCTGACACAGTTGAGGGCCGCCGGAGCAAAACTTTCCTTTCAGAAAGAACAGTGGTGTAGAACCCGTGTTAATTTCTTGGGGCATGAGATTACTCCTCAGGGTCTCTGTCCCCAGGAAAAGAAAGTGGAAGCACTTCAGAAACTGAAAGACCCCACAACTCTGCGAGAACTAAGGAGCCTCCTTGGACTGACTAATTACAGCAGAAAGTTCATTGAGGGCTACGCAGAGATCACCAGACCCCTGATTCATCTCCTGAAGGGGGGGGTCAAGTGGGAATGGGGTCCAGAACAAGCCGAGGCGGTAAAACAACTCAAAAGAAGCCTCTCACAAGCGCCTTGCCTAGCTTACCCTGTCAGAAACAAGGAGTTCTTCCTGGAGACGGGGTTCTCTAATACGTGCTTGACGGCCGTATTATACCAAAAGCATGACAAGGTCAATAAAGTAATCTCCTATGCGAGCAAAACTTTATCCTCTGTGGAGGAAAAATTCAACGATTGTGAGAAGGCACTCCTGGCAACGGTGTGGGCATTGAAGAATTACCGCCCGTTTATCCAGGGGGAACACATCATAGTGGAGACTCCACACCAGCCTCTGCAATATCTCCAAAGTGACAGAATCCGGGCCGGAAATGTGAGTAATTCCCGAATTACTTCCTGGATTCTGTCAATGCAAGGCTTTCCTGTGGAGGTCCGATATGGCCAAAACAAGAAGAGTCCCCTCGCGCAAGGTCTGGCTGACTTGCATGATTGTGCCAGAGAAAACTGTCTCGAGGACGAAAGTCTAAAAATCAAGGACAACATGGAGGCATACCTTAATTCCCCACACAAAGTCTTTGAAGAAGACAAGTGTGAGGGAATGCCCACTGTCTATGTGGATGGATGCTCTTACCATGTTGACAACAACGGGGAGAAAGAACTGGTGGCCGGCGTAGGGAATGCATGGGTGAATGAGTCCCCAGAACCCTCCGCTGGATACAAAATTGGTCCCCGAAGTAGTCAGGTGGCAGAATTGATGGCTGTGCATCAGGCCATCCTCACTGCTGTCCAGCATCAACTCCACGAACTGGTCATAATCACAGATTCGGATTATGTACGGAATGGGTTCGTGGAGCACCTGGTTAATTGGAAAACCAGAGGCATGTTATGTGCTAATAACAAACCCTTGAAACATGGGAAGTTGATCCAAAACATTGATGATCTGGTCACATCGAATGGGATGACCATCTACTGGAAAAAGATCAAGGGTCATTCCAAAGTAGAGGGACCAGACAAAACTGGAAATGACTTAGCTGATCAGCTGGCCAAAACCGGGGCCATCCAAGGGGATCTAATTGAGATTGAGTCCCTGTTGGGGGAAATCCAGGTCACTGCTATCACTAGGTCCCAGACAAATGCTCACAACGACCTTTCAATTGCACAATGGAGTAAGGAGACCCCTGATGCTGATCTGATTACCGCTCAGAAGGGGGATCCAATTATTGGTAAATTTTACCAGCACCTTGAGGACCCTGAGAACTTTCCCCTGACGGATACCGATTACATTGGGAAAGAGGACCTAAGAGTGTTGATGAAATGTCCAAAAATGTTCCGGATCCAAGACGGTTTGTTGGTAAGGAAATCCAAAGCTGGCCACGATCAGTGGGTGGTTCCTACCTCATTCCGAAGCCTGATGTTAAGTCACGCCCATGATGCGGCCACCGCCGGTCATAGGGGGTTTCACACAACACTGGAAATCTTAAGAGAGGTTGCATACTGGCCACACATGGGGCAGGACCTCGACCAATACTTGAAGGGGTGTCTTGTGTGTGCACAATTTCAGCCATCATCCCTCACGCACCGCACACCTCTCCAAAAGAGGGGGATGACACTGCCATGGTCAGATTTACAAATCGACTTTGTAGGCCCTGTGATTCGCTCGGCTAGGGGGAATAAGTACATGTTGACTGTGACATGCTTGTTTACCAAGTGGGTGGAATGTCTCCCAGCCCCAAATTGCAAGGCAGAAACTGCAGCTGCCTTGATGATTAACCACATCTTTTCCCGTTTTGGTCTACCTCAAAGGATTGAGTCAGACAGAGGTAGCCACTTCACCAGTGAAGTAATGACAAAGATGTGGGAGATACTGGGGGTCAAGAGAAAGCTGCATATTGCTTATAGACCAGCTTCTTCTGGGGCAGTAGAGAGATATAACCGGACAATTGTGAGCATATTAAAGAAGTTTGTGGCAGATTCTGGGCCAAGTTGGGATATCCGATTACCTCTGGTCCTAATGGCTATCAGATCTACCCCTTCATCTGCAACCAAAATGTCACCATTTGAGTTGATGACTGGGCGCAAGATGGTGCTTCCTCAGCATTTGCTCTACAGGACCCAAGAGCAGACACTGATAAATGCCTCCACTACTCATGAGTATGTAGAGAATTTAAGGAAACACCTCCAACATGCTTTTGCTTACGCTCAGCGGAATCTAGAAAGATCGGCTGATAGCATGAAGACCCATTATGACCTGAAAACTTCCCGGAAGGAATATCAGGTGGGAGACCGGGTCTATCTATACAACTTCCAAAGGAACCAGGCCAAGCAGCGCAAATTTTTGCCTACATGGAAAGGACCCTTTGAGATCATCGACAAAATCTCCCCTGTGGCCTACAAAATCCACATCCCCAAAGGTCCTTTGGCAGCGGGGGAAGACAAGTGGGTCCACATAAACCAGTTGAAATGTTGCCATCCCAGGCACGCTCTGCAACAACTGGAGGAATCCTCTGGAATCCTAGCGGGTACTGTCTCAGACTAATTCAGTTCCAATCATAAAACATACCACATCTAGTCTCTAAAATATTGTGATTTGCATGAAACTGTCTCTTAGTTATACTGTTTTTTTTTTTCAAAATAAGAATGTAATGTTTCGTTATGATGAAATGCATATGCTGCCCCACTATCTCAACAGTGGTGGAAAAACGTCTATGAGTAGGTATTGCCGCTCTTCCTTTGTCGTCCTAGGAGAAAGAAGACCTTGAGACGGGCCAAGGAGGACGATCCGGAGACCGGGAGCAGAGACACAATGGGCCCAGTGGACCGCCCAATATTCCCATCAGGACCGGCGAGGAGAACCGATCGATCAGTACCAGATGGAGGAAAAGATGCTGAACTGTGCCATCTACCGGAAGAAGATGAGAACTACATCCCAGATCTTGCGGGTCCCATCAGTGAAACAGAATGGCCATCGCAAGAGGGGGGCTTGTGGGATGTTTTTACCCATGCATCCGAGCCCTACCTCAAAAAACTGTGCAGTATTGAAAACATCATGATGGCCAGAGCTTCCCAGGAAATGCCCAGGGAAGTGCATGAAGAATAGGCTGCCACCCATTTTTGCCGATGTTATGGGCACAGAAGGGCACTGCCTAAAACCACCATTGGACTACCCGCACAGTAGTCTGAAACCATTGGGAATGGCAATGCTGATTGCCAAATGCAACCTAGAATTGTGGGGAATTCATTTCTTAAATCCCAAAAATGGGTGCAGTACCAGTACTCACCACTATCCAAAAGCCGGCGTTATAAAACCACCCTGTGTTTCTCTGAAGGCAGGCTCAAAATGCCTATTTTCAAACATTGCAATATGTGCAAAATATTCACTGAACACCAGCAGACATTTGGCAGAATGGAGTTTTGTGTGCCTACAAAATCTGGGAAATGAAGAGCCCAAAACAATGCTTATAACAAAACTGCTATGGAGTCAGCAGTTTAAGTTGCACTGGATTTAAAGACACTAAAATCGAAAATGTTTAGATTAAATGAGTGACCTATGTTTGGTGTCACATGCCTTTGTAACTGTTGAAATGTCATAGTTTTGAAATTAGAATCAGCATTCTAGCTGCATGTGTAAAATTGCAAGTTAATTTAAAAAGCAACAAAAAAAACATGACAGTTAGCTGAAAGTCTGGCTTAAGGAACTTGATTTTGCTTGACAGCTACCCCCATCAGGAGTGAAACTTGAGTCACAGCTGTGTTCCCAGGCCTATCTGCCTTTTGCTGGCCACACTAAGGATATGCCATCTCTCTGATAATTGAATTAAGGGGAGCCCCACAGAATACAGGAGCTCTGAACAAAGCCCTGTCCTGACTCAGGCAAATGTTTTATTACAGAAGTCATAAAAAGTGGCTTCCTCCTGAAACACAGGGGAGGGGCACTGCCTGTGAGAGCAAGCTGGCTTGGCAGAACTGGAAAAAACAGAAATTCAACCTTGTGCTGAGAGGAAACCACACCCCTTTGGAGCCAGAACATAACTTTAAAAAGATGGATCATTCATAGAGCGGACATGTGAAAATTTTATAAATGATACCATAATTCTTGTGATTTTTCTGCCCACGTTTTAAGACGTGGTAGGACCCGGTGGTATGTTCAGGGGGGTGTTAGCGGAAAAGTGGATATTACTCTAAATGTATGCATGTTAAAAATCTGAAACTTCATCAATTAATGTCCATACTCCCTGCGCACATGTATGTAAAATTGGGTCAATGTCAGAAATGGCAAAATCAGTTAAAAAGTGAAATATGTGCCATTTCTGAATGCAAGCTCCTAGAAAGAGCAGATTTGGACAGAGACATGGCTAAATTCAGCCACACCATGTATATGTAATTTCAAGCAACTATGTAACTGTGAAATATGTCTTTTGTTATCAAATATAGAATGTGTGCAATCTGACAGGGGAGTGTCCTCTCTGCAAGCCATAAAATGACATCACTCTGACTCACAGTTCCTTCCCCAATCAAGTGAGGAATGGAAATTTGACCAATGACAAGTGAGAGGGGCAAGTTTAGTTATGACCAACACACACACCCACTTGCAGAACATATAAATGGACCACTGAAACTTAGGTAGAGACCTTCAATTCCATTTGCTGCAACGCACTCTGCCGGACCATACAACATCCAGAGATCCAGATTTCAAATCCATCAATCTCCAGAATCCAAAAGCAGTGCTGTACCCAGAGAGAAAGCAGTGCTGTACCCAGAGAGAAAGCAGTGCTGTACCCAGAGAGAGAGCAGTTCCAAAGACCAGACCGCTGTGCTCAGAGACCGTCCGTGGCGAGTGCAGAAAACCTGACCAGATCCGTGACGAGGCCCATTTAATTCAAGAATATAGTGTGAGTACATAGTAAAACTGTACCAAACCAAAGCTCTTAGTTTAAATTCATCTAATTCAATCTATTTAACCTAAGTAGAACATAGTCGTTCATATCTCCGCGACCGTTTGTCTTAAAGACTTGCAGTAACTTTCATATGGAAGCTGAGATCCTAGGCTTTCCTAGGACCACAAAACGATAGTGATAGTCCTTGTAGTTCTTCTGTAATAGCGCCCGGCGCATCCGCGAATTTTGCCGCGATTTGCAAATTTCTCCACGTGTAAAAACAGCTGCTGCTTGCCTTCCATTTGCCAGAAATTCGTTTAACCTGCTAACTATCCCTGCATCATTGCTAGTGTGAGCCTGGACTAATATTAACTAGATACCACTCACCCTGAACCTCTACAGGGAATTAAAAGCATTTTAGCATATTTTTCAATTCATTGCCAGCACATATAGAAGCATTTTGCCTGTGTTTTAAACTTCTGTAGTGTAAGCTTGCTGGGGTGAACTGAATCACATTCGATTGCATTTCTGAGAACTGTGTGTTTTCCTTCCATTTCCTTGCCTTGCATCAAGGGGGGGGAGGGGATTGCCAGAGAAAAGTGATTACATTGTTTTGTTGAAATCATATTGAGTATTTTCTATACTGCATTTCATTCATTCAACCTTGCATTTCCTTGAACCCTATAAAGCATTCTCTACCACATTATACTTCTGTACCTATTTACCAGTGTGCTACCTTATCCATTTCATCTCAACTCCTTAGTGATTATAAAGAAGTGTGCTAGTGCCAGATTCTCTGTTGTTAATCTTTATCATATCAGATTAAGTGTGATATTCAATTATTAATTTATTATAAAGTGTGATATATATATCTATTGTTTAAATTATCAAATAAACCTTTTAACTTGCAAAACAGAACTACTTCTTGGCTCAGTGGGGTCAGGGGGATTCCAAGAGAGGGGTGTTATATAGGGGTAGTCATCCAGAACGCATGAACTGGACATAAAGGTATATCAATAAGGGTTTTCATTCAGTATTCTAGACTAGGCGTTAACTTAGCTGTAGTGCTGAATTGAATCCTCTTACAGCATATGTGTCAGGCACTACTCAGTTGAATGGCACAGCTATATGTCTAATGTGCATCGAGAGTTTCTTTAGGGTGCACACCTTTCTGATTGCACACACATATTTGCTGCTCAGAGTTGCTCTCGTCCACTGTGGCAGACTTGCCATCAAAAGCATTGTAACTTCACGTGTTCTCTTTTATATCTGAATGCAAATGCTAATGATTTTAATCTGAATTCTTTAAAAATGTGTTCTATTAAATGCACAGTTTTGAACCATTATTCTAATACTTTTCCTGAGGTGCCTGAACACCCTGAAGCCTTATTGTGGCCATCAGCCTGGCTCATATTTGTGAGGGCATTTTGTGCACACCCATTTGAAAGTTAACCAGTAACCACTGATGATAACAGCTGTTTTAGTCTGTCAAACATAGTAGGTTGTGATCCCTTGAGACAATTGTGGGTCTCAATCAGGCACTCCCTGGATGTCATTGTATTAATCCAAGTTTCCAAATACAGCAATATGTGTCCTGTGATGGTCACTGTGTCATGTGACAATGGCCAGCTAGTCCAGAGCCCGAAGACTTTGCCAGAACACTAACAGTTGTACAGGCCGCACAGAGCATCACCGCTGTGATTGATAACGATGGGCATAATGTGGACGTTCCCCGCCTAACATAGAAACGTTCTCTTTCCTCGTATGATAAACCAAAGTATATGTCTATTGCTGAAGGGAAAGTTAGTAAAATACAGACACTTCATCTTCTTCCATCTACCCTGCTCCAACAAGTACTGGCAGCCTGTGGGTTGATGCATCCCTGCTGGTAAGTACCAGGCTACTGATGCTCCCCAGCCCCCAAGGATACTCCGAACACATAACTTGGGCTTTCAAAGCTGGGATGTCCCTCTTTATTCCAGATCATGTGCCACACATGTGTACTGTTTCAATTGTTTTCTGTTAAACCTCCTTAACTACGATCAAACCAGTGGATTTTGCTGCAGAATCAACAAGACAAATCCTCCCTTGGGAAAGCCCCATTATGTTTAGCTGCTGATGACAAAACCTAGCATCCTCTCCACCCACCCAGCTGCTAAGCCAAGGTAGGCACGCATGCACACACACACACACACACACACACACACACACACACACACACACACACACACACACATACAAGCAAGCACACCTGCAGACACACACACATGCACACATGCATGAACAAATGCACACACGCACACGATGGTACACCCACACGCACACACACAGACACACACAGGCATATGCAAGCAAGCACACCTGTCGACACACACAAGCACAAAATAATACACACACATCACACACATACGTACAGACGAAGACACATGCAAGTAAGCACACCTGCAGACACACACACACAAATGCACACCCACGCACAAACACATGCACACATACACACACACACAATTACGCACACACAAGCACATTTATCACAAACTATACCAATACATGCATTCAGAGTGTCTGCATTTACTGAGGAGTATTCCTTCTGAAGTTCTTCTTATGTCTTCCCAGCAGCAAAGTATGACCCTCCTCAACCCGGCAGCTGTTAGTGTGTACATATATATATATATATATATATATATATATATATACACTACAAAAAAAACTTTGTTAAAGGGACGTTATGGTTAAGTTGCCCTATTAAAAACCTATGCCATTCAGTACAAAAAACTTTGTTAAGAAGGCGTTATCATTACAAGTAAAATCTAAAAACCCCTGAAATTCGGCAGTTATGGTAGGCTAAGCACCCATTTTTCACATCAGCACTCCCCACTGCTACCACTACCACACCGTACATGAAAGATGCCATCACACATGTCATTGATGCCATCACTGCCGCCATCACATCTTTAGCCCCCTTGTTTTATGTCAGCTAAGCAACCATAACTTGCGCCACCACCGTACACTGCTAAGACTAACACCCAGTTTATCAAAGATGACATGACAAATGTGCTGGTGGGAAAAATGGGTGCTTAGCTTACCATAACTGCCGAATTTCGTTTTTTTTTAGATTTTACTTGTAATGATAACGTCCTCTTAACAAAGTTTTTGTACTGAATGGCATAGGTTTTTAATAGGGCAACTTAACCATAACGTCCCTTTAACAAAGTTTTTTTTGTAGTGAATTTTGGACGTTTTTAGTAGGGCAACGTAACCGTAATGTCCCTTTGACAAACGTTTTTTCAATGACTTGCGTAGGTTGGCAGTACTGTAAGTGATTGATAACATAAGTTGATCACATTTTTTGTTCGACATTTAGAATGATTCCAATAGTAACACATATGCATACTGTAAAGGAACATTTGACTTCACTGGCCATCTTCCTACGAATTACAAAGTAGCATATGCTGTTGCACACCATGGCCACATGGTGCAGAACTCATACACACTTCACAATAACATGTGTGAGTCGTTGATAGTCCGGAAGAACATTGTATGTTGTTTTACGAACTTGTAACTGCAACACTTCCCTTGCAGATCTCAACAGGGCAAGTTTGCACCACAATAGAAGCAAGAGTGCATACCGATGTCTTAGAATCTGTAAACCCCATTACACCCTAAAAAAATGTTGGATAAATGCCATTACCAATAGAGATTTTGCGACACTAAATCATAGGACCAAAAAAAAGGATTTTTTATCTTCAACCGGAATGCCTTCGGCATTCCCGTTTGAAGAAAACAAATCCTTTTCCAAGATGACCACCATGGAAAGGGAAGTCGGGCGTTCCATAGAAACTCTTTTTGCGCTTACCATTACAGCTGCCAGAAAGTAAAAAAGGAAAACGTGTGACCGTAGTGGTCGAAGAACATTTGTATTTGTTCTAAAATGTGTAGTTGTCAACAACACCTTTAACAGAAAGGTAGTACCTGGTGGACATGGCGACTTCAATGCAATGTTTCGTCCCAACCAGTAAAAAGCAGAATTTAACTTCCCATCATTGTGGTCAGTAACCATACCTACAGCCTACCCTTTAAAGATGAAAGGCGTACCGTTGATTTGTTAGGTGCATGATGACACTTGTGAAGTATGAAAACACTACCACATGTACAACACAAAGGTGTTTGTTCGTGCGCAATGACCTTTATATAATTTTGTGAAACATACAGTAAATATGTTTGGGAAAAATGTGCGTACAGAAGGTAAAGGAGCAGTCTTCTATCGTCTAGACAATTCAAACTCTGGGAAGTGAAGTGCAATAACGGCAGAAATTTTCCAAGCACCACCATTATCACTGACCTGTGCACACATTTTTGTGTAAGTCCCACAAGTTGAAAGGGGTGAAGAATTGTGTAGTGGGAACGTATAACGAAGCATTGATTTTCAAACGTGTCTGTACAACAAACTGTTTCATTGCACCTGCTCTCATTTTTCCACTTGTAGAAAGATACCAAATCTGACAATGTAGCGTCTTCATGCAGAAGTACTCTTGGTAATTGGGGCATGTAGGTGACAGAAAATACCTTGACGGCACAAAACCATATTAGATGGCCCTCAGCCTAACGTTGCCAAACCAAGTGGTGTGGAATAGCGTTCTGGATAACATAGCTTGGCAGCGTAAAGAAATGATTCCATAATGACTTACGTACCGTGATACGGCACCTACTAAAGAACATACCGCAACGTGCAACGTAGCATGCAACATTGTGAAGTGGAAGATTAAATGGATAAAAACACACTAACATGTAAAACTTGTTAAGCTACTTTTATTTCACATTCCACATTGATAAATCATCGTCTTTTTCTCATTTGCAAAGAAAGCAGAAGTTTGTGTCTGTGCTGCACAAGGAAAATGGTAATTTTGACTGTCATGTTGATGTTTTCCCACACAGTCACCATGCGTTGGCGTCAAAGTTTTCATTACACACACAGTATGCATTGGCAACACAGTAGTAGGTTTCCTCTCACATTCAGTGCCAAGACGGCAACAATTGCTGTGATGTAGTCCATCAGAAAGCATGGTATGTTACTTAAAATGTTAGTGGTAATGGTGACGTTGGCATTTAACCACACAGAGAATATACGTTGTGCACACAGTAGTCGTATTCCTCTCACAGTGATTTACAAGGTGCCGTGAAAGGCTGTGAACTAGGACACCAAAAAGGATAGTCCGATGCGGTCATCCCATTCAATGATGACGCACATACAACCGGTGACGAATAGCTGCACTTGATGATTGAAAAAAACGTCATGTGGTCGCTGCAATCCATGACATTAACAATACAGAAGGAAGTAGCTGAGGGGAAAATGAAAAAAACATCTATCAATACGAAGTCTTTGCGGAAATGAAAGGTGTAACATATAACATTTCTATAAACAATTAATGTTATATGGGGAAATGTAGTGACACCCTACAAACGGCGACAATCTACAGTCTGCATAATAGGTTAAAAAATATCAATGCCACATAAATGTCGTAGATAATAGTGCAAATTGTAGTTACATCATACAGACGGCGGTAATGTGCACTCAGAAAATACAACAGCACAAAAACGTTCTAATACATTAGTCAGAATTTTTTTTTTTTTTTTTTACATACTAAGTAAATAATAGCAGTCTGGTGTACAGGCCTAAAAAGTAAGCTTACATGATATGCACCGGCTCCATTTTGGCCTCCGCAGTCACACAGTAGGTTATTAGCAGGAAGACTTCCTCGAGAACTAATATTTCATGTGCCTCACAAACCTTTTTGAAGCATAACTTATCAAAGGTTTGATTTACAAACTGTGACTCCCTACATTTTTTCTCTCTCTTCCCTGTACGTCAAAGTCAAAAAACAATTGACCCTTATGAGTTTTGGTACATGTGCGACCACACTGAGTGCCTAGTGAAAAATAGAATTGAAGTGATCTTCACTCAGAACGCAAATACATTCTCATTATGCAAAAACATATCACCAGTCCTTCATGAGAAACGTCACTCCCGAAAGCGTGCAGAAGCGCTGTGTTTACGAAACAGTTAAGGTCGCTGCCTCAGATTCCAAACTATAGGACGCCAGTCTGACCGCTGTGTTTTTGGGTATTGCTTCTTACATACACGCAGTAAGAGGTTGTCGTACATTGTCCACCAAGTTTCAATGTACGGTATGATAATGGTAAAAAGATCAAACCATTTTTTTATTGCATACTGCCACATATAAGTAACGCTTACCTTTCGACACAGTGTTCCATAAGGGTTTGTTTACGACGATTGTGGCGTTCAACATAAACCGAAATAACCATGGCAGCCGTATCGAAAGAATGCTACGCAGTTGACGCTGCGGCAGAACCAATCGGTGAAAGCGCAACATCTTGACGTGCCGCATGCCACAGATTAGCCAATAGAAATCTTCTCCACTGACTGAACAGGGAAGTGGGACCGCTGAGCGAACATAGATATCACTAATTTTTGGAGCGCTATTTTTTGATCGTTTTAACGGAAATTAGTGGACGATTTCAAACAAAAATGACAAAAGCACGCTTTGGGGAACAAGCCCCTGCCGCAAAATTGGTGACAATCCGTCCAGTGGTTTGGCCTGTAGCCGTGCGCAAAGTTTTTGCCCCATTCAGTCTATGGGAAAAAAAGAGGCTTTGGGACCCCCCCCCTATAACTTTGCCCCCCCTGGACGAATCCTTACTAAACTTTGGGAAAAAATTCAGAGTGCCCCATATACTTTTCTTGCAAACTTTGGTAAGGATTTGTCCAGGGGGAGCCAAGTTATAAGCTGCCCAAAAAGTGCTCTTCCTATGGAAACAGCAACTTAACCATAACTACATGGCCACTACTGTGGCCATGTAATATATATGCTTTAAAATGGAGATGTAACAGCAGCACAAGGAAGGTTTAGGAATAAGTGAGAAGATCCTAGAACTGGCGTTAGAGGGACCTTATCTTCATGTCACCCATGGTAGGGGAAGGGAACTCGTGGGACGGGAGGGTTACTGTGGGAGGAGGCCTGGAACCCCCTCACGTAAGAGCACCTTCAGGCCCATCCTGGGATCCAGCAAATGAAGCATTGCATAGCATTCCAGTGCCTTGGGAGGCGTGGGGAGTAGGCCTCCCAAGAAGTCTAGGTCATGGCGCCACAGCGCGGATCTCGTGCTGCTCTGATGCTTGCGATCTTTAGAATGGCTGTCTGAAGCTTGCCCTTTCCTGCCAGTGCAGGATACTGCGGTCTCTCAGAGCACACTGAAGTGGCATAGGCCGCATGTTTACACAACAGTAAAAAAAACCCTACAAGGTGCTTTGCTATCCGGCCTCTGTCAATGCCCATAATAGAAACATTCCAGAGGAAAAGTGCTAGATGAAAGAGCCACGGGTGATGGATTAGAACCATTCCGGATAGCAATGTCTCTGTAAATAAACACTTATCCAGGATGCTTCGGCACCTTCTCTCTATTACCTGACACATTACTTTTTGGAATGCCTTATTTAAGGTCGAATTCTGATAAAAATGGACGTTCTGTTTGTTTTCCAGCATGCATGGATTCCCATGGGTGCCAGATGTCTGGGCTTTGCTGTATATAAAACACCACAACAAATACATGAAGACATGTTCTGTACAGAAAAGTAAATGGCACAGCTCTGGGGATATCACAATCTTCCTACGCAAACACCATCTGAAAGCCAGAGATTTCTACGTGCGGACCCGGGGATCGAACCTGTGTTGCTTTGTGTCGTCTTGCTTCCAAGGCGAGCACGTTGCTGCTGAGCTATCCTCCCGGGACATTTGCTGATGTCAAACTGCACCTTGGGACTCAAGCACAGCAGCTGCAAAAATCCCCCACTACTGCTCACGACAGAGAAAACCAGGTTTCCTCAAATGATTACCGGCTCGTGCGCAAGGCCAAGGCCATAACCTTTGCTCCAACGAATGGCGCACATCGGGTCCAGGAGCAGGCCCAGTGCTTAATATGTAACACATAAGTGCCGGGGCTCTTCACACGTCAGGATGGGCAGCTATCCACCCACTGTTGCCACCACCCATGGCTGCTCCCCATGCTGTCAACATATATTCTATTCCAGCTATTTTGCGGCACCTATGCCAAAAATCTTTGCAAACTTCAATCAGTCCAAAATATTGCACTGAGAGCAGCACTTGACATCAGAATACGGGACCACATATCCGAAGCCAAGAGATCAGCTGACTGGCTTCTGGTCAAGGATAGGATCAACTTCAAGATCTTGTCCATCACGCACAGCTGTCTCTCCAACAACGCCCCTTTCTACCTGGGAAGACAAATCTCAAGACACACAACCGCAAGGCCACAACGCACAGCCTACAAACACTGTCTCGTCACCCCCAGATTCAATAGCAAAAGGTGTGGTGAGCTAGCTTCCCAGTTTGTGCCTGTGCACTCTGGAATAAGCTCCCTGGCCACCTCGGTGACAAACCATCCTACAGCAGCTCCCTGTTCTTCCTCTACTATCCTATCTGATTGTACTCAGTGCATAGATACTCTCGGGCTTGGTGCGCTCATATAAAGGCCTAAATAATTAAATAAATATGGGATGAAAAGGTGCAATTTCCACCGGCTTCTTGTGGTTGACGGATGTACTCGGTCACTATGGCAGATGTGCTATTTACAAATAGCAATCAATATACACATAAAATAACATATTTCCTGTGTCTTGACATGAGGCAAATGTTTAAGTGTGTCTTTAAACACAACCATCATTTATATTTTGCTCTGATTCTGTGATTCTTACAATAGAAAAGTTGCCAAAACCCCACATTATAATCAAACTGGGTCTGACACAATAAGTGCTGGGGCTCAGAAAAAGGTGGCAGGGCTGATCCCTGACAAACAACCTCACAAATTAAGCACTGTCAGCCCACGTGCCAAATCTGGATAACAATGACCCCACACTTTTGGGTTGTAGGGTGCACATTTTGCCTTCCAAGGGATGAGGCATGACATTGTTCAATTCACAGCGCAAAATTGCCCCCTAGGCCAGGAAAAAGGGAGCATGGATGCAATTAGTGTTAAGAAGTGGGATTCAGTATCTATTATCCAGATCGCGTTCCGCCCTTGTCGGGATTCCGCATCTGATGACATATGAAGTTCGCTCTGATTCATAGAGAATGCACTGTGCATGTAATGCAGACAGTAGCTTCATTACTATCTGTTATCTCACAAACATCTACAACACAATTCAGTCCGAGAACATACATTCATGAGGACCACAGACTCATCTATCATGGGAGAACATGTGTGCCAGAGTGGGGATGCTCTGTAATCCACATCAGCACAGGAGATCATGCAGCTGTGGTGCTTGACACTAGAACACACAGCTGGCCCTGGCATCCAGATGTCTATACCGCCATTTGTCACCCTAGCATGTGCATTTCTGCCAGGTTCCTTATGTGCTCAGTATAAAATCCCATCCTTAATGACATGCAATTCTGTTTTTGTTGCATGAGTGAGGTCTGCTGTGACAGGCGTGGTCACAGCATGTCTGTGTAACAAAGTTTCATTGAAACCATAGCATGGACATGTGATTAACTTAAACCTTGTCAAGGTCTACTTCATGAGCAAAACAGTTCATCTAAGGATATGACAGACCTCGCTTGACTAAAGAGAAAGAATAGCCTAGGAGGATAATATTACAAGTATGAAGAGTGGGTGAGCCAGCTTACTAGATGTGGCGGGGAGGCAGGGGGTGGAAACAGGGTGGTGTACCTGGAAAAGGGCCTTCTGTCTGCATGCCTGAGAATGATAGAGTGTGGGTTTGCTTGTAGCAGGGGTCTGTAACCTTTGGCTCTCCGGATGCTTTGGAATACTGATCCTACCCAGCAAAGTAAATGCTGCAGCTTGCATAGTCTCTGCGACAGTGCAAAGGGGCCTTGACTCTGCAGGAAACATGGTCAGCACTAGTCTCGGCACCATCCAAGTGTAGAACTTGTGTTGTTTTACTTAATTCTGTAGGGTGGACTCTAATGACTTATGAGGATAGCGCTGAAATCCTGTCTTTTCTCAGCCTAAACCAATGAGTTATGATCTTGCTTCATGAACTTGCATCTTAAATCGAATGCATGGAATTGTGTTGCTTGATAACCAAATCCTTTGAAATTGAAGTGATAGTACTATCAGCCTCCAATTCTACACTCCTTCTCCCTTCTCACATATCCTTCACCAGAGCGCCATACACCTGCCTCATAGCTTTGATCTGCAGGAACTCTTTGACAGCAACCTGAAATGTCAGCATGTCATTTCCTCAACTGGTATGGTCTCCAAGTCTTAATTGACAGAACATCTTTAAACTCCAAAACGGGGGGCGGGGGGGACTGGGAAACTCTCTACCAGCACGAGCACAGCCCATTGACTTGTTCTTGGGTGGAGGGCCCCTGGGAGAGTCTCAACAAAGTCTTTAGCTCACTGTTCTTTTCACAGAGAAGACATTTCCCCACATATCAGTCGTTGTCCTGCCCAGGGGCAGTCCAGCACCGAAATGCTAGGCAATTCTCCTCTGAACAAGAGTACCACAGCAACCCCATACACGTGTTTCAGCCTAGTTGGGCATCATAAGTGAGGTGAAGCTGTGTCTCTCTAAGAGCAGTGAGCAAGGGGTCCACGTCTGGAGTCCCCTGGTAACTTAGGGTGAGACCCACAGTTACTTGGTAAGCAAAACGGGGGGGTTCTGGGAAACGCTCTACCAGCACGAACACAGCCCTTTGACTTGTTCTTGGGTGGATGGCCCTTGGGATAGTATTAACCAAGTCTTTAGCTCACTGTTCTTTTCACAGAGAAGAAATTTCCCCACATATCAGTCTTTGTCCTGCTCAGGTGCAGTCCAACACCGAAATGCTAGGCAATTCTCCTCTGAACAAGAGTACCACAGCAACCCCATACACGTGTTTCAACCTTGTTGGGCATCAACCTTGTTGAAGCTGTGTCTCTCTAAGAGCAGTAATGATGCCCAACAAGATCTCACCCTAAGTTACCAGGGGACTCCAGACGTGGACCCCTTGCTCACTGCTCTTAGAGAGACACAGCTTCACCTCACTGATGATGCCCAACAAGGTTGAAACACGTGTATGGGGTTGCTGTGGTACTCTTGTTCAGAGGAGAATTGCCTAGCATTTCAGTGCTGGACTGCCCCTGGGCCGGGCAAAGACTGATATGTGGTGAAATATCTTCTCTGTGAAAAGAACAGTGAGCTAAAGACTTGGTTGAGACTCTCCCAGGGGCCCTCCACCCAAGAACAAGTCAATGGTTGTGTTCGTGCTGGTAGAGAGTTTCCCAGACCCCCCCCTGTTTTGCATCTTTAAAATCCATCCCTATCTCAACTTTTACCCTAATAGAACAGACATCACTACCCTAGTCCAAAGCATGGCACATTACTGTTGAAGCCCCTTCATAGGACTCACACTCTATTCCTTTGATCCTCTCAACAAGGTATTGCACTATCCTATCGGTGCACTCAGTTTCTCATGATCCTCGTTCCACCACTGCGCACCATCTTCATGTGGCAAGGGTATCCATTAATATATAATTATGTATTCAAATTCCACCTTTTTGTGTTTAAATCGATCAGTGGTGTTGTTCCCCCAGCACCACCCCACCTGGCTTTATTTCTTGATACGTTACGATGGACTAGAAGGCCCCAGCCCTAGCGGAACAGACAGGCTGGGAAGTCCCATGCCCAATAACGAAAATTGTAGGGTAAATGGCAAAGGCCTGTTTTGTTAATAATCAATATAAATAGGGACAGCAATAAACACCAAGGTATCCATTCTCTCAAAGGTTCTCATGTGAGGGAACAGGTTATAAAGCCAAAATATGTCACAAATGACATATTAGCACAATCTTGGTTACACAAGCCTACAGGGATTTAGGGATTGGTTAGGGGAATTGTCTACATATGGGATACATAAGTGTTAATGTCTTCATTGGTCAGCTTTATCTGATAGCCCCACCTCGGACCACCCCTAAAATGATACACGTAAAACAGGCATCATCGTAATAACAAACTATTGGCTACTGCAACCGTTACAAGACTGCCTCATTTGAGAGCGCTGATTGGTTGGCATTGGCTTTACCAGCCTTCAGTATTTGGCAGGTCATCAGCACATGAGCAACAATACATAGTGGTAGGGGGAGCAGCAGCAAGGAGCTACTTTTTCCAATTAAATAAGGCACCATCTCTGATTTCCTAGGCCGCAAGCCAGGAATTGTAGCTTTGAAATTGGCTTTGTCTGGTTTCTTCATTCTGACCATTTAAGGGGAGTGAAGGCATCGCTCTATCTGTGTCTGGATTTTAATGAATAGGCACTGCTCCCTTACCATAGGTCACACTTGAGGAGACCCTGTCTTGAATTATTATGATTGGCTTCCATGAGGATTTTAGCCCATATTAGTGCAGGTCTCTTTACCCTCTCTGACTACTGGAGACTTGTTTGAGATACTTTTCTTCAAATATTACGTCTTAGTTAATGAATACCTGGCTTTCAAGGGCTGTTTGTTTCTTTACTTAATGTAATAGAAATATGCCTTATGCTTTGAAATTATTATCTCCCGTTCTCTTCCAAGCTAACCCACCTCTCTTTTCAACAATAACATTGGCAGGAGTTCTTCGGCTACTGTCCGGTCTGCACGGATCTGTATTTTCAGCTAATTCAGCATGTCGAATCCCCCTGCAGCATTGAGGTTTCCTTGATGCGTCCCATTCACTCTAACTTGGCTGCCCATCCATTTTATCCAAAATGGCCACGTGTTACCATTGTATTTCTACATTAAGCAAGCATTGCATGTATCTCACTTGCCTTGCATGTCAGCATATCCATTGATTATAATATCTTTCTAGTGTCTATTGGTGGAGGTAATATTATTCATGTCTAAATGTATGTTTTGACTTAGTGTCCATGTTTTTTCATGGTGAGTGCATATCTGCTTCGTGTCTAGTGTATCTATGTATGTCAGTTTGGTAGTGATGTCACTTGCTCTCCTCAAGTTTCGATTACAGCATGTTAATTTCTTCTTGAGCTTGCAAATTCATCTCATCTTCAATTGTTCCAGGATAAGGTTGGTAGGGTTTCCTTAATAAATGACGTCTCTCCCACTTGTGGTATATCGGCGGGGAGGGGGCAGATGCCATAATTGATGCACTCCACTTGTTTCTACAATATGGAGTCACGGGTGGGGCAAACGCCAAGAATGACAAATTCATCTGCCTCTCGACAATACTCACACTCTTGATCTCTACCCACTCAAGCAATCTTCAACATAACTGTCTCCTTGCACTTTCATTCCTTAACCCTGCTGGCACCCCTTCACTGAAATGTCGTAACACCTGAAATAAGGACTTTCTTTCTTTCTTTCTTTCTTTCTTTCTTTCATCCTTTCTTTCTTTCTTTCTTTCTTTCTTTCTTTCTTTGTTTGTTTCTTTCTTTCTTTCTTTCTTTCTTTCTTGTCTAAATAGAGTAAATAATGAATGTTTATTGGTAATGAAAGTATTTCTTAGGCACTCCAAAAACTGTTTCAGCTCCTACCCCCCACCAGCCAGTTTACTGTAATAACTGCTATATTATGACTTTGTAAAGGTTTGTAAAGGACCCAGTAATGGGGATTTCAACAGCCATCAATATATATTGTGTACTGTGCTTCTTGGCAAAACACAGTTCCCTTTCCAATAATACACATACCATAGGAATGAATACAGAGAGTACCAGTGGTGGTATTTAAACAAATAACATTAGGCCAGGCATAATGTTTATGTTTTATTATTATATATAAAGGCAGTCAGGGGTTCTGCGTCTTATATGTTTGCCCTGTTAATGCCCACAGGTTGATTAGTCTCTGTTGTCAGTTGGTTTGGGAAATTGCAATAAGTGTTAGATCAACTCAGACTTTCTATCTAGGAACATATATTTCAGTTACCCATAAGCATTTGTGCTACTTTCATTCCTTTCTCACCCGACTCTGGGAAGTCAGGCCTACATTCCCTCTGGATGATCTTGCTACTCTATTCTCTTTCTCTCATGTCTCTGGGAAATCAGGCTTTAATTCCCACTGAGTAATCTTGCTACTTTCATTCTCTTTCCTATTTGACTCTCTGGAAGTCAGGTTTAAATTCCCAATGAGTAATCTTGCCACATTCATTCTCTTCCTCATGCAACTCTGGGAAATCAAGATGTGATTCCCTCTGGGTAATCTTGATACTTTCATTCTCTTTCCTATTTCACTCTGGGAAGTCAGGCTTAAATTCCATGTGGCTAATCTTGCTACTTTCATTCTCTTCCTCATGCAACTCTGGTAAATCAGGCTGTAATGCCCTCTGGGTAATCTTGATACTTCATTCGCTTTCCTATTTGACTCTGGGAAGTCAGGCTTAAATTCCTTGTGCGTAATCTTGCTATTTTCATTCTCTTTCCTATTTGACTCTGGGAAGTCAGGCTTACATTCCCTGTGGGCAATCTTGCTACTTTCATTCTCTTCCTCATGCAACTCTGAGAAATCAGGGTGTATTTCCCTCTGGGTAATCTTGATACTTTCATTCTCTTTCCTATTTGACTCTGGGAAGTCAGGCTTACATTCCCTGTGAGTAATCTTGCTATTGTCAATTTCTTTTCTATTTAACTCTGGGAAGTCAGGCTTAAATTCCCAGTGGCTAATCTTGCTACTTTCATTTTCTTCCTTATGCAACTCTGGGAAATCAGGCTGTAAATCCCTCTTGGTAATCTTGATACCTGCATTCTTTTGCTCACATGTCCCTGGGAAATCAGGCTTTAATTCTCTCTGAGTAATTGTGCTACTTTTATTCTCTTTGTCAGGTGGTTCACATCATTTAGAGTTCAGCTCCCAGTCAGCAACCTTGCCAATTTCATTTTCTGTCTCTAGTGGTTTTGGGAAATCAGGCTTCAATTTCCAGTGGGCAGGCTTACAACTTTCAATATCTTTATCAGGTGTTCCTGGGAAATCAGACTTCCATTCCCAGATAGTTCTGAGAAGTTAGACCTAAGTTCCAATTGCTCAATTGTCCTGCTACTTGGGGACTCTTTCCAAGATGATATTAGGAACTTAGAATTCAATTCCAAGTGAGAAAGTCTTCTTGACATGAAATCTTCCCCTCTCAGCTGCTTCCTCACTACATTCCCAGAATGCAATTTTTCTGGACTTAAATCCTTCTCCTCGCAAACTCTTCCTCAGAAGAATTGTGAATTCAGAATTCAATTTCTTCCTGGAAATGTTTCATTCCTTTAAGGTTTGCTCAAACAGCCTCTTCCCCAGAAGCATTTAGCAAGTCAAGTCTCACTACTCACGATGTAATGTTATTTCACTTTAAATGCAGATTGTGATTTCTGCAATTAACTACCATAATTACATGTTTTTTGTCTTTATTCTCTCTCCACACAACAGCTTTCTCAGAAGGACCTGAGAATTAAAACTTCAATTCCTACAATGCAATGTTTTTGTCTTGTTCATTATTCAAACAACCTTTTCCTCAGAGAGACCTGGGAATACAGACTCCACTTTCCACAATGCAGTATTCATGTCTTTATTGGATTTATCATTGCCACCATGTCGTTTAGCAGAATTAGCACTAAATTACAAGGCCACTGGTGTGTTTTCCTACCTCAGGTATTAATGGCAATTCTAAAAGAAGAAAAGTTAGTTTTGTCTTTTGATTAATATCACCAGCCACACTAACATAACATTAGAACACTATCACAGGATCTAATACATTGCTTGCTATTTGTTTACCTATCACAACAAAACATTATGACGCCATGACATCACTACACAAGATGCATACTGATGTTCCGTAAATATCCACAATTTTTTCCTTCTCCACATGGAATGAGGGTGTCCTTACAGATCGAGGCTCAGCTGCCTTATTGATGGATATCTATACATCTCTGAATACAGGTTATTAAACTGTTAAACACGGATCTCCTTCACAACTGGTTCCCAATCACATTAATAGATTATATAGTATACATTTTCATGAATCAGTATCTTGTTCTATTCCTCCTTTCTCTTAGTTATTAATACTGGTCACCACCTTGAATCTTAATACATTCATCAGATCTATTTAATTTAAATCAAAGTAATCTTACTAAACCCTCACCTAGCATTTTGTAAAGATACATTCTCATCTCCCAACATTTGATTATTTAGATGTTATCTTATTTCTCTCAGATTGCTTTTAGGGCTTAACACACTTTTTGAAAAATACCCCACCAGTTTATGTTGGCTACAAGAGACTTTATTTTTCATAAGGTATGTCTTACAATAGTTAACATACTAATATTACTCTTTATATAACATTAAAGATGGAATACACTTTCCTAAATTCTGCATATGTTACTACCTAGATCCACTACTGTGAAGGAACCCTAAATTGGATCAACAGAAGATGTTTTTACAAAAATTAGTTGGAAGGTAAATCTAATTTATGTTTCACCTAAAGGGTATCCGTATATGTGACTCCTCATGTCCGGCTCACTATTGCCCTATCTTTATCACACCATTCCTTGGGGAAACTCCTGGGGAAATTGGTTCTCCCACAACTGACTCAGCATACTGGGCTGGTAGGTTGCCTACACAACCATTAATCTGGATTCCGAGGATCCAGAGCCACAGAAACTGCTCTCCTGAACACTTGTGAAGAACTGCTTGCTTCTCTGGACTCTAACTCTCCTGCTTTTCTCATTCTACTCAATCTCTCCTCTGCATTTGATACAGTGAACCACTCCATCCTCATAAAAAGAATACATACCCTAGGTATCTCAGAGTGGGCACTGGACTGGCTGACCTCCTTCCTCACTGACTGTCCCTCCCAGGTGATCTTGGGCTATTTCTCCTCTCTCAACTCTATCTCTATCTGTGGTGTCCCCTAAGGTTCCAACCTCTGACCCTGGCTCTTTAATGTCTATACGCTCCACTTGCTAACCAACCTTATTTCTACTTTCTCTCCTCACTTCCAGTGTTAAGCAGATGATGCCCAACACTTCTTCAACCTTTCCCCTGACCATCTTGCTACTTCCTCAAGCATTCCTGACTACCTCTCTGTTATCCAGTCCTGGTGTGCTTCTAACAACCTCTGCCGCAGTGCCAGCAAGACTGAAATCCTTCCTATCAGGATTCCTGCTCCCGCCTTCCTCCCTTCTTTCTGGCCACCCTCTATGGGCACCCCCCACCTACTTCTACTGAAACTAGAAACCTTGGAGCCATCTTCGAATCCTCTTTTTCTTTCCTCCCTGACATCATGGACTTTTCTAAGAAGGCCCATATCCAACTACACCTCCTCAGAGCCATCCTTCCTTTCCTCACATTTCCCCAGAAGCTCAATATGTCTAGAGCCCTAGTACTCTTGAGGCTGGACTACTGCAACAGCCTCTTACTTAATGTACCCTCTTTCTCTCTCCACCCGCTCCAGCTTATCCAGAATAGGGCTGCAAGACTTACCCTTGGCCTTAAGCCCAGGGACAATATCTCTCCAGCTCTAAAATCTCTCCACTGGCTCCCGGTTGCTGCAAGGATTAAATTCAAATCCCTCTGCATCATCCAAAAGGCTGTCTGGGGCCAGGGACCACACTACCTACAATCTGCCCTTACCAAATACTCTCCCTCCAGGTCCTTACGTTCTTCCAGTTCCAACTCTCTGTGTGTCAAACGCTTTTCTAAGCAGGAAGCTGGTGCCCGATCTCTTTCCTCAGATGGCTCCCTCCTCTTGAACATCCTCCCCCTCCCTCTCCGCCTTGAGCCGGATTTCCTAAGTGCCTCAAGACTTCCCTCTTCACCTCCTCCTCCCATGCTAAACCACTCAGTCACTGAGATTGGTGGTCTTGGCCCTTATGTGTCCTCCTGGGCCATGGCTGTCCTCCCAATCACGTACAGCCCCTCCCAGCACTCGCCCTTGTGCACCAACTGGCCTGTGTTCCCTCACAGTACTGCACTTTGTATCTGCAGATGAACATTCCTTTCTATGCGACCTCTGCCTAGCACTTTACCGGTACCTAGCAAATGACTCCCTGCCACATCCTCCCCAGGGAATCTCCTTAGTGCATACCCACCCCCAACCCCTGCCCTCTCTCTCTGTCTGCACTTGCATGATCCAAATGCTCACAAGGCCTAGTAGGACCACCTCTAGACTGTTCATTATTGTATTCTATTGCCTTTGTTCCATGTACCCTCCCTTTGCCCTGTGGGTGCTTTGAAACACAATGTCTTGCTGTATAAGCGCCTCATTAATGCACAATAAAATAACTAAAAATATAATAGCGTGAAGAAATCAAAATATTAATTTTCAGATTATCAAAATGTATTATAATGTGGAAGAGAATTATCCAAAACACATTGAGCTATGCAGCATTTTCTTTAAAGGATCATAGCATTAATGTATTGCTTAGATTCAAAACGTGTTTCTTTTGAAAACATTGTCCTTATTGAATTGCTTTATTTTTTCTAACAATTTAAATCTTGATTTGAATATGACATTTTCTCAAGTTTGTTCATGTAAGTTTTTTCTGATTACAGCACAAAGGTGAACTGTAATTTTATTGGTAATTCTGTCCAAACAATATAAGCATCAAACACTAGAACTGATTGGTAACTCTCCCAATTTTCAGCAGAAATATCATTACCACCAACAAGTTGAGCAATTACTAATCAATAACTGATCAGAAAAAGCATCATTCTGTAAATGGGATCGACATTGGCGGCCCCAATCCTTTCAATCTCATCAATTTCCTATTGCCATCTGAGCCCACAAGTTGTCTCAAATATGTCAGGAGAAAAATGCAAAGGGAAGGTGGCCGAAATGCAGTTGCAGAAACAAAAATTCCGCAAGGCCGATCTCCACATGCTTGGAGAACAGATGCTCCTTAGAGCCTGTCTGCCTGCACCTCATTCTAATCACCATCTGGTTTCCTCTAAACCTCCTCTGCATTCAACCTTGCTGTCCAATACCTTCCCTGTGCCTCCACTGGCTTCCCTCTTCCTCTCAACTAGCCCCGCTCCACACAAACCCACTGCCCATCACAATCAAAGCCAGACTAACTGTGGATATTTACAAAGCTCAGCTTAAACTTCACTTACTTGCTAAAAAGGGAGCTTTCCTTTCCCTCTTCCACAAGTTCAATAGCTGACTCTGACACTCCCTCCAGCAATGCTTGATAATGCAATGGTGGTTATTTATACAATACTCCTGTCTAGTTTGAAGCATTTACCCATGTAAGTTAATGTAATCTTTCTATATCACCTGTTCGCTTAAGCATATTTTGTTTTGTTTGTTTTGTTCCTGGTATATGCCCCGCTTTCTCTATCGTCATAAACTGGCTCACAACCAGCTCCAATCTCTGTGCTGTTGTACAGGCACCCTTCCTGTACAGGCACTCTGCCATCTGTACATGTAGTATTGTAAGTCATTTCTGATTGAAAATTACACCCCCATTATTTAAATAAATTCTCATTCATCAAAGGAAAACAGCTGTCCAGAGGTAAAACAACATCTGGACAGAAATACAAGACAAGGCGGTATCTCTGGGCACTGTGCCATTGGTAAATGAAGACTAATGTAAGAGGTGAAATAACCTGAAGGCCAGGGTGCAGAGTTTAATATCAATCCACCGGCAGAGACAGTTGCTACAGGAGGTGGCACGGCTTAGCCACACACCCTCACACCCTGCAAGGAGAATAGGAGCCTTATCCTCCACACAGCTGGAGTGGAGGGTAATGGCGGATGAGAGGTTGGATCAGGCAGTCAACATGAATCTGGCAAGTCCAGCAAGAGAAAAATGACATCTCAGTGACGTGAATGTGAATGCATAGCCTGCCTCCCTAACCAAAGGCAAGTGCCCAAGCAGAGGCAGTGGTCAAACGGCCATGCAAGTACTCTGCAGGTAACCGGATGCATGTGACAATCAGGAAGGGACCTGTGAGAAAACTGAGGGTACTCTCCCGAGTAAACCTTGGGAATCCCTTATTCCGGTGGCCAGGGGAGGGCTAGCACGAGGGAGGGTCTCCTGGGTAGCGGAGCCCAGGGTTATGTTTGGGGGAATATCCAAGGTGAGACACTGTATTATATACCGGGGAAGAAAGGGAGGAGGACGAGACCCCTGAGGCCTTTGCAGGATGTACAACATCTGCGTCCCTTCCTCCCATTGAATCTCTCTTGGCCAAATCCCATAACGCCTCCGTATTTATTTATTTATTTATTTATTTATTTATTTATTTATTTATTTATTTGTTACACGGCCAGACCCTGGGGTATCATGGCGTAGTTCCAGACATCTTGGTAATTAATCATACATTTAGAAAATAGAGGCCATACAAAAATTAGAAGCAGCACATCCAGAAATTAGTTACAACAGCACATCATACAAAACACAAATGGAACAATATTTACAGTCAAGTGGGAGAGGTTACATTTGTATCGGATTAGCAATGTACTAGTATTGGTTGAACAACCAGGTCTTTATTTGCTTTTTGAAACCGATAAAGGAGGTCTCTTTTTTGATGTTGATGGGGAGGGAGTTCCAGTGTTTAGGGGCTAGGACAGAAAAGCTGCTACCCCCTGCACTGTTGTTGTTGTAACGGGCTGAGAGTAAGCGTTGACTGTCATTCGATCTCAGAGTTCTGATGTTTTCTTTTTTCTGTAAGACGTTATTCAGATGTATAGGGGCTTTTTTTGTAAGGCATTTATGCATGATGCAAAGAGTTTTAAAGATGATTCTGGCTTTGATAGGAAGCCAGTGGGCCTCCTTCCTGATCTTGGAAATGTGCTCAAACTTTTTTATCCCTAAAGCTGCCCATAAAGCTTTATTTTGCATGAGTTGCAGTTTGCTGAGGTTGGTGTTAGAAGTCCCTAGGAGCAAGACGTTACAATAGTCAAGCTTGGATAGTATCGAGGCTCTGGCCAGGGTGAGGCAATTTGCCGGCGTCAGGAATTGTCGACTTAGTGCGTTCGATTTGGAGGTGTAGGCAGTAGATGAGGACAGGGAGCTGATATGTTTGGTCATGGTGAGATTGGCGTGTAGGTACACGCCTAGTGTTTTTACTTGCTTGACCACTGGGATCAGGGTGCAGTCGATGTTGATAGTGGAGTAGTCTGCATGAAGGGTTGCTATTTTAGTCAGTGATCCCACAATGAGGACTTTTGTCTTCTCATCATTGAGACAGAGGCTGTTTATCGCCATCCAGTTTTGGATGATGGCGTATATTTTGTTGATGGTTAAGATATCCTGGTTGTAATTCCCTGTGATGTGTATGAGGATCTGGGTGTCATCTGCGAAGTTAGTGTAGATGACACCCATATCGTCGAGAGCAGAGAGGAGGAGTTTTGTGTAGGCAATTATAAAGTGTTGGGGAGAGGCAAGAGCCCTGTGGTACTCCTATGGGTACTGGTATGGGATCAGCAGCTTCCTTACCTAGAGTCACTCTGGAAGTGCATATAGATATAATAGTCTACAAATGTTACAGATTGGCATAATGCAAGTACTTCATAATAACACGGGAGGAGTAGCAGGCTAAATGCGATGAGCTAATAGAGGAGCAAGTATGCTTAGAGCTCTGATGCACAATATTTTCGCAATAATTTGGAAGGCACCAATAGGCTGAGGCAGTAAGCTACTCAGTGAGGCAGCAAGGTGGTGAGTGCCAAATGCGGTATACTACTGGTAGCACAGTAAGCCAATGTATGCTAGATGCATAACGAAGCTACGGATTACTTTATGCCGTGCATTCTCAAAGGTGGAGTGCCTAGTCAGGCTAATGGAGGTGGGGGGAGGCATAACGAATGTTACTGGTACACAAGAGTAGGCTCGCTATTTAACATTGCAGAGAATGCATTTTAACAGCATTTGGCAAGTTTGTGGTAAATGCAGGCTTACAAGAAGATGAAGGTGTGTCCAGAAACATTGCAGAGATTGTAATTAGCAATAATGGGCGTTGTCTGCTCACAACTAAGTGTGGAACCTGTGTTTCCAGGGTAGACAGATGCGTACGGATAGCAGGTGAAAAGGGGCTTCAATAAGTCTTTAATAGTTATTAGGCATAAGTGTCTGAGGAGAGCAGAGGCACTTTGCCTGAGCGTACTTACAGTGAAGCGGGGTGCACCGGAGATAGCCAACGCTCTAGAGTCCCAAACCCTGTTGTACCCAGAAAGATCTCTCCCAGAAACCCTATTTTCCAGGTCCCTGCCCCAATATTCCCAAATATTCTTCTTCACATCCCTATGATTATTATTTCCCGAACACCCAATCTACTTGACAAAACACTATGGTTCCCACAATTACCTCTGTTCAGTTCACAATCCTGACTATCCTTGTTTGCTTCATAACTCTCTACTCATCCTGTAGGATACTCTGACACTCTAACCCCCTCTTCTGACACAAACACTTTGTTACACTATGGAAAACAACAGACTAAATCCAAAACTGTCACTTGACATGTCCCAACACAAGAGTCAGGCAATTATTCAAAAGCACAGACACCTGACCGACCTTCCTTTTCCCCACATGGCTAAAAGGTGGAGCACGAGAGAACACGAATAGCAAGGCTTTAATGCGCCGCATGAACTGGCACTTGTGGAAAAGTTGGCGGTTTAGACGCAATTGATGGTTCCATCACGTCCTTTTTCCGCATTGCTTCTGCGGTCTAATATTTCGCAACATGGCTGCCGCCGGGATGCTTAACTCCCTCGTCCTCCTGGCGGCCGGCGCGTTTCATCCTCACTACTCATAGTACTCCTTTGGGTTAATACACTGTTCTACTGCTGTTCAGTGCACCCCGTACCACTATCTTTCTCTGTCACTTCCTACACAGCTTTTTTTGCCTTCCTCCTGTTCTCTCCCTGCTTTTGTCTTGGCTTTCCGTCTTCCGCGCTGTGTGGCTACTTCCCTTCTCCTCATCACCCCGCTTGCGGCGTGACTCTCCTATACTTTCCCTCTATCGTGCTCCGGTACCACCGGCTTCCTATCTCTAGTTGCATCTTTTCTCTCTCTCTCCTAATCCGCTTGAAAGCATAGAGTATTCAGCATTGAGCCTTTGTACCTTGACTGTCTACTTGCTTAGTTATTCTGACTGGCTGTCTGCCCTGCTCCAGAGGCTTCCCTTATATCTCCTGTTGGGTCTTACTCTTGTCTTCTACCCCAGAACCCACTTTCCACCTGAGGGATACAGATTACTGCAGTGGCTTCCCTGTATTCTCCTGTTACTTACCTGGACTCTGAATACCACAGCCATATCGGAGATCGACAGTACCTCAATCCACCCAAGGTTTTTTTTGTGCCTTCTGGCTTTTCCCCCTTCCCAGGGCTTGTTCCCGGAGCGAAGCCAGTGGGTTACTGTACAGCTAAGGATCCACAGTGGCTTCCTCTGGAGGCAGGCCATATCTCAACAAAAAAAAGTAAGCACCTGGTAAAAGAACAAGACGACCCAGGAAAACCCCAGCAGCTCAGGTGAGGAGGAGGGGGAAATAATAGATTCTGAGGATGAAATCCACCCATTTTACAAAGGCAGACTGCATGATGTGAGGGATAACCCAGCATGGCAGTTCAAGAGGAGGTGAAAGAAGGGGCAGACAGAGTGGGTGTCTAGGAGAGGACCGACCTTGCCCTTTCCGACCAAAGCCTGTGGAACCTCTGCAGAAGGAATAATAAGTCTTTGAACAATAGCCAGTGTGTGTTGCAGCAGATGTCAATGGTCCTCGAGACCCTCCTCCGCTGATAACCAACCCGGGGAGAGATGCTGTGGTACCAACCTTGACTCGAAGGAGAAGGAAGCCAAGCGGTTCATCACAGCCAGTGAGTCGAGGGAGTGTTGATAAGAAACCAAACTGTGTTGAACGTAAAAGAGCCAACTGCTAATTTTGAACTTTGAAAAACATAAAGAGCTATTGAAGCTAGAGGGGGAAAACCAGCAACAGAAAAGTCTGGCACCACGTCTGTGTCACTTAGGAAACTCTGGTGATTACCGATTGTTAACTACGATAACCAGAAGGCCTTGGAAGAAGGCAAAAAGGGGGTCAAAGTGGTCATACATGGGTCTTGTAAAATCATCTGTACCTTTGAAAGTCTTTGACTGACAGATGATTGTGAAGCAAAGGAAATGAATCCCACTTAGTGAAATAAGCAAATGAACAGTCTGTTATAATGGTTGAACCCGGCGGGGCGATGCTAACGAGAAGGGACGAAGTGGTAAAGCCTGGAGGCTGGTAAATGGTGGCAATGGTCATGCTGGTGGAAGGAGAGATGACCAACTTGCACAACAGGCTCTCAAAGGAAGAGTAGGATGGGTGAATAAGATGGATGAGGGAACCCCCTCAGGGAAGATTAAGGCAATGCCACCGCCAGTATAGTTGGGTCGGGCTTGCATATGATCTTGAAGCCATCAGGGAGCAGGGAGTCCAAAGCAGTGACTGAGCTGGCATTGAACCATGTCTCAATGAGAGCAAGAATGTTGTGGTCAATGTGTTCAAGAAGGAGGGAGATGTCGACAGAGTGCTTGTTGGTTGAGCGAGCGTTTAAGAGTCGCCAGGCAGAGGAGGTATCTGCCTTTGAAGGGCTCCAGAGGGGAGAAGCTGTAACGCAACCCAGCCAGAGCTCAAGGGTGGTAGGGGGTCATATCCCTGGCCTTGGGCAGCTGACTTCCATGTTGGTTGAAGGGCCTCAAGCCCAGTGTTGGTTCCAGGGAGGCCCAGGACATTCCCTGTTCTGTCCGGGAGGGAGAAGCTGTAATGCAGGACAGCCAGAGCTTCAGGAAAGTTGGGGGCACTGTCCCTGGTCTTGGGCAGCTGTCTCCCATGTGGGTTGACCATCCCCAGGTGCAGCTGCAGTCCCAGGGACCCCCAGCAGGGCCCCTCCCTTCCCAGAGGTACATTCTGTAAAGCATCACAGGCAGATGTCCAGGATGGTCGGGGTTGATGTCCCTCTCCTTGGGCACCCATCTCCCATGTGGGTCGACAATCCCCAAGCCCAGCAGAGGTTCCAGGATGCCCTGGAAGGGTCCCCGACTTTCCTGGAGGGAGAAGATGTAAAGCAGCACAGCCAGAGCTCCAGGCTGGGCTTGGGGATGGTCGACCCACATGAGTGACGGGTGCCCAAGGCCTGGGACATCACCCGACCATCCTTGAGCTCTGGCTGGGTTACGTTAAACCTTCTCCCTCTAGGAAAGGACGGGGAGACTGCTGAGGCTCCCTGAAACCGCTGCTGGATTTGTGGATGGTCAACCCATATGAAGGGCAACCACCCAAGGCCAGGGACATCACCCCTGACCATCCTGGAGCTCTGGCGGCTAGGCAGCATTACATAAGTGCCTATGGAAATGGATGGGGACCCTCCAGGGGCTCACTGGGACTGCCGTTGGACTTGTGGAAGTTCAACACTTTTTCTTTTCCACCCAGGTAGGAGCACCCACACATGTGAGGTACTGTTTTCATCTGGACACCTGTGGGAACGCGATAAGATAGGACATGTGTCATTGGCTGTGTGTTTCGGTGAGTGGGCAGAGGGAAATGTCTGAACAATTTGGTGTTTTTTTGCCAAATTTTGGATTTTTGCTGGGGATTGTGGGAAATAAATTCTGGGGTGATTCACACAAGTCAGACCTCTGTGGATTCCCACAGGTATCTTCTTTTTGGAAATGTATCGGGTTCCCTGTTTTCCTTGGTGGCTTTGACACCCTATGCCCAAATCTGTAGGTTGTCCATATGTGCAAAATCGAGCAAAAAGTGCTTTGCCGAAAGACTTGGGGTTACTAGTGGTTTAGCCTTTTCCCTTTGCGCCCAGGTAGGTGTACAGGCACATATGAGGTACCGTTTTCATCGGGGCACCTGTGGGAATGCGGGAAAGTGTGACATGTGGTGTTGGCTGCGGGTGTTGGTGGGTGGGCAGAGATAAAACGTCTTAAAATTGCCATTTTCAGAATTTGCCCGGGATTGTGGGTAATAGATTCTGGGGCAATTCACACAAGTCAGACCTCTGTGGATTCCCACGGATGTCTTCTTTTCAGAAATGCATGGGGTTCCCTGTTTTCCTTGCTGGCTTTGATACCGTAGGCCCAAATCTGTAGGTTGTCCACAAGAGCAAATTCCCACAAAATCTGCTCTGCCAAAACAGTTGGGGTTACCATGATTTCGCCTTTTCCCTTTGCACCCAGGTAGGTTCATGTTAAAATGGATTTCTGAACTCTGACCTGGTGGGCAGAGGTTGAGAAGGCCAGCCTAGTTTCTTGGAACAGGGTAACCTTCTGGACAAGCCTGACCAATCAAGGTAGCATTGGTGGTGGTCAAGACTAGGTCTCAGGAGGGGTGAGGATGACTGATCGACTTCAATGAGCACACAAAAGGACACTTCCAAATCACTCCCAGTCAGGTGTAGATATATTAAAAATAAAAATACGTTATTTCAAGGCCTTTGAGTTTCAACACACAAATAAAATCACAGTAATACTTCTAAGCCAACACAATCCTATCAATATACATATATACAAGACCAATGGGGTCTAAAGGGTTAATGCACAAAATAGGTCCACAACCTAAAAGGGGAAGGAAACAGGCAGTGCAAATAGTCTTTAGTCCTTTTTTCATGAAACACAAACCTAACTGGAGCCTATTGCACAAATGTACTTGCAATGCTGGTGCACGCTGCAATGCAGATGGGCAAAACGGGATCTCCTCAAGTGTCTGTAGCAGCTCAGGAAGGTGAGTGAGGTGAGGCAGAATAAGTTCCCGCTATTCGTGGATGGTCTCCCCAACAGGGCAGAGCAGGTTCCAGAGTTCGGAAATAGTTTGCTAGTTTGCTCTAGCAGTGGAAAGGAGAGGGGCCCTCAGGGGCCACTCGGGCGTAAATATGGATGGATGCAGTAGGGGCCACCTGTTAGGTTTGCAATTACTCACTGACCCCCGGCGCACTCCGTCCCATACTTCGTCAGTCGAGGGCACTTCGGTTGCAGGTTCAAAGGCGGGGTATGCAGTGATAAAATCGCTGCAAAAATGTTGCCTGTACAAAATATTGCAGCAAAAATGCTGTGGTTTGACCCATTAAAGGTGTACCCCATTAAGCGTTTTAAGGGGAGCGGGAGTTGCGGGGGTGTGACCCGCTCACCTTAAATGGTATAATATGTCTGGGGGTTGCGGGGGTGTCCCCCGCATCCTTAACATGGATTACGGCGTCAAAACCACAGCCTTTTATGCGTGATATTTTGTGTCCATGGCCATTTCTGCCACAATTTTAACACATGGAACCAAATGCGCAAGCTCGCCGCGCTGCGGTTTACAGCGACAAAGATACAGCGCTGATTCCAAACGGGACAGTGGTGATTTCTACACTCCTGGTGGATGGATCAGGCCAGTTCTACTGTAGCAGGCTTCACGGCACAGAGGGGCACAGCTGCAATGAACGTTCAATGTTTGTCACCACGGCTGGGAGACACGGTAACCACGTATACTCCGGTTCGGGCTCACTCACTTTACTCCAGACCTGGGAATGCCAGTGTACCAAATTCGGTGTGAGAGTGCCGTGAATACTGATCATGCAATATACCAAGTTTCAAAGGCCTCCTCAAAACGGCAGCGGTATCAGGGCAAAGGTCCTGTGCAAGCTGGTCAGCCCACTGGTTGGCCCGTGGACACTTCTGAAGAGGCTTTCTTGCAGGTTTTGATGAAGGTGCCAAGAATAGTTGGTCTGACTATTCTAATGGGTCGAACCATCTTCGCAGACCTTCTATGATGACCAGATGCAGAGGGGTCCCACTGGACAACAGCGGGCTCAGGGTGCCAAACCTTCCAGCGGGTAACCAGCAGCTCCTCAACTCTGTTTTTTAGTTTCAGGATACTTGGATCCTATCCTTCATTCAATGAGAACTCCAGAGATTTACATGGTATGGGTGTTTGGATCCATCTCTTATCCAAAACGCGTTCGCGCCAAAATGAAGAGGACCCACTGGGAGATCTGCTCACATACAGGCATACCATACTTGGACCAATCATGGACCACAGTGGTCTCACGCATTCATAGCACACCAGACTCTCTGGCACCCAGGATGTGTATTGGAACTAGACAGTCCAGCCCACATCATGGGGGTGCATACTCAAGGCATGCAGAAGCCTGCGAAAGCTTGGTGATTTGTGGGAAAATGCATGCCCAAATAAGGACTGACCTGGGTCAGTTGACCTGGTGAAGGTGAAGGGGCAAGATGGCCAAAGGACAGGACAAAGAACCTTGTGACATGGCCATTTTGGAGCCAGGTCACCTAAACATGCCAAAGGAGGGAACCACGGTTTACCTGGTGGGAAAGGGTTAAAAATACACGAAAAGATAAGCTGCCACCAGCCCTGTGCAAGGCACATCTGCACTTCTCCTAAAAACTCCTTCGAGAGTAACTAGGGCCTTTTAGAAATGTCAGGAAGACCCAAGTGCACTGTACTGTAAGGCACTTTGTGCACTTGCAACATGTTGCAGAAAAGTTGCAACATTGACAACGACTAAGGGGAAAAAAAGTCTCCCAGTACTGACTGTCTTTAAGGGCACGTCAGTTTCCCCATAACAAAGTGAGCAAAAAGCCCAGAGGAGTGCAGCAGAAGGCTGTGCTCCTCTGGCAAAGTCAGACTATGGTGTTTAAACAAAGTAAAAAGTTCAGGGGGATGCAAATGGAGTGAAAATTACACATGGAATAGAAATCACCCCTCCCATGCCAGGGACAGGGTGAATTAATCCACCCCTGGATGAGTCTCATGTTCAGGTCAGTTAAACATTCTGGACAACCCATCATAATTGCTATGTTGGACACCTGGCCTGTGCTCAATAGTGAAGTCAAAGCTTGGAAGGCTTATGGACCACATGAGCAACTTTGAATTCTCTCGTTTTATGTTCATCAGCCACTTTAAGGGCTTATGGTCAGTTTGAACAGTGAAGTGGGTCTCACAGAGGTAGGGCATCCACCTCTTTAGGGCCCACACAACAGAGAAATATTCATTCTCTACTGTGGACCATCTGAGCTCTCTGTCCTTAAGCTGATGACTAATGAAGCCAATAGTGTGTTCCTTACCCTTCTCATCTACTTGTGATAGTACAGCTCCTATCCCAGTCTCAGAGGCATCTGTTTGCACAATAAACATTTTTTGGTAATCAGGGGCCCTGAGAACAGAGGCATGGCACAAGGAGTCTTTTAAGCCATTGAAGGCCTTCCCACACTCTTCAGACCAAGTTACCTTCTTGGGTTTCTTAGGAGTTGTGATAGCAGTCGGAGGGACAGCTATGGTGCCATAGTCTGCCATTAAGTTTCTGTAGCATCCAGTGAGTACTAAAAAGGCTCTCACTTGGGTTTGAGTAGTGGGGTAGGTTAGTCTTGTACTGCTTTTACTTTACTGGGTAGAGGCTGTATCCGCCCACCACCTACTTCATGTCCAAGGTAGACCACTGAACCTTGTCCAATATGGCACTTACTGGCCTTTATGGTCAAATGGGCCTTGTGAAGAGCCTGCAAAACAATCCTAAGGTGTTTCACATGATCCTCCCAGGTGGCACTGAAAACTGCTATATCATCCAGATATGCAAGACAAAATTCATCCAACCCATTAAGGACATGATTCACAAGCCTCTGGAAAGTGGCAGCGGTATTATTCAACCCAAAAGGCATTACCCTGAACTGGTAAAGACCCTCTGGTGTTGAGAAAGCTGTATTCTCTTTGGCATGTTCTGCAAGGGCTATTTGCTAATGGACTGCAGTGAAGTCAAATGTGTGGAGGTATTTGAAAGCACCCAAAGAATCTATAAACTCGTCTGTTCTAGGCAAGGGCTGTGCATCGGTCTTGGTGACAGCATTCAGAGCCCTGTAATCCACACAGAACCTCAACTCAGAGGTGCCTGCCTTTGGAAATAAAACCACAGGGCTGGACCAAGAACTACTGGAGGGTTCAATCACCCCAAGATCCAACATTTTGTTGACCTCTGTCTTAATGTAAGACCTTACTTTGTCTGACATCCTGTATCCCCTATATTTGGTAGGTACACTCATGTGCCAATGTCATGTTTGCACAAAGGTGTCAAACCAGGAGACTGTGCGAACAAGGGGGAAATTGCCTCAGCAAACCTTTCACCTCAGCTTGTTGATCAGCAGTCAGATGAGGGGCCACTTGGACAACCTCAATGGAGCTATCTGAAGGAGTACCATGGAACAGGTCAGGTAGATGTTCTGACTCCTCCTCCTCAACAACTGAAGCCAGCAGCAGTGCAGTGATTGCAACTCTTGGTATGAAAGACTTCAGTCTATTTACATGGAACACCTTTGGAGCCTGACCAGCCCTTTCAAGGTCCACTAAATAGTTGACCTCACCCAGTGACTCCACCACTGTGTAAGGGAATTACCATGTGTCCTGTAGAGCTCTAGGCCTTATAGGATTCATGATCAGGACTTGCTGGCCTGGTATGAAATTGATGAGGGCAGCCTTCTGGTCATACCAATGTTTCACCCGTGCTTGCCCTGCCTTCAGTTTTATTTTTTTATTTATTTATGTATTTATTACATTTGTTACTCGCCCAGACCCTGGGGTATCACGGCGAAAGATACAGAAGGTAGTCAATTATTAAACAATGTTACAGTTTCAAAGCAATAATACATTTTTTATACAGACGTTACAAAAGCAGATATGGTCCTATATCAGATTCCAATTGGTAAGATAGTCCATAACCTTATGTTCCAGACCTGTTTACAGCATTGCGGTTGCCCTAGGCAGTGTAATTGGTCATGGGAGGGTAGGGCTTGGGAGGTTAAAATGTATTAAATAACCAGGTTTTCAGAGCTGTTTTGAATTTTTGTAAGGATTCCTCCTTTTTGATGCTTAGAGGTAGGGCGTTCCAATGCGAAGGGGCTAAAACTTTGAAACTACTTCCTTCTGCTCTGCTATATTTGTATGTGGGAACTTCTAAGAGGGCCAGATTATTGGATCTCAGCGACCTGCATGCCATTTTCTTTTGATGGAGTTGTTGAGGTAGCTGGGCACTTTGTTGGTGGTGCATTTGTAGACAATGCTAAGGGTTTTGAATATGATCCTTGCTTCAATAGGCAGCCAGTGAATTTCTCTTCTAATGTTGGATATATGTTCTGATTTCTTTATCCCTAAAGCCGCTCTAAGGGCTTTATTCTGCAGTAGTTGGATTTTGTTTATATTGGTTTTGGAAGTTCCTAGGAAGAGGATGTTACAGTAATCTAGTTTTGTTAGGATCAGGACTCTAGCCAGAGTGATGCAATTTACAGGGGTGAGAAATTGGCGACTGAGAGCAATACGTTTTGCTGTGTACGCTGTGGATGAAGAGAGGGCTGCTATTTGTTTATGCATGGAGAGGTTGGCATCGATGTAGACACCTAACGTTTTGACTTGTTTAAGTACTGGGATCCGGGTACCGTCGATGTTAATGTGAGAGTAGTCCGGATGGAGGGTGCTTATTCTTTTTTGGGAGCCCACAATGAGGATCTCCGTTTTCTCATCATTTAAGCAAAGACTATTCAGGGCCATCCAGTTTTGGATTATGGAATAAACTTTATTAATGGTGAGGGTGTCTTGGGTGTAGTCACCTGAGATAGGGATACGGATCTGTGTGTCATCTGCGAAGTTGGTGTAAATGACACCCATATCGTCTAGGGCTGAGAATAAGAGTTTGGTGTATGCATTATAGAGTGTAGGGGATAGGCAGGATCCCTGGGGGACACCTATGGGCACTAATATGGGGTCCGCTGCAAAATTCCCAATGGCAACTCTGGATGTACGGTCCGTGAGAAAGGATTTGATCCAGTAAGTGGCGTTATTGGAAAGATTAAAATCGTTTTTTAGAGTGTTGCATAGTTTGTCATGATCTACTAGGTCGAATGCTGCTGATAGGTCCAGTAGCAGTAGTGTAGCTAGTTTGCCTGAATCTCTGATAGAGTCTAATTGGATTTTTAGATCCAAGAGTGCTGTCTCAGTACTGTGATTAGGTCTAAAGCCTGATTGTCTGGCTCCTAGCAGATTATTTTGTTCTAGGTGAGTTTGTAGTTGGTTATAAGCTATTTTATCATTGATTTTAAGTAAAAATGGAACAGTTGTTATGGGCCGGTAGTTAGTAGGCACTAGTGGGTCTAGCGTGGGCTTTTTTAGAAGGGGGGTGACCCAGGCTGCTTTAATGCTCACTGGGACCTGGTTGGTGGAGAAGGAGGCATTTACAAAGTTGGTGATTATGGGCGTGAGGGTGGGGGCGCAGAGTTTAATATGGTGTGCTGGGAAGTTATCTCCTTTGCAGTTGGAGGTTTTAAGTTTGGCTATAGTCTTGAGTACTGTATCGTGAGAGACTGGTGTAAAGTTGAAGAGAGGAGCGGTATTTTCAATGGTAGTGGAGATCTGGTTGGCCGTGGAGTGTTTGTCAGACAGGAGGTTTCTTTTAGAGATAATTTTGTTTTGTAATAGTTTAATCTTAGTGTCTAGGGCATCTTGGATGGTAGTGCACCATTTTTGCTAGGTTTGACTGGGTTAATTATGGGGATCGGGTTCTCCAACTCCTTGAGTATGGTGAATAACTCTTTGCTATCGGAGGACGCATTACTAATTCTTGTGTTAAAGGCATCTGCTTTATGGGTGATGATGGCTGATTTATAGATTTTGTTTGCAGAGTTGAATTCTTCCAGGGCTTCTGGGGTCTGGTTTTTCTTTAGGCGGTGTTCAAGCGATCTTTTGATTTGTCTAAGAGAGACTAGTTCCTCATTGAACCAGAAGGAGGACTTTTTGTCTTTACGTTTAGTTTTATTAACGCAGGGTGCCAGGGCGTCTATTGTACTAGTAAGAGAGTTGTGGTAAAGGTCTGCCAGGGCGCACTGTTCTTTGGCGTTAATGATTTTGTTATTGAGGGCTTTGGCTAATAGAGGGTTGATATTTTCTGCTGTGAGTTTACGGATGTTTCTTGTTACATATGATTCTTTGACGACCGTTTTGGGTAGATCTGGATTTTTGCGCAGGATAGTGAAGTTTATGCAGTGATGGTCTGACCATGGTACCGGGGAGATGGAGTCTATGGATATTATAGTGTTAAGATGTAGTATCCAATCTAGAGACCTCCCTTTTATATGGGTAGGGGTGTTCACGAGTTGCGTGAAAGCCATGTCTTTAAGTGCACTGTGTAGTGCATCTGCTTTGTGGTCTTGGGGGTCGTTAAATCCTAGATTCAGGTCCCCTAGGACTAAGCATTTTGTGTTTGGTTTTATAAGTGGCGTTAACAATAATGGTATGTCTAGTTCTGGTTGAGATAAAGTGTTAGGTGCTCTATAGATGGTTATTAAGTTTATAGTGGTTTTGTGGTCCATAGCTAGTTTAGCTAGCAGGACTTCATAGCCGACTGGGCTCTCGATAGGGCTGGTTCTTAATTTGAGGTGGGCTTTAGAGATAATGGCTACTCCTCCACCTACTGATTTTGTTCTGTCTGTTCTGAGAATGGTATAGTCTGGGGGAATGGCAATGGAGAGCGAGGGGCTGGACGCTTGGTTGAGCCAGGTTTCTGTCACTATGAGTAGTTTCTCACTGGCAAGACCCATCAGGAGTTCTATTTTCTTTCTAAGCACTAACACATAGTCTAAGAAGTTGGTATATAAGTGATTTCAATCTGGCACACACCGAAGTCACACCCAGCATGTAATACGCAAATTAAACCCTTATTTTTTTTTTCATCTATAAGTTCAATATTCTGAACGACATACCATTCATATCACACCCTTCTCCTGAGACCCCCCGGTCGCACTGAACCAGGAATCAGGCTAGTTTGCAAAGGTAAATATTTATTTATGTATATAGAATTTAATTATAATATATTTCAATAGGCAAACAACAATCACCAATGGGGAGTAATATCTTTAATACAATAGGAATCAAGTAATTATCACAAAAACAAATGCAGCACAAAAAAGAATACTTTTGGTTTGGTTTGAAACAGATGGCACTATGGTTAGGGGTTCTCCCTGCAACACTCCTCAACCCCCCAATAGGCAATTAAATAGATGTGAGGAGAGAGCAAGTATTCAGGAATAGCACACATCAAACAGAATATCACCCCCACCTTCCTCCTTCAAACACAAGAGAAAAGCGGAATTGACTTTACAGCTGTCAGAATGGCTTTGAAGTTGTCTTGGAATTGACTGAGCAAAAACACCAAATGTGGTCAAAAATACTTAAATTATTATAAATTCCTATGGGAGCCGCTTTGAACAGTTGCACACAATCACAAACAATGATTTAGTCAAAAGAAAACATTTGAAATCTCAAAGTCCAAGTGGGAAACAATTTAAAGCTATTTCACACGTGGAAAACCTTTTAGAATTCCAATTTGCAGCAAACCTTTCCTTGCACGATTTCGCTATAACGGATGAATCGTGTTTTGCACTATGGTTCTATGGATAGCTAAGGATGTTAGGTACAACTTCGCTTCTATCATAAAAACTGAGGGAGTTATAGAGGTTTTAGTAAGAGTCGTTTTTGCAAAATAGGCACGAGAATGGAAAACAGAAATGCACTTTGGAAGATGACAGATGGGTTTGATTACACTAGATTATTACTATGAAAAAGCGAATGCCACAGAGGGATCTTACAGTCCCGTGGCGTGATCAGAGTAACCTGCCTATTGTGGATACTCTACTTCTTCATGGCATTTACTTTTCTTAATCAAATCAATAAGAAGTTGGGGTTTAATAACACAGATGAGAAAATAGTCATTGCAAATATAGTTCTGGCAACACTATGGTTCTGAATTAAAGATGGGATGGGTTTGAGATAGGGGTCATACAATGCAGATATATTATTGGTCACTGTTCGTCCTATTAATACTCACAGAATAAGTTATTAAATTGGACCATCAGTTCTGGTCATGATTTGGATCTGTCAAGGAAGGACAGCACATCAGCCGCGGGACTGGATCAGCTAGGCCGGTCACCATATTCGCACAGGATCTGTCCTTCTTGTTTGTGTGTATTTCAATCAGCTGGATAGCGAGTTCCTCAGGCAAGCCCTGTGGTAGCAAATAAGATAATTTCACGATACTAGTACAAAAGTCCTTCTCACAGCACAGCGCTTCACTGGGTTGTGAGAATAAGTTTGAGGATTTAGGCCTTGCAGAAAGTCAACAGTTCCCTATTGCTGGCAAGAGTCTTGGCATCTGGATCTTGAAGGATGTTAAAGCTGGATGTAGAATAATGGATCAGAGTGCTTCGCTGGAATCAGGAAAATGAGTGAATAAATGAGTCCCTATGTGTTGTCAGCTGTCTCTATTTATCCTTTCAAATTACATCACAAAATGGGTGTATGGGCCGGCTTAACTAAGCTTGCCCCAGTGAGCTGGGATTGGATCAAAACCTCATCTCCACCTTGCATCTGAGTTATTGGGTCAAGGCCGGATGATGTCACATTTTATGGTTTGCTTTAGAGTCCTTAGAAACTTCCCTTTAGCCACTGGTTTCAAAATCGGATTTTATCCTTAATACATATTTCTACCTTGGTCACCTCTACACAAATCACGCATAAAGATTCCGTATTTTATGTAGTAGCTGTTCTTCAAAATCCCGCAGCTGTGGGATCTTGTTTCATCTTTCTATCGAATTTTATCCTTTTTTCCATGAACACAATTTCCAAACTTTCTTAAACTTTCCACAAAAGTGTGTGCTTACCATAGGGATGTGTGTGTAAAGTTTCACAATTTTAGCATTAACACAGTTCACATAAAACTACATATATTGCCATTCCTGTCCAGAATATGTTACACAGTTCTGCCGCCTCTTGAAACGCGCAGCCAAAAATTAGATTAACAAATCTGTCCTTTGTATATTTTTCACCACTTTGAATTACAAGTTATGAGTCTTTAAAAATTGTTCATTGCTCATGCAACAGCAAATGGTCCTGCCCCTTTGTCACTCCCTGCAGTCCAGGAGCAGCCCCCTCCCTTGCGAACTTCCTTGCAGGAGCAGTTTATGACCCCTTTCACACCTCTGTTTTCTGGGCTGAAGGCTCTGCTATTGCTCATTCTCTTTCTGTAGACAAGAGTCTGGTCTAACCCACAATTATAATATACAAGTGAGTTTCTGCTGAGAGGATCTCCCCTCCCCTTGGAAGAAACCTGTGTTTCCACTTCCAAAGGGTTGTAGCTAAGCCAGGCTAATTTATTCTTAATTGAAAATCCAGCAGAAACCAAACTTGTTGCATCAAATCACATAAATACATTACTTTCTTAGCTTTACATCTGTAGGATCAAAAACACAACTAAGATCTGTATTACTTTTAGCAACAATCCTTTTATGTTTACTGATCCGGCAGTTTTTGATTAAATACTTTGAAGTTTCATCAGGAGCTCATCTGACAGCTGTCATTCACAAGTAGCCCAAGGTACTGCACACAGATTTTGACAGGGGCTGTCAGTTTACAATCAGTTTTTCTGAAGAAATGTTTTAGTCTTTACACTTTAGGACTTTATATGTTCGCAATGCTTCATAAGATTACATGAATTTTAGCGTCAAGCAAGATTTTGAATGTTGAAAAGTGTTGTGTTATAGGCAATTTGGAGTTTTTAGGAACAAAGCAAATGTCATTTATAGGCACATTTTGGAGTTTCATTTGCAAAGTGCTGCTTCTCTCTCTCTGCACTCTGTTTGCTGGTCATGGAGCCCACTGGCACATTTTCTGTAGAGTGTGCTCTACCCCACCACACATGCACCATGGGTGGTAGGTTGTGCATCCATCTTTTTGTGTGTTCAAACACACGGTTTCTGAAGGTTTTAGGTGCGCACAAATGTTTTGGCGCCATTGCTGCTGTTTCTTGCACCATAACTATCAGAGTGATGCCGCATAAGATAGCGGAGTTGGTCAATACATCCCACAGGTAATAATGGGGGGAGTGGGCATCTCCCATCCCTCCTTGACTATTGCTAAGGGTCCCCTCACAGGGTGATCAAACAGAAGCTCGAAGGGGCTGAAGGCAACACCCTCCTGAGGTACTTCTCTGCAGGCAAACAGTAAGCATAACAATAGAAGATCCAATGTTCTTCTTTGGGGCTCCATGCTTTTTAAGGTTCTGTTGAACCCTTTTATGAGACCATTGGTTTGTGGGTGACATGCAAATGAAAACTTATAGGTGACACCACATTCCTTCCACATGGCCTGCATGTACTTTGACATACAGCTGCTGCCCCTATCAGACACAGCTTATTTTTGGAAGCCAACCCTAGTAAATATGCCAAGTAAAGCTTTTGCAACTGACTTGGCAGTCACAGTCTTCAATGGGATGGCCTCAGGATACCTGGTGGCATGGTTGACCAGCACCAGGATAAACCTATTGCTTGAGAATGTTTGTGGGTCAATGGGACCAACAATGTCGATCCCTACCCTCTCAAATGGTACCCCCACATCTGGGAGTGGTGCCAGTGGAGCTTGAATTGTTGTGGCACTTTTTCCCGATAACTGACAGGTGGCACGACTCCTGCAGTGACCTTCTACTTGCACCCCCATCTTGGGCCAGTAGAAATGCATGGATAACCTGTGCTTGGTTCTCTTGATGCAAAGGTGACCAGCAAGGGGTAATTCATGCACCAGCTGCAGGAGGAAGGGTCTTACAGCAAGGAGAACCACCAACCTTTTATGTTCTTCTTCTGTAGACTCTGTGGGCTCACTGTAGAGGAGCCCACCTTCCCAATACATCCTATGCTTTCCAGGAGACTCACCTCCAAGCTGGGATCAGGTCTCCTTAGGCCTTCCAGAGATGGGCACTCACGTTGGCCCTTACTGAATTCAATCCTGTCAGGACCACCTTCTACTAACAAGTCTTGTAGTTCAGGATGGTCATTGGGATCAAACACTTCAGGGAACACGGCAACCTCGTCATGTCCAGGTGTTTGACCAACTACCTCTACCTCATTGGTAGGTGAGTTAGGGGAAACATATTCTTTCCCTCATTTGTCTTTTTTGACTCCTTTAGCCTTGGGTTTCCCCTTTGGCTTGGGCAAGGCAGTGGACTTGACCAGTGCAGCCCTTGTTTGTGACCTTGTGCAGGGTCGCTCTACTGTGTCTCCCACAAGCCCTAAAGCTCTGCGATCATTCCCCAGTAAGACCTTGCCTGGAACATCTCTCTGAATGCTCACTGGAATCCTGACCAGTGTACCATTTATAGAAAGATTTACAGGCATAACTGTGAACTTGAGAGGAGGGCCATCAGCCAACTTAGTGGTAACAGAGGAGATCTCGCAACTTTCTGTGGGTCTACCAAGGTAGAAACCACTACAGTTCTGCTGCACCCAACTATCCCTAAAGGCAGGAGTATCTACACCATTATTCAGCACACTGTCCTTAAAGTAGTGTTTGCTATTATCAGGAATCCTAGTATAAGCCTCTGAGACCTTAGGCTCCCAGGAACCCAGGGAAACTAAAACTACCTCAGAATCTATCCCACTGGGAGTCTGAGGAGAAAGATGCCCCTTTAATCTCTTCTTCCTCATAGGAAGAGAAGGCCAGATAAGCAGAGTGGACCCCCAAGGTTTTGACCTTACATCTGCAGTCCTCCTTCACATGGTCACTTGCCACACAAGCCACACAAGATCCACTGGGTCTTGGGACATAGAAAAGGCTTACTGTAACCAGAGTTCTGTTTTGGGGGATAACCTCCACTACCCTGTGTGTTCTCTTGAGACTTAGGGCCTCATCACGACTTTGACGGTAACCCTTAAATCTGGCGGTCGCGCTATTACCGCCGGATTTAAGGGTCTGCCAAATCAGAATTTCAGCGGATTTCGTCCCAGCTCTTGGCTGGGGGGAAATCCACTGAAAATGTGCGCTATTACCGCCGGCAGGAAATCCACCAGTGGTAAGAGCGCACATTTTCCCCATTGAGCCCAATGGGGAATGGGGCATTCCCGAATGGGCTCAATGGGGAATGAGGAATTACATTACCGCCGAACTCGTGATCCGGCGTTATTAGCGCCGGGGAGTTCGGTGGTAGGTGCTAATACCGCCGGCAGTAATACCGCCGGCGTTACCGCCAAAGTCGTGATCAGGCCCATACTCTTACATTTCTATTTGTGGCTCTTTTGGGAGGAAGTTTTATCAGATTCCCAACCCTCCTTATCTTTCTACTTTTTCCACTCCTCATGCTTACCAGGATGAGTTGTGTCCTTATGGGACACTATATGTGACACCCACAAATCTGCTGCTATGACCAGCTTCTTAGGAACTAACTCCTTTGAATCTGCCAAATGTTTCTTAAGCTCAGGGGAACACGATGCATAAATATGTTCAGGCATGACAAGACATATCATACCCTCAAAGGCGGAGACCTTATAGACTTCAACCCAGCCAGTCAAGTTCTTCAAAGAATCAGTCACACCCAAGTACTTCCTTCTTTCTTTTTGTATGCTCCAAACCTCTTCAAGTATTGGGCAGGAGTCTCTCTAAACTTTAAGATGAGAGTTTGCTTCAACATTGCAAAATCTACTCTTTCAGCTATTGACATTTCCATAATAGTACTGCAGCCAGAATGGGGTAGTTTGCTGAGCAACCATGCAATTTTATCAGCATTTACAAACTCTTGAACTTCACATGCATACTCAAATTCATTCAACCAGTTCATAATGCCATTCTTTTCTTCATACTCACTGTGCAGATCTTTAGGAAATCTTGGATGAGAGGAGCACACAGATCCATGTCCAGATCCCTTGGATCCATTTGAAACTTGAAGCTTGGCCAGATCCAACTGGTGATTCTGTTTTTCTGTTTTTCTGTCTGCTCTTCTTTAAGCTTAGCTATATAAAATTCAAGCTTGTTCTGCCTAAACAGCAGCTCTTGTTTCTTGAATTCCAGCATGGCCTCATCATCAGAGCGTGCAGAGGAAACATTGGACATTACATCATCCAGGTCTTCATGGGCACCATGGATGAAGGCAGTGGCAGAACTGTCAGTTCTGCCAGTGGGAGCAGCCTCCCCTCCTTCTGCACTCTCATCTGAGGCTATGGCACTGAGTTGCAACTCTTGCCATTCCACGAATCTCTGAATAATTTCCAATTTTGTACCTTGAGCAGGTAAACCTCTCTCAGTACACACCTTTCTCAATGTTTCTGACTTAGAAGCATTTAAGGTTATAAGGGTACTTGTTTCCCTTATTTTAGATAGGTCTATGGCCTTTTACAGTTATCATTACAAAGTCACTATGTGTCCTGGGTAGAGATAATCTCAAATGCCTTCACTAGTGTGCAACACTGGATGCCTTCAGTCCTATCCCACATCTGTACACCAATTTGTTAAGATTAATTTCTGTACTCTGACCTGGTGGGCAGAACGGAACACCAACGAAAACAGGTGCAATATGAGAAACATGAGAGGCACAACAGCCATATAAATAACCAGTACACTTAACCGGACGAAGAGCGGCTCCCTCAGGGACCGCTCCCCAACTGGAATATAACCACCGCCCAGGACCTACAAGTCCCAAGAATCGATGAAGCCAGCCAAACCAACACTCTGAGCTCAAAAGACACCAAACTCAAAAGGTGGGTGTGGGTACCGGAAGCACTATCTAATTCCTTGAGATTCTAACCATGAAAAGGAACCCCAGGGTACGAGCAAAATGAATTGAGAACTTCAAATCTACAAAGCCCCCACACTGCTAGCCTGGGATCATGGAACGCTCGAGGTTTCACTCACCTCACACAACCAGGAGGCGTCAATCTAGGGGCTTTTGATCTGCTATGTCTTAAAGAGACCTGGTTACTAGAGCCACCAACTTTAGATGGCTTGGAGGTTATCATTTCACCAGCTACAAAAGGTCTTAAGGGAAGACCTGCTGCAGGACTTCGGATAGCAGTTAGCTCAGGCGGCGGCTTTCAACTGGACACCATCTTGAGGACCGACACCTTCTTTTTAGCTATTATAATTTTGGCAAACCAGACAGCAACAGATAGGGGTTGAAAGGGCAATGCCCTCCTACTGTTAATTAACACTTATTGAAACCCTAAAGCGCAGACCGACACAAACTTTCTGAATGAGATTGAACAAATCATCGATAAAGCCACTGCTGAGCATGACATCAGCCAAATTCTGATATGTGGTGACTTAAACGGCACCTGCACAAATCTGGGAAGAGGAACAGGAGATGACTCATATGGTAAGGCCGCCAAGGAGTGGCGCCCTGGTAAAAAAGACCTCTACAATTGGTCGAAGAGGCAGCCAGTGGGACCTACTTATGACTTCTAGAGATCTCCACAATTTACATAATACAAGGTCAAAAGACAATCTTAATATCCTGACATGGGAACATGAAGGTATGAAAGCTAATATCTACCACATATATGTGTCTAGGAGCCTCCTAGCACTTATCTCACATTTTGAGGTCAGGCGAACAAACAACAATGATCACAACATTTTAACCACAACTTCGGCAGCATCAACAAAAATCACTGACCAATACATGGAACACCCGATTGAACTAGTGACTCAGGGCACTCCACTAAAGCTAACAAACATTGCAATAAAAAACATCACAGCGCAATACCATAGAGCAATGTGTGGCACAACAAATAAGCAATAACTAGCAAAAATAGACTATTGCCCCTTGCTACAACCTTACCAACAAACCCAGCAGAAAACCAACCATAATAAAAAGACCCACTTACATACCAGGAACCAGGTATGTTGGAAAAAAGAAGAGCTATGAGGCAAAACATTAGATTGTCAAAAACTCGACCGACAGAAAAGAATAAGGCAAACGCAAACGTGGTGATTAAGTCCTATAAATCTTGGACAAAATAAAATAGATTAACTTTATATCAAGAAGACTCAGAAGCCATGCTAAGATGCATTTGTGGGAAACGAACAAGAGACTTTTGGTCCCTAACTGACACCAGCAGGCAACGCCACACAAGAAGCACTCTTGAAAAACGTCAGAGAGAACAAATGTAGCCCATTTCAAAGAGCATTTCCAGAAGCCAGCAAACGACAAGATACACAAAGTCCCCCAGTCGTCTAAAACATGGAACATAGACCATGATATAGCAATGATTGAAGACCAAATTAAGAAGTTAAAACAGTCTCGGGCTCCGGGACCAGACGGTATCACTAATCAAGATCTAAAAAATAACCCGGACCTATGGTCTCCTTTAATATCTGACATTATCAACACCTGTGTTCGGAACCAGTCTATACCGATCTCTTGGAAATCTGCAAACGTGTTTCCTATCTACAAGAAGAACGATAAAGGAAAGCCGGAGAACTACTGCCCTATAGCACTGTTAGACATGCTGGAAAAATTGTTCGGATCACTACTCCTAGATAGATTCCAACTGTGGGCGAAATCAAAAAGGTGCTACGATCCATATCAGTCAGGGTTTGTCAAAAACTCGGGATCCCAAGCAAACATCATGATGCTGAGTATCATGAAAGCAAAGATTTTAGAGGGTGGTCCTAGAATATTCCTGGCGTTTGTGGACTTAAGCCAAGCTTTTGATCGGGTGAACAGGAAAAAGCTATGGGACAAGTTAACGTGGAGATGTCCAGATTCAATACTTGAACCGATTAAATGTCTTTACTCGGATACCTCAATGCGAGTTCGCCTAAGCGGTGTGGGCCAACTGTTAAAAGAAATGAAGACCGTGTGAGGCGTTAAACAGGCCTGCCCATTAGCACCAGCCTTATACAACACCTACACGGGTGACATTGGGGACCACACAAATAACATAAGAGTATTTCCTCCTAAGATAGGCAGTGATAAAATCAGCTGCTTACTTTATGCAGACAATATCAGTCTGCTTGATCAAACAGACATAGGCCTTCAACACAGACTTGACACCCTACACGAATATGCAAGAGAAAATGATCTTGAAATAAATACTAACAAAACAAAAATTATGATCATGGTGAAATCCCACAAACATAAAGACCCTGGAAGCTGATTTATAGAAGGGAAAAGGGTGGAAAAGGTCTCATCTTTCAAATATTTAGGTATAACTGTCAACTGCAACCCCCAAGAAACAGTTATGCAAGAATCTCTTTGGCCAAAACAAAATGTTTAACATCGCAAACAAAGAAAATGGATAGAAAATACGGCCGATTTTCTTTGCAACCAGCCATTAACTTCTATGAAGCAAAAGCCATCGTCTTTGGAACAGAAGCAATGCCTTCGATTCCAGACAGCATCTGGATAGGATTAGAAGGCTTTTATTGGAGGAACATTCTGAATTTACCACCATCAACGCCGATGGCCTCAGTTAGGAGGGAATTAAGTCTGGTATCCTTAAAAGCAACTGTGCACCTAAACGGTTTGATGCTTTTCCGAAAAATCCAAAGTTCCAGACACAGACTCTTGGAGATAATTTGAAAAGAAGCCAAAAAAGAATCCAACAAGATGTTGACAGAGTTGATGCGGAAACCCGTGCCTTTCTCCAGGAGATTGGAAGCTCAGAGGAGGAATTAGAGGAAAATCCCACAAAAGTAAAAACCAGATTAAAAGACCGGGACTGGATAAAAACACTTCAGGTGGCTGCAAAAAACAAACTCACGCAGAACCTCCCAGCGAACTTACAAAAGGTCGACATCACGGTTGAATATCTGTCAAAGTTCCCTAACAAGGGCATCAGATCAACATTCCTAAGAGCCTGATAAAACCTATTAAAAACAAACAAGATCTTAACAATAAGAGGTCTTTCCACAACCAACACATGCCGATTCTGCAAGAGCGAGGACACTCTGGAAACAGTAAGGCATCTACTTTTGTCGTCTAAGGGCACAACCAATAACAGGCAAACTCATATCGGCCACGTTTTCAAAGACTCTTACATCCTTGACGAAACATATTGGTGAAATGAGCTGATGAGCGGAAAGACTACGAAAACTGTAATAGCTGTCGTACGATACTTGCAAAGCCTTGGCTTGGATAGCGTGGTTAACGGCTCCCCAGGATTGCATTTGAGTCATGATACTATCAAAAAACTAAAATTTTATTCAACAACAAGACATTGGAAACAGAAATCTTGCAAAAATGGTATTATACAGTTAAGACAAGAATAAATAAACAAAAGTCAATATATGTCCTGGGTAGAGGTAATCTGAAATGCCTTCACTAGTGTGCAACACTGGATACCTTCAGTCCTATCCCACAGCTGTACACCAATTTGTTAAGACAAATTACTGTACTCTGAACTGGTGGGCAGAGGTTCAGAAGACCAGCCTAGTTTCTTGGAACAGGGTAACCTTCTGGATAAGCCTGACCAATCAAGGTAGCAGTGGCGGCTGTCAAGACTAGTTATCAGGAGGGGCGAGGGTGACTGAAAGACCTCAATGAGCACACAGAGTAAAGTATGCTTACAAATCACTGCCAGTCAGGTGTGGATATATTAAACATACAAATACCTTTATTTCAAGGCCTTTCAGTTTCAGCACACAAATAAAATCACAGTAATACTTCTAAGCCAGCACAATCATATCAATATACATATATACAAGACCAATGGTGTCTAAAGGGTTAATGCTCGAAATGGGCCCACAACCTAAAAGGGGAAGGAAACAGGCAGTGCAAATAGTCTTTAGTCCCTTCTGCATGAAGGGACTAACTAAAAGGCAGTCCAATCCCTAAGAAGAGTGGAGCCTAGTACTCAAATGCACTTGCAATGCTGGCGCACACAGTAATGGGGTCTCTTCAAGGGTCTGTAGCAGCTCAGGAAGGTGAGTGAGGTGATGCAGAATAAGGTCCCACTATTCGTGGAGGGTCTCCCCAACAGGGCAGAGCAGGTTCTAGAGTTTGGGAATAGTTTGCTAGTTCGCACTACCAGTGGAAATGAGAGGAGCCCTCAGGGGCCACTCATGGTAAAAATGAATGTATGCACTAGGGGCCACCGGTTAGTGTTGCAATTACTCAATGACGCCCGGTGCACTCCGGACCAAACTTTGGCAGTCGAGTCCACTTCGGTTGCAGGTTCAAATGTGGCAATCTCACGGCTCTGCAGCTTTCAGCAACGAAGATACAGCGTTGATTCCCAAATGGGACAGTGCTGATTTCTCCACTCCTGGTGGATGGATCAGGCCAGTTCCAATGTAGCAGGCTTCTGGGCACAGAGGGGCAGAGCTGCAAGGAGTGTGCAATGTCCGTCACCATGGCTGGGCGACACAGTAACTGCATATACTCCGGTTCAGGCACACTCACTTTACTCCAGACCTGGGAATGCCAAGTGTATGAAATTTGGTGTGAGAGTGCCATGAACACTGACCATGCGATGTGCTAAGTTTCAAGGGCCTCCTCTGAACGTCGGTGGTATCAGGGTAAAGGTTCTTCTCAAGCTGGTCAGCCCACTGGTTGGCCCATGGACACTTCTAAAGAGGCTTACTTGCAGGTTTTGTTGAAGGTGCCGAGAACAGATAATTCCACTATTCAAATGGGTCAAAGCATCTTTGTAGACCTTCTAGGACCATATGCAGAGGGGTACCATGGGACGACAGCGGGCTCAGGTTGCCAAACCATCCAGCAGGTCACCAGTTCCTCGACTCAGCTTCTTAGTTTCAGGATACTTGGATCCTATGCTTCATTCAGTGAGAACTCCAAAGATCAACATGGTATGAGTGTTTGGAGCCTTCTCTTAACCAAAATCTCCTTCGCACCAAAATGAAAAAGACCCAATGGAATTATCGCTCACATACAGGCATACCATACGTGGACCAGTCATGGACCACAGTGATCTCAGGCATTCACAGCACACCAGACTCTCTGGCACCCAGGATGTGTATTGGAACTTGACAGTCCAGCCCACATCCTGGGGGTGCACACTCAAGGTATGCATAAGCCCGCGAAAGCTTGGTGCTTTACAGGAAAATGCATGCCCAAATAAGGACTGACCCTGGTCGGCTCGACCTGGGGAAGGTGACTGTCTGTAAGGGCGTGTCATTTTCCCCATAGCAAAGTGAGTGAAAAGCCCAGAGGAGTGCAGCAGAAGGCTGTGCTCCTCTGGCAAATTAAGACTATGGTGTTTAAACAAAGTAAAAAGTTGGCGGGTACACAACTGGAGGGAAAATTACACATGAATGGAAATCTGTCCAAACAGTGCAACCACACATGTGAGGTACTGTTTTCGTCGGGACACCTGTGGGAATGTGGGAAGGCATGGCATTTTTTTTGTTTGTGTGGTTTTCATAACATTTTCGAACATTTTCTGCTGCACTATGTCACATAACCCTTTCATTTCACAAATGTGACCTTCATTTAGTCGCTGCTTTAAGCACTATACACTTTTGTAACCGCCACAAGTCACTTACTATTCCTAACTGGAATAGTCAGGGGAATGTAGCGGGGTATTGCTTTTCTCAAAATTCACAGAAGCCATTGCCGTACCGGGCCAACCAGGTCCACCTCATACCTTTTTTTCTGTCATTTTCCCGATTTTCCCCCAAACTATGGAATGTTTCCCTACTTAGTTGTTGCCTGACCTGCGCAAATCACCCCTTCCTAAACTTGGAATTTTGTCTTCATTTCAGAAATGTATTCTTTTCTGTCTTCCCATTGAGCTTTCCTCCCCTCCTCTTCAATTCCAGCCACGCATGTCATATTGTAAAAAAGGGCAAAATCGCCTGGCTCTCACAAAACAGCTGTGCAGACTTGAGAGAACTAAATAAGAGGGTATTTGCTATAAGGTGACCTCTCCCATTTATTGATCAGGCTCTTGCACAAGTTCACGGGTCAAAGATATTTATGATAGGATATGATATTTTATTTGCATCACGCTCATACACAAGTGTTTCAGAGTGTGACAAGGCAAGGGAGGGGAACAGGGGAGAACACAACAACGATCTTACTAGGCCCAGTGACATTGAGAACACGCAAGTGCATGAGAAAGGGAAAGGGGAAAGGTGCATGGGAGAGTGGAGAGTGCGGAAAAGAGGAGACACAGATAAATAACAATAAATAAAAATAAATAGATAATAGAGGCAATTAACAGTGGTAGTGCAGCCAGCAAGTGGCAAGTGCTGGGTTTACAGCAGCAGACTGGGTAAGTCTGATAAGTGCAGAAAAATAAGAAAATGGGGGGGCTGTATGGGTACACATACAGTCCCCAGTTCAAGGAGTGGCCAGAACGCAGTGCAGGAGTGTGAGAAAGTAACTGGGCAGAGGGGACGGAGGTTGGCCAGGTGCACAGTGCCAAGAAGAGGGAGGAGGGATCGTAGTACAAAACAAAGACCAGTATAAGAAAATGGTCATGGCACTTCTGAATGAAGAAGGAAACTACAAAAAATTACGCAAAGACCCGACAGTGGAGATTAAATGAAAAATACAGGCGATACCCCAATTCGAAGCTGGCAACAACTGGATCTCAGACAAAGAAGAAGTCTTTTTGAACACCTCAGAGGGTTGAACGCCTGCATTCTACGCCTTCCCCAAACTAGATAAGAACAGGACCTCTCCCCAGGGTAGACACATTGTCTCGGGGTGCAGATCGGTGTTTGAACCTGTCGGCAAGTTTATTGACCACTTCCTCAAGCCCTTGAGTCAGAAAACCCCAACTTACTTGAGGGACACTATGGCCACCATAATCAAGTAGGAACACCAGCCCTTCAATCCAGCAGAAGATCTACTGGTGACCACATACATCAACAGTCTCTATGCTAGCATTCCACAAGATTCATGCAGTCGAATGTATCAGGCATCATCTTACTCACCACATGACGCAAAAGAGAGTCTCCACAAATTTCATAGTGGAATTATTGGAACTGGCACTTACCAACAACTTTTTTGAGTTTGACGAAATCTTTTACCTACAAACCTGTGATACGGCCATGGGGGCAGCCTTTGCCCTCAGCATGGCTGTCCTTTTTATGGCTGAATATGAATACAACTATGTATTAAATATCTCCAACCCATTGTATGACAACATCATGTTATGACATTGTTATATAGACAACATTATTTACATATAGACTTCTTTAACAGCTGCACAGAGGAGATCAAGTTCACCATAAATAGCAGTAAACTGGCTATCAACTTTCTGGACCTCACAATCAGACCAAGAAACAACACACTGGAGTTCACTTTGTTTAAAAAAAACACACCGTAACACCGCCTTGCATTATAAAAGTCATCATCCGAAAAAACCTGAGGGACAACCTACCTTATAGCCAGTTTTTAAGAGTCAGAAGAAATTGTACAGATATCGAAGAATTCAAAAGCCATGCATCAGCATTGCAGGATGAATTGACATCAAGAGGCTACCCGAAAAAATTGTTAAAAAATACACAAAAGAGGGCAAGATTCACGCCCAGAGAATCACTACTCTCACCTAAAACACAGGACACTTCCAAAGAAAACATCATGACATGTGTCACAACATTTGGACCCAACACCTCCAAACTCAAAGGCACAATGAGAACATTCTGGCCTCTGGTACAATTAAGACTTCCCAATGAACCGATACCAAGAATGGCATTGAAGAGATCCAAGAATCTCAAGGACATACTTACTCATGCTAGAATTAGTAAAAGTGACACCAGATCTTCCATGTGGAATCTAAGAGAAATCCGTGGACTTCACCCATGCGGGAACTGCGTAGCATGTAAATTGACGAGAAAAATGAACTCTTTTTACATAGGGTGTAAGGAATTAACTCTTTTTACATAGGGTGTAAGGAATGGCAATTATGCCACTTCTCTAACTGCAAATCATTCAACGTCATTTACATCATTGAATGTCCTTGTGGACTACGTTATGTGGGCCAGACTTCCAGACCTATGCATAAAAGAATTGGCAAGCACAGATCAAGAATCCAGTGCAAAACTCACACAGCTCCACTTGCATCCCACTTCCTCGAATTTCAGCATGGACCTGATAACTTTGTATGGTGGATAGTTGAAAAAGTGCTCAATACCAGCAATACCACAAATTCATTGAACTTCAAATAATCCTGGTGGATGTAACTTTGTATGGTGGATAGTTGACAAAGTGCTCAATACCAGCAATACCACAAATTCATTGAACTTCAAAGAATCCTGGTGGATGTTCAAACTAAAATCGATATCCACAGGACTGAATGAGGCACAACCGTCAAGCTGGTGCATTTGAACATCTCTAGGTGACATGGCATGTAATCAGTGGCATGACCATTGCACCTCACCTATTCATTTGCACCAGACACCCATATCTGGCTTTTTCTTTCCCGTATCTTCCTAATTCAGAAGGATCCAGGCCACTGTGGCCCTAGCTCTCATGACATAGGGGGACTCCATTCTCTATAACCCTCTGCCTATATAGATGCGCTGCCAAAACATAGGGACACACTGCCCTTCATTTACACCTATTCCGGATGCAGCATTCACAAACTTAACCAACCCAGAAACACTTCAATTAGCCTGTGGCATTGGCAGGCTACAACTATCCATTTGTGTTTGCCGGAGCTCCAGGACACATGCCTTCCCCAGTGTTCTTCCCGCTCCACAATTGAGGTAAGAGCATAGTTGCTGTACCAGAGGATTATTTCCTCTTCCATCACTGCTGGCTGGCCACCCATCCCTAAACGGCTTTCCCTCTGTGCTTTCCTTGCAGAAAAACACACAGTTTTTTTGTGCTTTTTAATAGTGAATCCAGCAGCTTCATCAGCTCATGCATACACTAAGTGCCCCACAGTGAAGCACACTGACCCTAGTACACCGGCTATCATGGCTTGAAGGTAACCGCTTGTAGTTGTCTCTTGGTTCTTTTACCGTGCTGATCATATCAGTGCACTTCTTTGCACTCAGTTGCCAATATCACACAGGCACATTTCCTTTTTTATCTCCACAGCCATCCCACAACTGTGAAAACGTGAGGATCTGAGACACCTCCATTTTGAATGAATGTTTTTCAACATTACCCATTACAAGCCAGAAGGCGCCTACTCTGGGTGCAGCCCTTTTTAAGGTCAGTGAAGGACCAGAAATTGTGAAAACTAGCTATTACCTTTATTTGTTGTTTCTTTGTATATACGTATAGTACATTTAATTCACTAACTGCACTCTGCAGTACGCAGTACTTTTAAAACAAATCTTTTAACCTACCTCCCCTTCACATTTTGTAGGGGAGACCACGCCTTGTTTCCAGAAGAAGGCTGTTACTTACACAAAGCCGAAATGTTTGAGGACCAGTGCACCATCGGATGCCTCTGTGTCCCACTTTTAGAACTTTGCAAGATGATTCATTTTCCTGACGTCGACCTACCATAAGGTCACCCTTTAGCCTGGCTTTGGCAGACCTACCCAAGGTCTCTCACCTAGATTAGCTACAACATACATGCTTGTCCTGATTGTTAGCATTGGATAAAGATTCTAATGTACCTATAGGATGCCAACATGTATTAGAATATTATGCATGTCTATGTATTCCTGTTCTTATTTGCTATTAGATGCATTTCCTTGTTCTAATTTGATTTTCTTGGATTAAGTAATGCATTTTGTGGACTATTACTTTTGTACCCACTGTCCACTGTTGTTCTTTATCATTTGAACAGTACACCTTTACGGAGGGTAATACCCCTTGACTATTCAAAACAATAAATGTGACAGCAATATAAAAATCGACACTATAAATTACCAAAATAAGAGTTCATGTTTGATTAGTGTACATCTGTCCATTACTAGGCAAAAAGTAGTGTTTGCCCTGGATGTGTCCGACACAGTTGAATCAATTTGCATATAAATGTGTTGCAATCATATCACAGGCAGGATGCCCCCCCCACTGCCCCTCTAACCAGTGCCAAGAAGAGAGCAGATCAGCAGGAGAGAGGGGGAACAAAGGCAGAAGCAAAGAGAAAGGTCTTGAGGTGCTTCCGGAACCAGAGATGATTTTCCTCAAATTTTAGAGTGGCAGGGAGGCTGTTCCAGAGGGAGGCCCCAGCCGAAGACAGAGATCTACCTCAAGCTTGTTTAATTGAAAAACGACTGACCCTAAGGTCTACCACTCTGGATCTTACAGCTGGGTACTGGTGTGCACCATTAGCTATAGATATGCAAAATCTATTTGTCTACTCCTGAAACACTATCAGATGCAGCTGAGAAAGGAACTGTGATTTTTTTGTGGATGATAGGCTTATCAAAAATGAAGACTTAAAAAGTAACTTCAATGAAATTAGCCATGTGCTCGGTCGGTTGTGAAAGGCTGGAGCAAAAGTATCTTTACAGAAAGCACAGTTCTGTGGGAAAAGAGTAAACTTTCTAGGGACTAAAATAACAGAGCATGGATTAAATCCACAAATGAAAAAGGTGGACACTATTCAGAAACTAAAAGATCCCAGCAATTTATAAGGTATAAACTAAATTCTGCGAATGTGAAAAAGCATTTTTGACCACTGTCTGGGCATTACAGCATTTCTGACACATTATTCAAGGAGAAAGGGTGATTGTTGAAACAAAACACCAGCCCCTGCAATTCTTCCAGAGTAAAAGGATCAGATCAGGGAATTTAGCCCAGTCAAGAATTACTTCATGGACGTTAGCATTGCAGGGATTATGAGTCAAATTGAGATATGGACAGAACAAAAAGAGCCCAGTTGCTCAAGTGCTGCCAAACATACATGATTGTGCTACTGTCTATGCACCTGAAAACACAGAGCTGGAAACAAATGTAACTGAATTTGAACAATCCCCACAAAAGGCATTCAATGAAGAAACATGCAGGGGTCTCCCAACGGTATACAAGGATGGATGTGCATACCATTTGGTAGATGGTTCTGAAAAGGATTTAGTGGCAGGAATAGGACATGTGTGGGTCAGGTGTAATGGCATCCCAAGGGTAAGCATGTGTTTGGGCCCCAAAGGCAGTCAAGTCGCAGACAGAACAGGCTGCCATAAAGAAATATCCACAGTAATAACAAATGAATTCAAAGAACCACATTTGGTCACTGATCCTGATTATGCTCAAAATAGCTTTGTGGAATATTTACTTGGGTGTAAATTGAGAGGAATGTTCGTTTATAACAATAAACCACTTAAACTTGGCAAAATGATCCAAGCCATAGATAAACTTGTTTCAGAAAATGACCTGATCATTCACTGGAGGAAGATACAAGGACATCTGAAAACAACAGGGGAAGACAATGAAGGGAATTACAAGGCAGGTCAGTTAGGCAAGATTTGGGCTGTGATTAGGGAGTTGTTTCCTGTTGAGCACCTACTAGGTGAAATCCAGGTGGATGCAATAACATGCTCCGAAACTCAGAGAAGAGTTGATAAGCGGTGGCACAGTGGAGTTTTGATATTCCTGATCAGGACTTGGTCAAGTTACAAAAAGAAGACCGTATTTTAGGCCTATTATATAATCATGTGCTTGATGCAGAGCAACATTCTCTGACTGAGGCGGACAGTAAAGGGAAAGAAGAACTGGGGGTGTTGGAGGCGAACAAAAAGAGAATTTGGTTATACAATGGAACAATGATTTGGGAATCTGTGTCAGGCCAAATCCAATGGGTAGTACCTTTGTCATTTTGGGGATTGATGCTACATCATGCCCATGATGCCATAACTGCAGAACACACAGTTTCCTAGACAACATTGGACATTTGAAAAGAGTATGCCTATTGGCCACATATATCCCAAGATGTAGCTATATACACGAGAATGCTTGGTCTGTGCAGAGTTTCCACCTAGTTCAGTAACACACAGGGCACCCTTAATGAAAAGAGGACTGACACTTCTATGGTCAGATTTACAAATCAACATTATTGGTCCTGTGCAAAGGTCGGCAGGGGGAAACATGTATTTGTTGACGGTCACTTGTTTAATGTCCAAGTGGATGGAATGCATTTCAGCACCTGATTGCAGTGCGAAAACAGCAGCCACTTTGTTAGTCAACCATATTTTATCTAGGTTTGGTTTACCTCAACGGATAGAATCAGCCTGTCGGAGTAATTTCACCAGTGTGGTGATGACACAGATGTGGCAAATCTTGGGTGTTAAAAGGAAACTGCACATTTCATACCAGCCTGCTTCTTCTGGGGGTGTGGAATGTTGCAACAGGTCAATTGTTGATATTCTAAAGAAGTTTGTAGCTTAGGCAGGTTCTATTTGGGATTTGCGACTCCATCTGGTGCTAATCGCTATTAGGTCAATACCTTCCAAATCCACAAACATCAGTCTACACGAGATTCTAACAGGCAGGAAGATTGTTTTGCCACAACATTTACTGTACCGGACCAATGAACAAGTTCTGGTAAATGCAGCCACAATTCACTTGCAACATGTACTTGCGTTTGCACAGCGGAATCTGGAAAGAGCTGATGACAGTGAAAAGTAATACTATGACAGGAAGACACATGTGAGAAAATATGAAGTAGGTGACCAAGTATATAAGTTTGACTTCAGGAAAGGTAAACATAAAAATTACAAATCCCTTCGAATCCTGGCGCGACCATTTAAAATTGTGGATAAGGTTTCACCTGTGGTCTACTGGATTGCTGTAAAGGAAGGAGAGTTAACTGTGGAACAATTTGTCCATGTTAAACAAATCAAGCCATTTCCCCCGAAGTATGAAGTAAGAATGCTTGAACAAACTGGAGAAACTAGTAGGGAGTGAAAAGTGTAGTTGTTATTCTGAGATCAAAGTGAAATGGCATTTGCTCTGAAGGGATTTGCCGAGACAGGTATGTAGGTGTACATATAACTATTGAGACTTAAGTGGGAAGAAGGGCAGAGAAATAGGTATGTGCATGACGACATTCACACATAAAGAGGTAACAAGCATATAAAAATGCAGATACAAGATGCAAGGCGTAGGAACAAATTTAAAAAGAAGGATCAGACTTCAGAGATGGTAAGTACTATTCATCTGGTCATTGCAGATAAAAAGATATAGATTGCATGTAATATTGCTTGAATGTTAAACCCATTTTCTAGAGCCAATTATCAAAGAAAATCTAATAATGGTATGGTCTCCATGGTTAACCCATGTGTTTATTCCCAGCTAGCTATGAAAGAAAATGTTACTGTTATGTAAGTCTATGTTTAACACACGTTTTTATTTCTAGGTTGTTATAAAAGGATCAGAATTGTATTGTTATGTTGCTGAATTCACAGTTTTATTTCAGGTAAACCTCAACGGAAAGGGAACATTTATGAGTTTGGTATGTTTGATTCTTATTCAGACTATTTCTCTTTTGATTTAGAAATGAACGCTTTGCTTCACCAGCGCTCCTGAAGCTGTATGCAGCCGGATCCCAAGGAATCCACCAAATGAACAGGATTTCCACAGGAGGGAACCCAGACATGAAGCAAAGAGAGATGAAGTGGTTAAGGTCCGCGCATAACGGAAAAAGACAGCATGTTTTTTACTTCATCTTAGCATCTGTAGGTATGATGACAATATCATATACATTCCAATTGAAGGTCAAGTCTTAATAGAACCAGGTCCAGTCTCAGGAATTGCAGTGGAAGAAGCTCCAGGGTTTATACTGGGAAACAGATGACTTTTATATCAAAACATTTATACCAGTTTGAATCCAGAACTGGTAATCAAAAAGTTTCTAAACGTTTCAGAAATAAAGTCTGTTCAAGTGAGAGAATGGGTATGGACCCACAAAGAGAGAGCTCAAAGAGCGGTGAAGGAGGTGGTTTTGCAGTTAGAAAAGACGTTCATGAGTTCATCTAGTACCAAGAGAAGGTGGGGGAAAAGAGTGGCCGGTTTCTTGGTCGCAACAATAGTAATGACCATAATTGGCGCTGTGGTGGGCACAACAATATTACCAGCTAATGCTGTATCTGTGAAAACATTAGGAAGTAAGGCCCAAAAACTGGGGCATTATTTGAGAATGATTCATCAAGCTTTGAACGGATTTCATGGTGAATAGAATCAGGAGGTTCGATGTGTAAACCAGACAATTTTAACCCCCAATGAACAGGCTATGATATTAGAGCATAGTACCAGTGTTGTTTAGAAATAAGATAACTTATTGGAAGACATTTTGAATGTCGTATATCCAATAGAAGATGTCCTGACAAAGTTCCTACAGGGTGTCTCAACTGATTCAGGGTCATATGCCTATGTAATTTGTGTCTTCTGACATCATTCATCAAATGATGGTACGGACTACACAAAGAGAGGTGGTCCAAGAGCAAACTGCATTTGAAATGGGAAGTGCAATCCTATTGTACATTGAAGTCAAAAGAATGGAAATAGTTGTTCTGCTGTGTATCTCATTCATTACTCCAGAGTAGATTTATCAAACTAAATTAGTGCATTATGTAGGTTTCTGACAGGGGGACAAATATGTCAAAATTGGGTCTCCTGAATTGTTGGCTTTTTAAGCCTGGGAATCCGACTTGTACCTGATCCCAAAATTAGATACCTGTGTAAAATTCAAAGAACAAAATTATATATGTCCTGGGGAGCCATTTGATCCTTATTCAGCGGGTGCAATTTGTGGGTTGAGGGTGGATCATGGTGTCTCAGAAAGATGTGAAGTGTCTATAAGTAACACAAAGCATGTAGAATTGGTGTATGCTAAATTAATCTGTCACAGGAGGTTGTTCAGTACTTCGATAACCAATTACACAATTACACTCTTCAATCATGGTTCATTCCTTGTCAAGACATAAAAGCATAATATATTTTACATGTCTGTCCCTAAAGATTTACAGGCCGATTCATGGAATTAATGTGCACTGAAAATATCGGCGCAAGCATGCGAAAACGTGCGATTCGCAGTGAAAGAGCGAAAATCGCAGTGCAAGTGCGAATATCGCAGGGAAACCAGCGCACATATATTCATGGAAGTCCGTGCGCGAGTAAAATCTGTGATATGCGCTGAAAAATTGCGCGGCACACACCGGCGCACAGGTCATCTAACGGCGTGCGCTAAGGCCACAGCAAAAGCGCACATAGCGCGGCACACATGACAAAAGTAGGCAGAACACGGGGCGTGACACGCGGAATGGGAAACAACTTGTGAAAATGTGGCCGTCACGGGGGAAGTACAGGAGGCAAGTGCGCGGAACGCCCACATGCTCGCCTACAACACGTATTCATGGAATCGAATAGGGCAAAACAGCGCACGGGCAAAGATGCGCACAGGCCTAAACACGTCCGCCACACGAAGGCAGGCGGTCACGTCCCTGCGCATGAAAAAAATGTGTGCCAAAATGTGCACCCACAAAAAGCAGATATACAGCTATGTAGAATGTCCCATACTGTGGGCCTCTAGGACAAATGACGTGCAAAGGGGTACGCGACAAACACGGACACCCGCTGTGTGAAAAATAGCATGTGCATGTATTTCGGCGATGCACGGGAAGTTCTACACGCTATTTGCCCAGGGGGAGCGGGGTACGTGTATTACAGGTGTGCGCGTGAAGTTTCACACGCGATTGGCTTGGGTACGTGTATTTCAGGGGTGTGCGTGAAGTTTCACATGCGATTGGCCTGGGTACGTGTATTTCAGGGGTGCACTTGAAGTTTCACACGCTATTGGCCTGGGTACGTGTATTTCAGGGGTGCACTTGAAGTTTCACACGCGATTGGCCTGGGTACGTGTATTTCAGGGGTGCGCAGGAAGTTTCACACGCGATTGGCCTGGGTACGTGTATTTCGAGGGTGTGCATGAAGTTTCACACGCGATTGGCCTGGGTACGTGTATTTCAGGGGTGCGCGTGAAGTTTCACACGCGATTGGCCTGGGTATGTGTATTTCAGGGGTGCGCGTGAAGTTTCACACGCGATTGGGCCTGGGCGAGCGGGGTACCACTCACCGTCTGCCTTGCGTGTAGAACACGTAACCAACACCCACCCACTGTGAAGTAATAGCGTGTGAACCCCAACGCCTAAAAAAAAAAAAGCACTTCACCCCACGAAAAGCACGTACAGGCCCGTGCGCGATACGTCACAGACACGCATACGCGCTGAGGGCATTTGGCCCAATGAAATCGCGTATGCGTGCTGACGCACCTACGGGCTAAGGGACTTTCCTCGAATTACACGCTGACGTGCAAGAACTTCACGTGCCAAATCACACCGTATCAAGCTGGCCACGTGAAAACACAAGGAAGACCACTGCCCAAAAGGCCGAATTACTGCCCCCAGAGCCCCGACCAGCCTCCCACGAGCCATCCAAGGGGACGACGCCTGTCACCAGAACACCTCGTCATCCTGCTGCCATCGTGCCCTGCCATTTTGTGCCTGCACATCTGCCATCTGCAGGGGTCCAGTTGCTGTGTCCACCCCTGCTGGAACAGAAGACTCCCGACTGGTATACCATCGCTCCACAGCCCAGCCCCAGGACCCAGTTGCCCACCCACGCCTGCCTCGGGGGTTGCCATGTCGGGGTAAATACCATCTGAGACCACTGGCGACCCTCAGCCAGAGGGGCTTCAGTCAGAAGGAAGTTGGTGTCCTGGTGGAGCTTGTCCTGGGGCATTATGATGCCCTCTTCGGATCATCACGCGCCAACAAGGAAGGACGGGACAGGATCTGGGACGACTTTGTGGTTGCCATCAACACGGAGGAGGTGGCAACCCACAACATCAAGCAAGTCAAGAAACGCTGGGAGGACTTGATGTCCAGGACCCTCTTAAAGGCCCGGCGCCTCGTGGAGGGCGGCCGGGGCCACATGAGTACCATCCAGCTGAGGGTCCTGGAACGCGTACGCTCAGCGCTCCATGCCCAGGTCCTTGAGAGGCAGACCCATCTGGAGTTGAGCGGTAAGTGGCCAAGCATTGCTGTGTGAGACAGGGCATGTTGCAGTGTGCTGGTTGTCTGATACTTGCCTGTATGTGTGACATAGGCCATGTACGTATGTGTGTGTGCAGGGACATCGTGGTCATGCATGTGAGACCAGTAATGTGTGAACCACATGGTTGGTGCATGTGTTCAAATGCAGCATGGGGAGCTCTATGCGGAATGGACACATGAGAGCATGCCAGTCTCTGTTCCTGGACATGGGTGGGTTGAGGGATGGGTGCTGATGCCATGTACATGTATGGTGTCCATGTCTGTGTGTCTGACCTGCGTGTCTGTGACTTGTGAATGCCATGGATGCATGACACATGTCTGTGACAATGTTCAGATTCACTGATGCGGCCTAGTCATCCTTGTATCCACTGTGTCTGGGGTGTACAAGGCCAGATGGATGAAACTACGGTGAAGTGTGTGCATGTGATAGGCATGACCCATGATGCATGTGAGTTTCAAACCAACATTGTATGTTTCAAGAGTCCGTTGGACATGTATGCTAATGTCCATAGCATGCGCCATGCCTGTTACTGAATGTGTTTTGCCTGCACTGACCCATGTGTTGTGGAGGGACATGATGGAAGTCATGTTTGACAGTGCCACTCATCTGCCATTGCTTCCTGTCTAGGGGACCATTGTACAGTACCCTGATGCTTGTGTTCTATGTCTCCCTCTACACAGCGGCAAGTGAAGAAGAGGGCGGAGACGGCGCTGCGGAGCAAAGCGGCGGGGATGCCCCCACGGTTGCAGCGGAAGGGGTGGGTGAGCCCCCACAGGGGCTTGCAATGGCGGAAGATGGTGTGGAGCCATCCAGGTTGGTGGATTCCACAGAGGAGGAGGAGGCCGCTACTGAGCTGCACATGGGGCCTGGTGGGGGTGGTACCACTGGTGCAAGTGGTGCAGTCCAGGGGCAGGGACAGGAGGCAGCACAGGTCGCCGTGGAGGGACCTGTGAATGTCACTGTCCCTGACACTGTGACTGCACCAACATGCACCAGCAGGGATGCCCCATCCCAGGCCCATCCGCAGGTAGGGGGGATGTCTATGTCATCTGACACTCCTCTACCTGCGGACGAGGGGACCCCTGGCCGTATGGAGAAGGTCCCGATTGGTGTCGCGTTGCGCACGGGTGTCATTCGTGATGACGTGCGTGCTTTCCGGGGGGAGCACGCACGTCATCACGAAGAGCAGTGTGCCAACGTGGCCCAGTTGGGAGCGACCATGGTCGGGGGTTTCATACATGTGTCGGCCACTCTGGCGACCCTCTCCTCCTCTGTGGAGGCCATGCACCAGTCGTTCTCCATGCCGTCTTCCGGCCCGGATGCCACCAGGGACCCCTGTGGACCTGCCCCGACCAACGCAGCCAGCTCGGTGGGGCTCCCATCCCTGCCACAGTCGGGAGTCGGAGGTCCAGCAGGGGTGGACACACCAGCAAATGGACCCCAGCAGATGGAGGATGTGCCGACATCATCGTGCAGGGCACGTGCATGACGGCGTCAGTGGATTCCATCAGCCTGGATGCCGTTGTGCTGGCAGAGGCAGTTGCGTCGGAGGCAGCGGCAGGCTCGACATGGGAGGCATCATGGCTCGGGGCCATCTACATCAGAGGGGCAGGCATCGGCCGGAGGGCATGAGAACCCTGGCATGGGAGTGTCTTCCGCGTGGCAGCGGTTGGGCCAGTAGATAGATACGGAGCGGCGGCGGGCGGAGGAGGAACGGCTCACAATGGTCAGGGCAAGAACTCCATGCGCAGGGCGCTGAGGCGGGCTGAGTGCCTCGAGGGTATTCGCAGGGAGTTGGAGCTGGAAACCGCATTATCCCTGCGAGACCTCGGGGCCAGTGAACATGACTGCCTCCAAGCCATTGAACAGGAGTTTGATTATGCTCTGGCCCATGACATCAACCAGTGAGCCGTTGGACTTGCCCGCCGCCATTGTATATAGTTCATTAGTGTTAAGTTTCCTTTCTTTTTTTCTTCCCTTTGGGGCGCATGGACTATGCCCCACATTTTTGTATATAGTCATTTATTCTGTATGCTTTTTTGTAGGTTTCCTTTGGACAGTTGGGCTCATGGACCCAGGATTTCATCCTTGTAAATAGTTGGAGTGTGCATTTGTCCGCTTTTTCTTTTTTGATTTTTCCATGGAGCAATGGATTTTACTTTTTCATTTCGGTTTGGATTTGCTTTGTTGGAAGGAGACTTTGGAGACATTTTTGATTTCATATATTTTGGATTCTGATTTCCTTTTTTTATCATTATGTGACATTCTGCATTGTTTTCCTTATGTCCATTGTTTGGTATTTGATTTTCTTTCACCACATTCTTTGTTCAATACATTTGTTCCCGTACTTCAATGTGTGGTATTCTCTCATTGGTTTCATGCATGTGACGATGTGGGTGTTCACATTCACTGGCACCCATTATGTGTGTGTGACGGACATGTGCTGATGTACATGCATGCCATTTGGGTTGTTTCATGTAATGGGCATTTCAATGTGGGGTGTATGTTATGCTTGGTTGGTTATTTGGGCAGGGATGGCGTGCCGTGGGATTTTGGTGGACATGAGGGCCATGATTGTGGGTCATGTTGACATGTTGGGGGGGGACATGAGTGGGACATGAGTGGGGGCCTGCTGGGAGGTGCCCATGACTGCTGGGGGGTGTGGGTGCTGGGGGACATGATTGGGACATGAGTGGGGGCCTGCTGGCAGGTGCCCCTGACTGCTAGGGGGTGGGGGTGCTGGGGGACATGAGTGGGGGCCTGCTGGCAGGTGCCCCTGACTTCTGGGGGGTGGGGGTGCTGGGGGGCATGAGTGGGGGCCTGCTGGCAGGTGCCCCTGACTGCTTGGGGGTGGGGGTGCTGGGGGACATGAGTGGGACATGAGTGGGGGCCTGCTGGCAGGTGCCGCTGACTGCTGGGGGGTGGGGGTGCTGGGAGACATGAGTTGGTGATCATATTGCAACGTGACATGTGGCTTGGCTGAGGGGCATGCCCATGGTGGATGGGCTGCCTGAGGGATATGACCAGGGGTGCAGCGTAGTCCCCTGTGGTGTGGGCTGCCTGCAGGGGCCATGGAGGGGGCAGAGGGGACACCTGGGAGGACCCACACTGCCAATTCACGTGTAAAGCTTCCCGCGCACCCCTGAAATACACGTACCTAGGCCAATCGCGTGTGAAACTACCCGCGCACCCCTGAAATACATGTACCCAGGCCAATCGCGTGTGAAACTACCCGCGAGCCCCTGAAATACACGTACCCCGCTCCCCCAGGCCCAATCGCGTGTGAAACTTCCCGCACACCCCTGAAATACACGTACCCAGGCCAATCGCATGTGAAACTTCCCGCGCACCCCTGAAATACATGTACCCAGGCCAATCGCGTGTGAAACTTCACGCGCACCCCTGAAATACCCAGGCCAATCGCGTGTGAAACTACCCGCGCACCCCTGAAATACACGTACCCAGGCCAATTGCGTGTGAAACTTCCCACGCACCCCTGAAATACACGTGCCCAGCCCAAACGCGTGTGCAACTTCCCACGCACTGCTGAAATACACATACCCAGGCCAATCGCATGTGAAACTACCCGTGCACCCCTGAAATACACGTACCCAGGCCAATCGCGTGTGAAACTTCCCGCGCCCCCCTGAAATACACGTACCCAGGCCAATCGCGTGTGAAACTTCCTGCGCACCCCTGAAATACATGTACCCAGCCCAATCGCGTGTGAAACTTCCCGCGCACCCCTGAAATACACGTACCCAGGCCAAGCGCATGTGAAACGTCCCGCGCACCCCTGAAATACCTGTACCCAGGCCAATTGCGTATGAAACCACCCACAAGCCCCTGAAATACACATACCCCGCTCCCCCAGGTCCAATCGCGTGGGAAACTACCCGCGAGCCCCTGAAATACACGTACCCAGGCCAATTGCGTGTAAAACTTGCCGCGCTCCCCTGATATACACATACCCCGCTCCCTCAGTCCAGATCGCGTGTGAAATTTCCAGCGCACCCCTGGAATACACGTACCCAGGCCAATCGCATATAAAAATTCACACGAACAACAGTTATACACGTACCCCACTCGCACAGGCCCTTTCGCGTGTGGAAGTTACTGCGAAACCCATAATACATGTTCCCCGCTTGGCGTTTGCTGTTTGGCAGTCCGGTAAACTGGTCCAGGGTTGGCGCAGCCCTTTGTGCTGGATTGGGGATTTTGATGGCTTTTCCTTGCGCAAGGGCGTTTCCTGGGGGCGTAACTGGCACTGCTGCAGGATTGCTGTGCCACTCTGCGCCACGGCTGCTTTTGGAGGCTAAAATCCATGAATACGCTGTGCGCAGAAATCGATTTTAGCGCACGCGGTTAGCGCAGACATTCGCACGGGAACACTGTGCGCCAGCCGCGTGCGCCACTTTTGTGCGAAATTCTATGAATTACCCCCATAGTGATGTCGATTGGTGGACTGATACTATGCCATGAAAAATAGGTTTCGCATTGCCCCCGATACTGAGTACTTGTTGAAGCATATAAGCATGCACACAATCAAAATGAATTTAAACAAGAATAACATTACTCTGAGTGACTTAGGCATGACAGAGAGTGATATATTCACTTGCGGATCCTGGGCAGAAAGAGGTTTGGTGATTGTGGCAATTTCAATGGTAGTTGTTTTGATCTGGTTAATAGGGTTTACAGTCAAAATGCTTATGGTGATGTTCGCGTTATTGGTGGTAGAGAAAGAGAAAACTCAATTGAAGGGGGCACATGCATTTTACCTATTGCAGAGGGTCATATTTCTGTAGGAGCCCATAGGTAGAACAAGTCACAAGAAAAGCAAAGGGGAGCGTATGAGGCTCTAAATTTCAGCTGGGGCAGAATTTTATCAAAATCTCAGACTCTGCCAGCAAGAGTTGTGAGACTCTGATTGTCATGGGGGGTTAACAGTAGGGCTGAGAACTGCTGTATATGGTAATAACCACTAACCTGAATCAGACGAGGCAGCTGTATAATGAAAACCTCCCTGGAAACTCTGCCTTCTTCAGCCTGTATGACAGGGAACTGAGGAGTGCAGAAGTTCAGGGAAACCCTCTGGGGCAGAAAACCCTGATGTCAGGAGTTGAGAATGGTGAATCTGTGGTGTCCCTCCAGGCAATGCACTTTCAGGTTTAAGACTCTTCAGAGGTAACTGGTGGGCTGTGTCTAATGTATGAGAGAATGAAAAATGTATCAGTAATGGGTGGAATACCACAAGGGAGACCATAGAAATGGAGGTACCTTTTGGAGGGCACGAAGGAATGTGATTCAGGATGCCGTTGTAGTGCCTGGAGGTCTAAATGGTAAGTATTCAATCTGTTAGAGTAGGGAATCGGTTGGAGAAGGTAACAAGTAGCAATTAGGATCCGATGCCTCACCTGCACTTAAGGTAGACACTTTACGGTAGACAGAAACCTCAAAGAGGCAACGGTGTTGGGAAATGATGGTATTGCAGTAACTTGGGTCAGTGATCATTCCTGTGATTGCTGAACAAGAGCTGAAGGAAGAGATAGAGGGGGTAATTTCGAGTTTGTCTCGGGTCTGGGTCCGTGGTGTCGGAATGAGGACTTACTGAGATATTACAACCTATGCGGACCTGTTAAGTCCCCATTTAGAAACCCATTCGCCATTCCCATTTGAGCCCCCATAGAGCTCAATGGGAATGGGGAAGCGCTAATAACGGGCCCGCAAATTGCGGGCCCGTTATTAGCTCCATTGTCCCTTAACAGGTCCTGCTAAGGCCGGCTGGTAAAACCAGCCGTACCTGGTAGGAACCGCTAAGGGACCTCATAATAGGGCGGTAGGGGGTTAACGGCACTGGCATCCTTACCGGTGCCATTAACCCCCTATCGCCAGGGTCGCAATGACCCCCAGAGTCAGTTATGCGGAACCCAGAAGGGAGAAATCTATGCAAGAGAAGCAGGCAGTTCTTAATGTGTCTCAGGTGAGAGCAAAGCTGAAAGAGAATCACAGAACCAAAGAGCCTGTGACTTGTTAGTAGACAATGTGATGCCAAAAATGCCCGGAGACAAAGGAGAGATGCTCGACCAATAAGAGATCCTGTATGAGTCTGATGGCATTTCATAAACTGTGGGAACGGGAAAGAAAAGTCAAAGAATGTCAAAGAGTAAAAGCAAGGGTTCCCTAGGAAATGCACTTACGATGTGCCAGTTACTGGACTAGGGACGCACAGAGCCGCAGTCGCATTCCTGTGATAAGCTGTTTCAGAGGGCAGCAGAGGCGGAGCACATCCTGGAGCTAGCATGTTCAATAACATCCTGGAGGAATGGGGATAGCGGGAAGCCATCTTGGTAGGGATCGGGCAAAGTGAAGCCGCATAACGCACACCACCCCGGCGCACCCAGGACCAGCATGTGTAAGAGGTCATGACACTGTTGTGCAACTGGTGCGAGTCAGGACTGTGAATTCATAGAAGACAAATAGAACTATTTTAACCTAGCTTTACATGGTAGCCATACCATAGCATAGTGCCACACCATAGTATAGCATGGACTGAGTTGCAATGAAGCATAAGACTAACAATTAGGGACAATTAATACCCTACCTAGTCATATTTGATTCCTTACTAATATTGAAGGCATCTCAGTTCATAGCTCATTGGTGCAAAACATTGGTGCAGATCATTGGTACAAATTGGCCCATTGCATGAGATTGCACGCACAGGCTGTGCAGCGTTGCTTACAAATGGAAGAAATCAAGCTGCTTCGGCAATGAAGATGTGAGCTAAGGAATGTGAAAAGTCACGCTGCTCAAAGTAGCACCATTGTTCATGTTCTGCTGAAGGAAGCCAGCAAAGAGAAATGTAACTCGTTCGCATCCGTTTGCTGCCCTGAATCTTGCTGGAAAGGTTACAGGCAAAACATGTGTACTCTGGAATCTTTTAGAGGTTTGGCCAATTGGGAGGTGGTGTCTGTTTGGCATGTGACATCACAGTCAGGGGCAGGCAATTCTTACACTTTCTGTAGGAAAGCATACGTCAAAGGGCAGATCACAGAGAAAGGCCTTAAAAGGGAATTTCAGAGAGAGTTGGAAGGATGTCTCTCAGAGGACCTGCTGCCTTTTCTGACGGAGGATCTGGTGGGTGCTTTGCTTCTGTTTGTCCTGCTGAGAGGGAGAGAAGCAGATAAGAAGGGTTCTCTGTGAGAGAGCACTAATCAGCCAAGTAGTGATGAGAGAGGCCTGCTGCAGAGGAAGGAGGGTGTGCTGAGGGGGAGACAGCCATCCTGAGACCGAGGGCACACTGCAGGCACTCTCAACCTATTCCTCGCTAAGTCTGCTGGTGTGAATATGTTACATTCTTTAGGTGAGAATAAAGTACAAGTGAGTTGTGTGTAACTGTTTACATGTGTTTTTCTTCACAGTCCAAGAAGCAGATCTCAAACATAACAGAAGACTTTAGGATGTCAAATACAAATGCTAAGTTTAAAGGCCAAAGATAGCAGAGTCTGGGCCAACTATCGCTACAAGGGTGATTGAAGTTCACTGTGGGAAAAAAAACTCTTTATCATTGGGAAGCATTACTATGAAATGTGCTTATAGATATAGATATGTTTTAGCCTGAAGAATAGAATCTGTTATTACTGCAAAGGGAAACAAGAGATTGAGGTGTGTGCTTTAATTCTTGAATTACAGAGAAGGTCATGTTAAACTCATTGCATTGCATATGTCATTTTTTGTATTATTCATGAACCCTAATTGCTTATAAAGTACCTCAAGAGAATGAGATCAGCTTTAGTCTATATATTGTGTGTTCTAGTTACTTGTGATGGCATATAGACAGGTACAAAGATAAAGAGGTATTTTTACTACCCCCATTGGTAAAAAGCAAGCTACACCAAAACACTGTGAACTGGGATAAATTATAAAGTGCTGATTCCCCGCACTACAGTATTCTGGTGACCTGGTAAGTCTATGCTGAGTTGCTACACCAAACTACTGATTAAATACCAGCAATGAAATACCACTAAAGTCGAAATAATGGGTACTAGTGCACACCAGGTCCAGTTTTTAGTTTGCCTCTCTGAATCCCAATATAAGAATTACATCAGGTAGCCCTGTGGCTTTGGGTCTGGTAAGATACCCCAACATATTTATGGTGCATTGGCCGGGAATCAGTAAAGCAATTTGGATATGGCTTTGCATTGTATAGCATATTCATTTCATGTGCTCTTTCCCTGACCTCAAGTGTATTGCGACGCAAGTGGCAGTGATTGTGCAGTGTGCATGCTGACTTTCTCTTTATTGTTTTGATGGCATTGGGTTCGGACATGTCAGAAATAGAAGCTGAGTTTTCTGATCTGTCTGATTACATTGAGATGAAATCTGTTGCTTTTACTATATGGTCATCTGAAAATGTGTTAAATTGGCGAGACAGGATTAGCACTGACGTGGAGAAAGAAACGCCCAAAGAGATTTTTTACAAGGGGGTAGTCTACAAACGTGTCTTCTTCAACTATTTCAAGCAAAAGAACACAAATAACAGATTGACTGTATTACTCGGTTGTGTGCCAAGTTGTGGTTTTCCTTGCATCAGTTTATTAGTCTGAGGGGAAAAGATTCTGATGTTATTAGATATAGAACGTGAATGGTTAAAACAAATGGAAGCAGATTTAAAACATAGAGAGCTGGACATGCAGCTTCAAACAAAATCTAACAATCTGAGTGCACAGTTGATTCAGAAAGATAAACAGTTTGCAGTGAGTGAGGAAGAATTCATACATTTGAAAACCATGTTAGACAGTGTCCGGAAATATAAAGGCATGGCAATTTCAGAAATTCAGACACTTAGAAAGGATGGTGTTGAGAAAGCTAAGGAATTTCAAACAATGGAAAGTGAAATATTTAAGCTGTTAGATGAAAAGGAAGGAAAAACCAAAACAGTTGATTATTAAAAGACACAAATTAATGAACTGCAAGGGGTAATCACTAAAGTGACGGGTGAGAATGCTGCACTTTATCATGAAACACAGCAACTTCCTGCTCAGTGCAGAGAAATGAAGTGACAAATCTCAAATTTTTAATCCCAATAAAAGCAACAGTGTAAACCGTTCACTAAAGCTGACTTTAATTGCAGCTCTAGTCAGGAAAACATGCCAGCACCTGTCCACATGACAAGGCCTGATCCGAATATAAGAATAACATCAGGTAGCTCCATGGCTTTGGGTCTGATAAGATACCCCAACAGCTGTTACGATAAAAACACACTGCCCTCAGTGTGTACACATCTATACTAACATATAAACAGTATGGGGAAATGCTCACCGCCATAATACCCCATATAGCGTTCTAGTGCCTTACTTTTACCCGTGCTCTTTAACATCTGCATCAGTCCCCTTAATAACCTCATCAGACATGAGAGAGTCAGATCTCACTTATATGCAGAAGAAACATATTTTTTCACTGGCGGCTCCGTCAGTATGATAAACAAGGCTAACCAGCTGCTGAGTCCTTGTGGACTGGATGACATCAGAACACTTGCAAATGAATCCAAAACAACACAAATAATCCAATCCAAAAGCCAAGCCACCTTTCCGAATATAGCCTTTCAGACGAGGGAATGATCTTTACCCCTGGATATAAGTAGTGGAGGGATCATTATCCAAAGCAATAATGGTGCCTCACGAAGTCTATGATATGATATGATATGATATGGTATTTATAACGCACCTGTACACAAGTGTTTCAAGGCGCGACGAGGCGGGGAGGGGAAAACAGTGAAAGACAGGCAAACGATCCTACTAGGCCAAGTGACATTCAGATTGTGCAAGTGCAAGGGAAGGTAGAAGGGAAAGTGCCAGGGGGAAGGGAGAGGGGAAGTGCAGTACAAGGGATGGAGGAATGGATACGGTAGGAAAAGGCCTGCGAGTGGCAAGTGCAAGGTAGAGCAGAAGTGCAGCTGGGGTGGACTGAGGGGATACAGAAACAGTCCCTAAGTGCAGGGGGTTCCAAGGGATGCACTGCAGGAGTGCAAACGGTGGGACCTGGCCCCAGGGTCAGAGGGGTGGCCAGGTAACCAGAGCAAGTTAGGCCGCGGCTTTCAGCAGGTGGGAGAGGCAGAGAAAGCAGAAGCAAAGAGGAAGGTTTTTAGGTGTTTCCGGAACCGGAGATGGTTCTCCTCAAGTTTCAGGGAGGCAGGAAGGCTGTTCCAGAGGGAGGCTCCTGCCGAAGAGAGATATCGACCACCAACTCGTTGCTTGGAGAAACAGCTGACCCTGAGGGAGTTGGAGGCAGATGAGCGGAGAGCCCCAGAAGGAATGTATTTAGGAAGAGAGAGTTGAAGGTAAAGCGGCCCCAGGCTCCAGAAGGCCTTGTGGATAATGCAGAGGGTTTTGAACTTAATCCTTGCAGCCACTGGGAGCCAGTGCAGAGATTTCAGTCCTGGAGAGATACGATCCCTGGGCTTGAGTCCAAGGACAAGTCTCGCAGTCCTGTTTTGGATGAGTTGCAGAGGGCGAAGAGTAGAGGCAGGCAGGTTTAGATAGAGGCTGTTGCAATAGTCCAGCTTAGAGAGAACCAGGGCTCTGGAGACGGTGAGCTTCTGGGGGAAGGAGAGGAGAGGAAGAATACCTCTGAGGAGGTGCAGCTGGTAGTTTGACTTCTTAGAAACATCAGAGATGTGAGGAGAGAAGGAGAGTGTGGAGTCGAAGATGACCCCAATGGTAATAGATGTATAGAGTTTGGAGCTGGGGTGGTGAAGTATACAACTTTGTTTTCATAGTGAGTAAACCGACAAAATGCACTATTAAATTAAATGTAATTCTGCATTTCATATTTTGATTTCAAGTTTGTCTTCAAGTAAATGTTTTAACTGTAAGATTGGTTGTCATGGACCTGTTTAAGATAGGCATGAATTGGGAGTAATGGAATGGTAAAAGGTTTCTCTACATAAAAGTGAAAGCATTTTTCTATGTTTTCGCTTTATTTGCATTACATTGGAAGGTGCATGTCATTTTGAAGGCATAGTGAAATAAAATCCTCCAAAAGTCTTTTTGGGAAAAAGCTGGCTGTGAAATGACATTGCTGTTGCTTGAATGGAAACATGTGTTTTCTGAGGTTTCCTTGTCTGCTTTTGAGGACAGCATGTTTGGAATTCAGTCAATGGCCCTCATTACAAGTCAGGCGTTAAGGGTTTAACGGCGCCATCAGCGCCGTTAACCCTTAACGCCTGATTAAGAGGTCCCGGGTTTTAACGCCTGCTTTTTGCAGGCGTTAAAACCCATGCCGCAAAGTGATCTTGGTGCTAAGTACGGTGCCGCAATTTGCGGCACCGTACTTAGCGCCTTTCCCCATTCCCATTATGCCCTATGGGGCAAAAATGGGAATGGGGAAGGGCAAATGGTGAATGGGGAATTACCGCCCCACTCACCTTGGAATGGGGCGGTAATTCCATCATCCACCATGCCGGAGTCTGGCATGGACCATGGTGCTAATAGCGCCTGACTCGTAATGAGGGCCAATATCAGTACCTTTTGATTGCATTCCGAGTATTCAAATTTACTGAGAGGAGTTAAAAAATGACATCAATTTGCTAACATCAGACATGACCTTTGCCCCGTTATAACAAGTATTCACAAATTCGATAACAAGCTTTTGGACACTGAGAGAAAATTAACTTGTTGGCCCTCATTAGGACTCCGGCGCTAAACCATGGTGCTATTAGCACCATGGTCCATGCCGGAGTCCGCCATGGAGAAAGGGGGAATTGCGGTACCGTAATTACCATCAAGGTCCCTTTGCGGGTCCCTACTTTAACGGCTGATCCAGACCAGCCGTTCAGGTCGGGTCCCGCAAAGGGACCTCGTAGTAAGGCGCTAAGGGGTTAACGGCGCCACAGCCTTTTACGGCGTCGTTAACCCCTTAGCGCCAGGGTCGTAATGACCCCCGTTGTCAGCCAACAGGTATTCTAAACACTAATTTATTTTATTTATTTTTATTTTAGTATTTGTATAGCGCGCTGCAACCCATGGGCATAGAGGCGCTGAGAAGAATACGTATTCAGGCTTGCTTGATGGTTACAAGATAGCGGCCCATTACAATTAATAAACAGTTACATCGAATACAGTAGGTTACAAGTCAGGTGCAGTAAGCATCGACAGTCGTAAACTGAGACAATAGGAGGAGGCAATTTTAGGCAAAAAGCTTAGTCTTCAGGGCTTTACGGAAGGTTGTGTGTGATTCGATCATCCTGAGTTGGGCAGGGAGGGTGTTCCAGTGACTTGCAGCCAAGGTAGGGAAACTGGAGCCACCGGCTCTGACTCTTCGTGTGTGGGGAACAGTGAGGCGATTGGCATACACCGACCTGGACGGTCTGGCAGGTGTTTTTATGGTGTTCCTCTGAGCCAAGTAGGTAGGTGCCAGTCCATAGATGCATTTGTGTGCAATGGCCAGTGTTTTGAAAATGATCCTTTCTTTGACGGGCAGCCAATGGACCTGCCTTCTCACCCCAGAGATGTGCTCTCTGCAATCTAGACCGCTTGCGGCCCTCAAAGCATTATTTTGAGCAACTTGAAGTTTTGACAGGTTTTTAATGCATCCCTAAATATGCTAAACATGGTTGGCAAGATATAATAGCTGCTCTGTTCAAAGGACCTGAACACAGAAGTGGTATTAAGACTGGAAAGTAAAAATGCCCACTAGATAGAAACCATAGCCTAGTTTGTATTTACTCATACGGTCACTCATAATGCTGTGGTGCCTAGTTTGTATTCACTCATTTTGCCACTCATAATGCGGTGGTGCCTAGTTTGTATTCACTCATTTGGCCACTCATAATGCTGTGGTGCCTAGTTTGTATTCGCTCTATATGGGGCCCACATAATGCTGTGGTGACCAGTTTGTATTCACTCTTCGGGGCACTCAAATGCTGTGGTGCCTAGTTTGTATTGGCTCTACATGGGGCCCACATAATGCTGTGGTGCCTAGTCTGTACTTACTCTATATGGGGCAATCATGATGCTGTGGTACCTAGTTTGTATTCACTCTTCGGGTCACACATAATGCTGTGGTGCCTAGTTTGTATTCGCTCTATATGGGGCCCACATAATGCTGTGGTGCTTAGTTTGTATTTGCTCTTCGCGTCACGCATAATGTTGTGGTGCCTAGTTTGTATTCGCTCTATATGGAGCCCACATAATGCTGTGGTGCCTAGTTTGTATTCACTCTATATGGGGCAATCATGATGCTGTGGTACCTAGTTTGTATTCACTCTTCGGGCACACATAATACTGTGGTGCCTAGTTTGTATTCGCTCTATATGGGGCCCACATAATGGTGTGGTGCCTAGTTTGTATTCGCTCTATATGACGGCCACATAATGTTGTGGTGCCTAGTTTGTATTCACTCTATATGGGGCACTCATAATGCTGTGGTGCCTAGTTTGTATGTGCTCTACATGGGGCACTCATAATGCTGTGGTGCCTAGTTTGTATTCGCTCTATATGGGGCCCACATAATGTTGTGGTGCCTGGTTTGTATTCACTCTATATGGGGGCCTCATAATGCTCTGGTGCCTAGTTTGCATTTGCTCTACATGGGGCACTCATAATGTTGTGGTGCCTAGTTTGTATTCACTCGATATGGGGCGCCTCATAATGCTGCGATGCCTAGTTTGTATTCGCTCTATATGGGGCCTAAAGAATGCTGTGGTGCCTAGTTTGTATTTGCTCTACATGGGGCACTCATAATGTTGTGGTGCCTAGTTTGTATTCGCTCTATATGGGGCCTAAAGAATGCTGTGGTGCCTAGTATGTATTCGCTCTATATGGGGCCCAAAGAATGCTGTAGTGCCTAGTTTGTATTCACTCTATATGGGGCACTCATAATGCTGTGGTGCCTGGTTTGTATTCACTCTATATGGGGGCCTCATAATGCTGTGGTGCCTAGTTTGTATTCGCTCTACAATGGGCACTCATAATGTTGTGGTGCCTAGTTTGTATTCACTCTATATGGGGGCCTCATAGTGCTGTGGTGCCTAGTTTGTATTTGCTCTACATGGGGCACTCATAATGTTGTGGTGCCTAGTTTGTATTCACTCATTTGGCCACTCATAATGCGGTGGTGCCTAGTTTGTATTCACTCATTTGGCCACTCATAATACTGTGGTGCCTAATTTGTATTCGCTCTATATGGGGCCCACATAATGCTGTGGTTCCTAGTTTGTATTTACTCTTCGGGTCACTCATAATGCTGTGGTGCCTAGTTTGTATTCGCTCTATATGGGGCCCACATAATGCTGTGGTGACCAGTTTGTATTCACTCTTCGGGGCACTCAAATGCTGTGGTGCCTAGTTTGTATTTGCTCTACATGGGGCCCACATAATGCTGTGGTGCCTACTTTGTATTTGCTCTATAAGGGGCAATCATGATAATGTGGTACCTAGTTTGTATTCACTCTTCGGGTCACACATAATGCTGTGGTGCCTACTTTGTATTCACTCTATATGGGGCCCACATAATGCTGTGGTGCTTAGTTTGTATTTACTCTTCGGGTCACGCATAATGCTGTGGTGCCTACTTTGTATTCGCTCTATATGGGGCCCACATAATGCTGTGGTGCCTAGTTTGTATTCACTCTATATGGGGCAAACATAATGCTGTGGTACCTAGTTTGTATTCACTCTTCGGGTCACACATAATGCTGTGGTGCCTAGTTTGTATTCGGTCTATATGGGGCCCACATAATGTTGTGCTGCAGAGTTTGTATTCGCTCTATATGGGGCACTCATAATGCTGTGCTGCCTAGTTTGTATTCAGTCATATATGGCCCACAGAATGCTGTGGTGCCTAGTTTGTATTCACTCTATATGGGGGGCCTCACAATGCTGTGGTGCCTAGTTTGTATTCGCTCTATATGGGGCCCACTGAATGCTGTGGTGCCTAGTTTTTATTCACTCTATATGGGGCACTCATAATATTGTGGTGCCTAATTTGTATTCACTCTATATGGGGCACTCATAATGCTGTGGTGCCTAGTTTGTATTCACTCTATATGGGGGCCTCATAATGCTGTGGTGCCTAGTTTGTATTCGCTCTACATGGGGCACTCATAATGTTGTGGCGCCTAGTTTGTATTCACTCTATATGGGGCACTCATAATGTTGTGGCGCCTAGTTTGTATTCACTCTATATGGGGCACTCATAATGCTGTGGTGCCTAGTTTGTATTCACTCTATATGGGGGCCTCATAATGCTGTGGTGCCTAGTTTGTATTCGCTCTACATGGGGCACTCATAATGTTGTGGTGCCTAGTTTGTATTCACTCTATATGGGGGCCTCATAATGCTGTGATGCCTAGTTTGTATGCACTCTTTAGTGCACTCATAATACTTTGCTGCCTAGTTTGTATTCACTATTTGGGGCACACATAATACTATGGTTAGGGTAATTATTGAAGATCGATATGATGAACACATCATCCCTCTTATAAAAAGTTCAGTGTCTTCCCTAGTCCTGCGACACACCTCGCTACCCATCTACAGTGATTTTCAGGTAAGGGGGGCCTACTTTAAATCTCGGCACAGATTGGATTTCGCTGCACTTGCATTTCGACTGTCTAGGTTTCCATATTTAGAGTGCCACTTATAATACGCACTGTTGTAAACAGCTATTCTGTACCTAACTTACCAATCTTCTCACCACCTCTCAACTTAGACTACGGTCTTCCAAAGGGCGCTGATCCTCTCATCGCTTCGAGGCCATACCTATGGCAGTAGGCGCTATACAATTGCCAAATAATATAAAATAACGTCCCATTAAACAAATAGCAACCTACAAGCTCCCCTAAACACAGCAAGAAACCTGAGCACAATGATCTACAAGTAAACAGAATACACAAGCCACTCACTCACCTCAGTCTGTTTTTCAGGAAAAGTCAGTATCACTAGAACAAGCCCCGCGTCGAGTCGAGTCGTGGTACCCCACTGACCGATGATCAAAAGCATGGAATCCCGTTCCTTTCTCGCAGGATTGGCTCACTCACACTTAAGGACTGCAAATCACCCACCCCTGGATCCTTTCAATCAAGTGCTTAGAAACATGGTCAGCCAATATTGAATGCTCTAGATGAAGTCCTGATCCTATGAGTGCACAGGCGCTGTCGGTCATTACGTCACCGCAGCGGGTGGCAGACACCAAGCCCTCTGTTGGAGCACCCACCTCCAGCGCCCATCCTTTCCTCTTCTTCACTGGGTGGCAGCCTTCAGGACTTGCATCAGTTGAAAAGATGAATCCTCATAATGGCCTCGTTCCATGGACGCCTGCAAACACCCGGATTTCGCTTCTCCTCCACGCCTTATAGCACTCAGCTAATGTTGAAAGGATGACATGGTACTAAGCTGCGCTGGAAACAAATCTTTCTTCGACCGTGGCAGTTGTGGATCTTGGAATTGACCCTGGAGTCTCCACCGCAGCTTCCCAACACTTCCCATTCAGGTGAGTGACTGGAATAGCAACACATCCAAAGTAGGCCTGTGGCAGTAGAAGGTCCATAAGAATAAACACTATAGATTTGGCAGATGTTGTGAAGCAGGGAATGGATGCTCAGAAAAGGGGCTTCCAGACGCCTCATTTTGGTTGCCAAAAGAATTGAATTTGATCGAGTTGGATGCTTGAGTAGCCATTTTCTTCACCTCTATTCTCCTATCACATCTGGATCTATTTTTCAAACGTATTCAAATATGGATCCAGCATCCGAAATTCAGCTCAAAGTACATCATTACTTTTCTCTTTCTCTCGTTCTTCTCTAGTGCCATTGTGTAGTGGCCCCGGTGGCCGACACTGTGGCACGTTCCTATTGTCTCGGGAGGATAGTTCAGGGGCAACACATTGCCTTGGAAGAAAAAGCACCAGAGCAACACAGGTTCGATCCACCCTATGGGTGTTAAGCGCAATATAAACAATCAATTACAAAAAGGAAATATTACGTATAACAAATGTCCAAATACATAATTAAATAGATGCCTAAATAAAAACAGGAATTCAAGATTTAATTGATTGACATTCGCTGGTTATCTTTTTTGCCCAGTACTCTTGCAGTGCAGTGCAGGTATCCATCCGGCCAAGCCCAGCATTTTCTAAATTGGAGCCATTTCGAAAATGTGTTGCAAAAGATTACCATACTTCCCTTGATGGGAAACATTTAGGGAAAGTAAAAAAGCATTAAAAGCCACACCCAAGATTCAGAACAGCGGGAAACAGGAGGAACAAAGCGCGCGGCCACTAATCGAGCTCGAGCTTTGAAAGAGGATCTAAGCGGTCTTGGGGGAACTTGGCAGAAAGAGCGGGGTACTGGTGTAGATCACCGCTTCTCCCTTAAGTGAGCCTGACATTTCTTTTCACACACTTCCCCACTCTGTCATTCTTCAAGGGCCTGCCACTGATTCCTCGTTTCTGGTCTGATCTTGTGGTCTGACCCCCTTGTTGACACAATCTTTGGAAAAGAAGGTTTCCATAAGACTAATTGATCTTGAAAACAACACCCGAGAGATTGGGAGGGAGTCAGGGAAAGTCATAGCAGGCATTCCAGATAGAAGAGTAAGAAACAGACCTTGTGAGGATGTTATGGTGCCAAAGCGATAGCCGTTCTGCTGCAGTTAAAAGCATGTACAGCCTCAAGCCCAATTCCAAACTTGTTAAACTTTCTCTTGCTTTCCAGGTTACTAAAAATTCAGGATAAACAATTTATGAAGTCAAGAATTTTGTGGAATTCCACATTGGGATTCGCAAAGTGTTGCCTGACACGAATCCCAGTCCATCACACGCCCAGATGTTCTAGCATGGGTTATGTCATCGTTCTTCATTCTTAAAAATCAAAATGTTAACAGGTCAATCTTTTTAAAAGACTAACAATTGTCAAACAATTTTAAGTCAGAGTCAAGCTCACATGGTTTTCTTTTATGAGAAAATCAAGTGCACTGGGGGCAGACAGATGCAGTTGACGCATCCTACCTTGAATTTAATAAGAGTTGGCGATGTAGCATGCGTCAAACTAGTCAGTAAAGTGGTAACAACTAGTCAGCTAACGGGCTATTGTGTTTGACAAAGGAATGGGTCAGTGACTCTGTTAAAAAGGGATTTAGCAGGGGACGCTGTTGCGCGGCATCGAAAATGGCCACAGCCTGAAAGCGCTCTGCTGGAGGCTTTAAATCCTTCTCCCACCGGAGCTGCACACCACATCGCTGAAGCCTGGATTTCGTCCCTGTCTGTGGCGGAACACTTGGGGAATGCCTAGGCGCCGGCTCAGGGGCCGCGAGCAGCGGATTGCGGAGTTTGCCCCCTGGGCCTTGAGCGGCTTCGGCTGCGTGGAAATGGTGTGCCCTCCCCCCCCTGCCTAGTGGAGCCCTGTGTGCCGAGCGTCCTTGGCGGTTGCTGGTGCCGTTCTCGGCGCTCGCTGGAGGAGCTGTGGCCGCGGTGGTGGGGCGGAGCATGGGACTGGTGTGCGTGCCTCGCGGTACCTGTGCGAGCCTCCTCGGTGCCGGGGGCCGGCTTTGTTGTCTGTTCTGCAGCGCTAGTGTCCTGGCTTGGTGCCGAGGGCCTCCCCCCCTCGGCGGATCGTGGCTGTGCTCCTGCACGTCTTTTCGGTGCTTTGGAGGTGGTGGAGGCAGGGGGTCGTGGCCCCCATGGAGGTGAGTGGATCAGCCCCTTTTTGACTGCGTGGATCAGTGCTGCAGGGAACTCCTCTTGGCGACGAGGGATCGTGGGCACCTCTGCCCATTTGGCTGTACCTTCCTGAGGACTGTGGTGGAGGGTGGGGGCATTTGAGACCTGAGGCAAGTGGCATTTGCTTGCGAAACAGTGACACTGTGGAGGGCTTGGAGAGGTACCCTCCCCTGGAAGTGTAGTGAGGTGCCCCCCTCTTCGTGGAAAGTTTTTTTTTTTTCTCTCTTCTTCCTTGGTGGTACTTTGTCCTTTACACACCTTGGAACAGCTTTGAGTTGGACTCCGTAGGGTCGGTCTGTGGGTTGGTCATAGGTACCCTCCCCCCACCTGTCCTCGCTAAAATAACGGCGGAGTGGGGAGGCGCAGCTAGTGTTTGTCCTTGTGGCTGCGGGGGGAGCCTAGATTCTTTTCCCTCATCTTGTGCCTATACGCCACCAAGCCCTATATAATCTGGAATTCAAGATTTTCTCCATCCTGTGTCTGGAGTCGGACCGACCTGGGCACGGCTGCCATTTGTGGCTCCCGGTATCCCCCTGAAATGGGTAACCCAAAGAAACAATCCAAGATGGAGCAATTCACGAAGGCGGATAGAGCAGTGGTCTGCCAGGGAGAGGAGTCCGGGGCTGCTCATATTGACATGTCTGCCTTAAACCAGACCCTACTGGCCCTCAAGGGAAGTACTGACAGCCTGGGAGCGAAGATCGATGCTCTCACCTGTAAGGTAGATGTATCAGTGATACAAATTGAGAAACTGTGTGGACGGATGGCAGAGGCAGAGCAGAGGATTGGTGATGGGGAGTTCAAGATCTCTGCTCTTCAAAGAGAGGTGTCATCATTACAACAGGCAGTGAAGAAAGTAACGGCAAAGAATGATGATTTGGAAGGGAGATCAAGGAGGAACAATATAAGGATTACCTGTGTGGCTGAGTCCACTCATATTGACAACATGGAACTCTTTGTTGAAAAGTTGCTGAAGGAGGTTTTGGACAATCCGCCAGTTTCGGATATGTTTATGGTCAAAAGGGCCCGTCGTTCATTGGCAGTTAGAGCACCCCCGGGCACCCAGGAAAGAGCTATCATAGCCCGAATCTTCAGCTATAGGGATCGCAATACCTTGTGGCGAGTGGCCAGGGAAAAGAAGAACCTGCAATGGGGCTCATCAACTATACGCTTATTTCCTGATTTTAGCCAGCAGGTGCAGGATCAGAGGAAAACGTTTCTAAGCGTCAAGGCCATGTTGCGGAAGAAGGGGATCCGCTATGCAATGATGTATCCTGCTAAACTTAGGGTGGTGCATGATGGTAGGGTGTCCTTCTTCACTAACCCTGAATTGGCCAAGAGGTTTACCTCGAGCATTCCCGACCCCGGGCCTTCTGCCCCGTTGTACCCATGATCGGGAATGGACTGGCGTGGTCATGGGGCCGTTTAATGATGCACGACGGGGCCCGTGTGGGGGCAATGTAAGATGTTAGCTAGCGATGGGACTGTACCGAATAACTCTGTTTTTCTGGTGGGTGATCGAATTGTGATGTGTGACCATGGTATTAAGCCTCCAAGCTTTGTGAGCTTCAGATGCCGCCAGCTTCCCCCCGAGCCCAGCGGCCACTTAGCTTGGATTTGTGAAATGTTGGTGGGGTTCAGGGTGGTGGGTGGGATGTTGGGGCCAGTAGATTGGGGTTTCTGGCATGGGTGGAGGGAGGGGCCCAGGGTCAGGTTTGTTATTTGGTTGGAATTGTTTGGGTGTTGTTGGGGGTTGGGGGTTCCAGGTTACTGTATGCACAGACGGAGTGTTGCGTAAGATTATACTTGCTGGAATTACTTACCTTGTAAATGACTTTGTCCTGACTTTGCACCTGTTAGGCTTCTCTCCTAATCTTGGGTGTGTTCATCCCGATGTAATCGTACCCATGGGATGGGAGGGATGAGCTTTCTTGTTGTTGGAGAAAACGCCTTGGGTTCGCCCGGACAGACTGGGTTCCCCTGTGGCAGCGCTCCGGTTGATATTTTGGCGACTACAGCTCCTTCAAAGCGGCGCCATGAGTTCTCCCTTGGGGACAGGTTCTTCTGTCCCTTTGGACATAACTTAGCTCACGTGGAATATTCGGGGTCTCACTAACGCAAAAAAGGTGCGACTCATATCTAATTATGCAAGGAATCACCAGGTTAACGTATTATGTTTACAAGAGACGCACCTGGGTAGAGGCTCTAAGCTCCCTGCCCTTTCCGGCTGGGGAATACATAGGTATGGATCTTCTTATTCCACACATTCCCGAGGTATTGCAACCTATATCCATCGCTCCTTAGAATTTAAACTTCACAAGCAGGTGGCGGACGAGGAGGGATGCTTCCTGTTGGTGGCAGGGGAGATTGCCACTCAATGTGTTCTGTTTGTTAACATCTATGGCCCTAATTATGATTCTCCTGATTTCTTTCAAACATGCTCGGAGCAACTACGACTGTTCCCGGGTTAGGAGATTGTGTGGGCGGGGGATTTTAATGTAGCCCTTTCTTCCACGTGGGACAGGTCGGTATCGACACAATGATCAATTCCTCACGCAATCCATCATAGTCGATTTACCTTTGTTTGATGTTTGGCGACAGTGTCATCCTAATGCCTGGGAATTTACGTTTCACTCTAGTGTGCACGTGAGTTCGTCCAGAATAGACTACGTGTTTATGTCCCCAGGCTTGACCCGTGGGGTGGTCAGGGCAGATATTCTTTCGTGTACCCTTTCGGACCATTCCCCAGTTCTGGTAAAATAGACAGCTTCGTTGGAGGTTCCGCGCCCGACCGTTAGAAGACTTGGTGTTTCGGGAGGAGCTTCGCCAGGCCATCACAGAGTTTTTTCAGTTCAACGCAGAGTAGATTCCCAGTTCAGGGGTGGTTTGGGAAAGTTTTAAGGTGTTCCTGCGAGGCTGGTGCATGTCGAAGGAAGGGGGGGTACTTAAGAGTATTCGCAGAGCGATTTCGCGTAAGGAAAGGGAAATTAGAGATCTCGAACACCTTCAGGGAAGTGCAGATTCTCCACATCTGCAAACTACTCTTGCTGCTAGGAGGCGGGAGGTCCAGGCTCTGATGGATGATGAGGAGCGGTTCTTGGGTGACCCAGTGGCTGCAGCGAGATATGGGGAAGGAGATCGTCTGAGTAAGACCCTTGCCTGGGCTATTAGACAGGAGAACCACTTGGAGCCTATCTTGGAGGTGGAATCTCAGAGCGGTGCGCTTGTCAGGGATGTGCTGGGGATAAACGAGGTATTTCGGCAATATTATGAACAGTTGTACACTGCCACTGGTTCGGCTGGGCATGATGATATTACCAACTTTCTTGATAGGGTCACCTTGGGTTGGCTTGAACCGGAGGTGGGTGGGCTGCTTAATGAACCCCCCCACGATGGAGAAATTCCGCAGGGCGATTATGTCACTTCCGAATGGGAAAGCCCCAGGAATGGACGGCATATGAGCTGAATTATACAAGGCATACCCTGATTTGCTTATTCCCACCTGGGTAAAATGTTTGAGGAAGCAGCGTCCTCCGGGGTACTCCCGGAGTCCACGCGTACTGCCCTGGTTACGGTATTGGGGGAGATAGTTGCATTTGGTGCTTTGTCTGGACTGCAGATAAACTGGGCCAAGTCTGAGGTGCTTCCGCTTACACCGGGAGTAAACCCGCAGGATGTGGGAGAGGCCTTCGCTTGGTGTCCACAGGGAATCCGGTATTTGGGTATTAGGGTGTCCACTACCCCCACTCTTTTGTATCAGGAAAACTATGTTTCAGCTCTGCAGCATTTGGAACATCGGGTGGATTCTTGGGTCCGGCTTCCTATCTCCCAGGCGGCCTGTATCTCTCTCGTTAAAATGATTGTCCTACCGAAACTTTTGTACTTTTTCAATAACGTTCCAGTATGGCCCCCGGTATCATTCTGGACTCGTACAGAATCTATGTTGACTAGACTGATCTGGGTGGGGAAGCGATCCCGCATTTCCTTGTGCACAATGTACAGCTCATATGCCCAGGGGGGGTTTGAGGTTCCCAACTTGTTTCTTTACTTTCTGTTGGCACAGATTCAGTACTCGATTTGGTGCTGGTCCCCAATGAATGATCTGCTGCACTCGCAGCTCGAGAGGGCTATTGCTCAAACGAAAGACCTTAGGGGCTTCCTTTAGGCTGTTCGGGAGCGCCATTTGAAGACACAGGTTCAGCCATTGGAGGTCACGCTCAGGGCCTGGGACAGTCTGGTGAAGTGGGCAGGGGTGGGCCTGAGGTATTCACCCAGGATGGTCATATATAGGGTCCGTGGGATCCCCCTTACATTTGAACACATTTTCATTCAGCATTTCCAGAGTCTGCACATTCACACCCTGGGCGATGTGGCACCACAGGGGAAATTTATAACTTGGGAAACTCTTAAGACGAGAGGCGACTGCACTCCACTCACCCAATTGTTATATTTCCGCCTCCGCGAGGTACTGAAGTCGAGATGGCCTGACTTTCCTGAAGCCCCAGTGACTTCCCCGATTTTAGAGTATATTGTAGCCCCGCCCTCCTCTAGGAAAGTGATCTCTTCCCTGTATTGTCTGACACGGGGGCTTGGGGTTTCTCCTTCTTCTTCCTATAGGGTTAAATGGGAGGTTAGTATGGCTCGCTCTTTACCTGAGGATCAATGAAGGGGCATACTTGCTCAGACTAAATTGATTTCCAGTAATAACAGATTTCGCCAGATCCATTTAAAATGTTTGCATCAACTGTATTACTCCGCTCTGTCTTTACATAAACTGTTTCCCCTCCGGTCACCGGAGTGCAGGAGATGTCATCAATCCCCTGCTGATTTCTACCATGTAGCGTGGCCCTGTTCCATTGTCCAGATTTTCTGGGGTGCTGTAGCTGAGGTGATGGAGCGGGTGTTGGAGACGTCGATCCCTTTCACTCCAGAAACGTGGGTGCTGTCGTGGGTAGATTTGCATATAAGCAATGATAGAAGGCTGTTTGGGATGGCTTCAGTGGTCCCTGGTAGCACGTGCATGGGGGGCATCTCAGGCACCTTCAATACACCAATGGAAAAACTGCATGTCGATGTTTGAGCGTAGAGAGTCGCAATACAACCAAACGCTCCCTCTTAACAGTAGACCCGGGGACTTTTGGTACCATTTCAGGAGCTATATGGCTTGTGAGTCTGACTCTGAGAGCACCCTCTCTCCGCAGCACAGTGAGGAAAGTACCCCTGGGCGGGGTGGAAGACTATTGACTCTATAATTTGTTCAGTGTCTTCGTTGGCTGCGGGTTTATTATATTTGGGTTTTTTTTCTCTTTTAAGATGGTCAAGGTCAATGTATCCTAGGTGGAGTTCGCGCTATTTTGATGTGTTCTGTTGCATGTACCGATAACCTGGTGGGGTGGTTAAGCGTTGGGTCGGGGGTGGGTTTTGCTCCCGAGCGGGAAGTTGTTGTTTTTCTTTTCTGTTTTCCTGTCTAAACGGTTGTATTGGCATTGTCTGATGTGTTAATTGTTATACAACTGGAAAACTAATAAAGAAAGGTTAAATAAAAAGGGATTTAGCAACGAGAGCAAAGTTGTACTGGACAAGGTTTGCAATGTGAGTTCTTTAGTGGTCAGTACTGACACCAGTGACAGGTTGTGTAAAGGAGCTACGGAACTCCCCTAAAAGGGACCAGCATTATTGTGTATGCCAATGACCGAAGGGTTTGGTGAACCATGACAGATTTCAGGTTGCCTCTAGGGGTGCCAACCAGCCCCTCAAACTGCCCCCATGGCCATCCTCCTACACTTCCAGCCACCCCACTAACCCCAAAAGCCTAAGAATGTTTTAAACCTTTGGTCTATTGCCAGACCTCTTGCACTGGAAATAGAAAAATGGGGTAACATACACCACAGCCATGAGGTGGCCTGCCAGGCTCAGTGCAACATGTAACAGGCCCCTGCGGGCCATGGCAGTAGCATGTCCTCCCTTGCAGGAACCTCACTGTATCCTTGCTGAGCGACTCAAACTCTATGGGTCTTGCCCCTGCAGACGTTTGAAAAGGTTTATATGTCACAAACCACCTACATTTTTGGTTGTTTACATTTTGCTCTAACCTATTCACTCACCATTTGTTGACTAAATGTAAGTCATGCCGGCAATTGAATAAGCTATAATGTCCCAATTCCTCTCTTGTTTTAATTGGGGGCTTCTTGGTAAACGGGTGGGTGTAGGTTGGGCTGAATCGCCATTACAAAAAGTTTGGTAATTGTGGTGGGGGGGTACAGGTGGCTGCATGGACAGGTTTGGATGGGATTAAGACATGCACATAGAATATTGTGGACCTGGTTTTATTATTAATACTATGGAAAAGACATGTTCTCAGTCAAGGCACGTTGTTTGGGAATATCAGCATGGATTCCCTTGAATATTGTAAGGATTCTACAAGTCTGGCTAACATGTCTAAGCCTGTCTTGATTGGCAATAACTAGTTGTCGATGTTGGGTTCATACATGTTTTTGAAAACAGTAATTATACATCTTCATTACAGTACATGCACTTTCACAAACACAACCAGGTGCCTAAAAAGAGAATTGTAGGGCTTACATTTAGTGTGAAATCACTGCTAAACTCTGAGGACAACGTGGCTGTAATCTAATTCCAGACGTTTGCAATAATTCCTGAGCTCCCCCTGGACCACCCTGGAACATGCCCCCTTAAGAACAACCTCACCACTCGAATAGGGCAAACCCACCACCCTGTGATCACCTGAAACTTCCTGTCTAACTCTCAATCATGTCAATATCATTCCACATAGTTCCAAGCATCGTCTGATTGCCCTGCCCACTGTGCTGTCACCCTTACTATTTCCCCAGCATCTCCCCAAAAGAAACATTGCACTGCCCCCATTCAACATCTCCCCTGAAATGAATACCAATATTACCTAAAGAAAAGGCACACCCACCTCTATGGTATTGTTTGGGGTACAGCCATTGGCCAGCAATCTGAGTACTCTTTGCCACCAGCCTCTTCACCCTCCACTGCTGTCCTTGCATTCCTCCTCCCATAACGTGGCACTTCTGGTGGCATTACTCGACCTCCCCATATTGTATGGACATTTGAATTGTCTTCACATCGGCCGACATCATGTACAGTAAAGTGATTGATTTACCTGTATTGCTTGGAATACAGTAGTCTCCATGAATTGTGTCCACCTCATGTCTTATTCTTCTTTATCATTCCTTGATAACAGTAAGGTAATGTAATGTAGCCGAATTTGTAAAGCGCTAACTAAGTCCCGGGGGGGTCTAGGCGCTAGGAGAACAAGAAGTGACTCGCATAAAAGAGTTAAAAAAAGGTAAAACCTTAAAAGAACACCCTTTTAAGAAAGATACGTTTTCAAAGCATTCTGGAAAGTTAAATGGCCATTTGTCTCCTGTAGCTGCACGTGGACGGAGTTCCGCATGGTGGGTGCTAAAGTGGGGAAAACTCGAACTCTTGCTCTTGTTTGATATGATTGGTTATTTATAACACGCTTCATACTCAGAGGTTTCTAAGCTCAGACCCGGGATCGAACCGATGTTGCTCCGTGTCGTCTTGCCCCTGAGCTATCCCCGTCTTGACAATCTTGTCTGATAGTCTTGCAAGACGAAAGCGTGGAAATATCAAAAGATTATGAGGGGCTGACCCCAAATTCCTTGTGGGGACATAAGAGATCAGCTTGTCTTGACGATATTCTGCGCCGACACACTGATAAGCACGGCGAACGGTGCAGAGAATCTTAAATTTGACCCGACTGCTAACAGGCAGCCAGTGAAGCTGCCTAAGGAGATCCTGAGGATAGGCCTGACAGTGAGCTCCCAAGGAGTCGCTAATGTACACGCAGCAGTTTCACCAAAATATCTACTCACGATTTAGCATTGAATGTATTTGTGGTTTAGGCTTTGACTGGCCATGTGGTTAGCAGAGGCAGTCTTAGGGAAAGGTTCATTTGCATAAGAGCATTGTTTGATTGAGTGATGTATTCCAGGGCATGAAGGGGTAAGAGTGAGAACCTCCACTAGGGGCATGGACTGGCGGACATAACAATATGTTTTAACATTAGCAGCCTAAGGTCAGTATTTATACATTTAAAAATTGCAAAGAGTGGCCCTGAGGGCAATATGCGGGACAGGCTGTTCAGGAGTTTAGCATGGACACAACAGTGTTATCGTTTGGGAGCCCCTTCCATTACTAGCAGTTTGAGATTCAGCCATGTTTTGAGGTGTTCTTCTGTGGTGAGAGCATTCCTGTGGAGAGGGGCAAGAAGGGAATGGAAGCGAAAGCGGGAGGATGCATGGGGGAGGACTGATAGATTGTACAGAGACAAGGAGCAGAGAGTTTGAGGGGAAGTGTACTATGTGGTACATTCTGCGAGATAGTAGGGGCAAGATCAAGGATGGAATTACAGACTAGTATTAAATTTAAATTGAAAGGGAGAGCAGGTATGCATGGTCAACCATCCTGCTTGATGACATTAGGTAGATGTGGAGAAAGATCTGGGAAGGTTGAAAAGTCGCAAAGTTGAGGACTTTATTGAGGGTAGGAAAAGAGTAGATGGCTAGATCAAGAAGTTGCCTCTTACAGTAGTCCAGTTTTCTGAGCCCAGGAGTGGAGGTGAGAGTTTCAGTGAAGTACTGCGTGAGGTGTGTGCAGATTTTTCTAAGGTTTAAGAGGTTGAGTGTGGCTGCGGTGGCAGTAACCATAGTGGGTTGGTGAAGCAGTCATGGGAGAAAGAGATGGGAGAGGATGAGTGGGGTGACATTTGAGGCAGGGAGAAACATGACAGAGGCAGCGCAGAGCTATCCAATGGAAGATAATGGGTAGGCAGATGGTTATGCGTTCAGAAATTTCAAGGCTGAAGGAGGGGAATTTGTTTATTTATTTATTTATTTATTTGCATGTGTAAAGCGCACTTGTAGCCTGTGGGCATCGAGGCACTGTTACAGGATTATGTACAAACTTTTGATTAATAGGTTACAGGCGACCAAAGGTCTCTTGGTTACAGAAAAATTGAGCCTGTACGATACAGCGATGAACAGAGTTACAGACAAAAACATATAACAATGGGTATGTTTACAGGCTGAATGTAGACATATTGTTTTCAAACAAAGAGAATGAGCTGAAGATCTGAGGTTCATCAGACAAGTGGTGATAGTTAAAGTCAAAGGATAAAAAAAGTTTGCAAAAGGAGGAGCGATTTTGGATGAAGAGAAGTTGTCCTACGGTGGATCATTTAGGAACACCCTAAAGTGATGTTGGGTAGGAAGTACTGGAGTCTTAACAGATGGAAGTGGATCAATCTTTGAGGTGGGAGGACACCCATGCGAGTGCAGTGTCTTTGAAGTCAACGTGGACAAGTGTTTGAATGAAGGAGGAATGATCCACAGTGTTGAATGGGGTCTGAAGAAAGGTCTTTAAGGGTGATAATGGAAGAGAAGTGAGAGTGGTGGGCACTGACAAGAGGTGTGACTATGTGGAAAACCGTAGTGTAGTGTCGTGTTCAGATCATAATCCAAAGTGGACATTAGAAAGTAGGTGCACCTCTAGATAGTTGACTATACAGTTGAAGAAAACCAGCTCAAGGATTTCAGAGTGATAGGGAAGGTGAGAGAGAGAGAGAGAGAGAGAGAGAGAGAGAGAGAGAGAGAGAGGCCTGAAGATGGAACGGTTTTTGGGTTCAGTCATTGTCTTCTTGAGGAGCAGTATGGCTGTTGATGTTTTGTTACAGGCTGAGAATGTACCAGTTGAACATGAGAGGTGGAAATGATACAGACACGAGAGCCGAGAGGACAGGTGCAAGGTCATAATCATTTTGTGGTGCAAATGGTCAATTGGAGCACAGGGTTCAGTGGTAGTATGAAGGATTAGTGGGGGAGTTGAGGGGAAAGTTTACCGGAGAGGAGAGGTTTAAGAATATGGGAGGAAGAGAAAACAAGTGAATGGATCCTGTATTCCAGAGGTTTTAGTGGTGAGGTATGACCTAAGACATTTTAAGGTTCTAACTTGCTGAATTTGCCCGAATAATATTGTGAAAAATCACATTCCGTTGTATGAGTGGTCCAAGGGTGAATATCAGTTTCTAAACCATCAATCAGCACCACCCGTCTAATAGTCCAGTATGGCTTTGAACAGATTGGATTAAACAAGCATACAATTCAAATTATAAGCCTCCTTGTCAAATTTGTGTACGTGGACGGAGCCACAGGCATATCTCCTCTGAAGGTCATGAATCGTTGGTTATTTGCAACACAGCGAAAATAAAATAATTAGCCAATGATAAAAGGAGTGTCCAGTCAAGGATGGATAAAATATTAACTTATCACAACAGACAATACAAAAACACTACTAAATGCAACCCACCCTGTAAAGGAATGCATAGAAAAGAGTTTCTAAGAAGGAAAAGTTATGCACTCCAGATACTGACAGGGGGTAGTTGGCATGGTTAATAACCAAAATGTTTTTTTTTTAAAAGGCTTGTTGGATTCAGCAACAAGGGAGAACAGGTCTTAACATGTCTCTAGCGCCTTCTCGAAGGGACCAGATGGAAAAAAACACAATGTACCTCTTGCTTTAGTTGTCCTTGGTGCTTGACAGTGCTGAGTTGGCTTCAGGGTGCTTTTCAGGCTTCTTTGGCAGAGTTTGAGATGGGAGTCAGGCTGGCCTTCACAGCGACTCAGGGTCAGGAATTGTTGTCCAATTGGTGGTTCTGAAGCACTGGTCGAGACATCTTGGGTTCATTCAGCAACTGTGGCTTGACAGTGGTAGCTTGAGGCTTGACAGCGGTCAGTGTTGCAGGCAGTTGTAGATCGAGGGCATAAACTGGCTTGAGAATGTGCTTTAAGGTGGATGGTGGCAGGTGCTTGTCGTTGCACTTTTCCCCGCCTCTTCAATCGGCTTGCATTGTCCTTTAAGGTGGATGGCCCAGAGCCAGGGAATGTGTTGCAGGCATCTGCCTTGTCCTTGGTTTTGGGTTCAGAGACCTTCTGGCACTTCCCGTCCAGGGAGCTTGCTGCAGAGCCTAGCAGTGCATGCTGCGTGCCGGGTGGGTACCAGTTCTAAAGTGGCTGGATGGTCTTCTGGGTTCTTTTCTGCCTTTGTTCCCTTGGAGAAGTTAAGGGGAGGGATCCTGCTACCATCTTTTGATGTGCCTGGCCTTCCTTCACTGGCAGAAGCTGTAAGGCAGAATGTACTTCCAGCCATGGTCTGAGGATGAGTTCTTCTTTGTGCTCCAAGTGAAGTTTTCAGATGATCCGCATGAAAGAAGGACTCCAGCCAAGTGTGCCACAGTGATTGGTGTAGGCTGTGCCTACCTTAATGAACCAATCCTGCAGTCCCTGTCTACAATTTTCTGTTGTGTGAGGTCATAACCAGAGTGCTTTGCAACAGGAAAAGTTAAGGGGGTTCAACAGGAACAAGGGGTGTCCCAAAACCAAAATGGCTGAATGCTTCTCTCAAGAGAAAAACTTCTGGGCTCACCCCCCTGTGATACTAGGTCCTATCCACCTTCTTGTCTGCTATGACCAGAGAGTCTCTCCGGTTAATGAATCAGGCAGGGTGGCAGCATCAGATCTCCCTTGAAAATGCTGAGAGACCAGACTGTCTGGCTTCTGCAAATCACATTCATGTATCTTATGAATTGGATCGCCCTAGCAGAGGTTGTCTACTGCAAAAAGACTCAGACATGTCAGTTCACTGTCATTGATACTGAGTGGCGGGAGTTGGCTTCAGGTTGACACAGCTACATATACAATATGAATTCATCATTACGTACATACCAGGACCCGACAACCTTGTGGCTGATGTTCTTTCGAGATGTTTGGTTTCTCCCTCAGTAGGGAGTCAAGAGATTGAACCGCTCTTTCAAAGGAAATGTTTTGTGGGAGTGGTTGATACCTTCTTACAAGAGGTGACAAAGGTGCCACTGACTATACCTATGATCCCACTAACCCGGTTTTTTCGTTTTACCAGGGGTCACCTCTTTCACTCTAATCGTTTGGTTGTTCGCAGTACCACCTTGCAAAGGAAAGTCCTCTGCTGGTGCCATGAGGGAAAGAAGGCCAGTCGAAAGGCAATAGATGCCACCCTGGATCTCATTAGGTGCTCTTTTTGGTGGCCCACCTTACGTAGGGACATAAAGACCTTTGTCTGTTCCTGTCCCATTTGATTTGCGCTCAGAGCAAACACTACACTGGCTGACCAATCGGTTGTTTGGAGCAATGACCCCTGCTGCCACTCCTTACTTTTTGCCCTGGGTGGCCTTCCTATTCCATGATGGCCATCTTTGAACAGTCTTTTCTTTCCGTGAATGGGATGCCACGAGGCAACCCATTCACGGAAAGAAAATATTTTGAATTAGCCTCATTCCAGCCCATGGTACGTTTACTAATAGCGTTAACCACTTTAAGGAAGGCATGGTATCAAACAGTGAAGACAGACAAAAGTGTTCTCAGTCCAAGAGTGTTTATTGATAGTGGATTGGTTGAAAGCCTTTCTAACTTAAATCTACGGATGAGAGCAAGCTACGCCCATCAAATAATAATAACGCAATCCTAATTGAGTCTCTGTCAAAATAAAAAGGCCCATGCTGATAAACCTATTGCTAATCCTTACTTCTAAATACAAAAGTGTGTGGGACAATAATGTATGCAACAAAGAAACGTGTTCAAGAAATAATATGTCAGGACAGTTGAGCAGTTGGCTTCTCTTCCCCACATTTTCAGCACTGGGCAAGGTGGCACGTTCGAGCTTAGCACACACTCTGGCTTCTCTGCCATGAGGACACAGTTCAACGTAGACATCAGGGCCTTCTGCCAAAGCCTCTTTTACAATAACAGTCTCTTACTGCAGAGGGCCTGTAGTAACAAACAAACATCAAAGTTACATTTCTACTAGGATCTTCACACACACAAGTTCTCACTTCCAGTATTTATCATGGGTCTCCCTACTTCAGGCTTGGACCCCTTTTTACCACAATGTTTACTCTTGGTCTCCCTCATTCGTGCTTGGATCCTCTTGATATCAAAATCAAAGACTTTCGAATGTGCAATGGGTTTTGCTTAAATCTTCGCAGGACCACAGTGATTCACTTCTTAAAATATTCTCATCAATCTTTTGGCTTTAGTTTCTCTTGGCGGGATACCTTACAGAGACCTTCGATTGAGCGCAGTCATGGTGCAAGACCACTCTGTTAACGGTATTGTTAACGGTATTGTATCTTTCCTTCTCAAGTTCAAACATTCATCAGCAGTTTAGCTTTACTTATAGCTTTCATCACACACGTTTAAGAATGTTTGTTGCAGCTCTCGGTATACATTGTTGCCGCTTGCAACCTTGATTTCAACATAGACCAGTCTTGCATCGGTCTCCCCAACTCACCGGCAGTGTTGCTCTCTCTAATGCTTCTTTATTCTTGGAGCCAAGGACGATACCCGGGCAGCTCCTGCTCTCCCCAACCTTGGTTGGTTATGCGGTAGGAGCTTTGTTATCTCTGACACACAATTCAGGAGTCTTCAGTCTAGTTTCCTGGTCTTATGCTTTCTGCATAGGTTTCTGGAAAATAATGGTTTCTTGTCAAAAAGATCAAGGGTATTTCCCTCTTTGCAAACCCTTCTTGGTTTCCCGTCTTTCTCCCCTCATTCAGCTGCTGACTCGAAACTGCTGTTCCTTCGTGTGCTTTACCTCACTCAGAGTCTGCTCTCGTGCTCTGTTTTTATCCGTGTGGGGAAGTTTAATGGAAGTCAGGTGTGAGTGATTGTCAGTAATTGCCTGACTTCGCCTGACCACAGTAGCGGGACATGTCAGGTGCACTGCTCAGGTATGAGTCTGTTTTCTCCCAGAGCGGGCTCTCCATGTGAAAGGGTTGGAGAAGGGAAACGGTGGTAAAGTTCCCACATATCCTACCTGGTAGGATGGGGATAAGGTGTTTCAGTGGAAGGGATAACGTGCCTCGACATTCGGCATTCGCACTACTGACACCACATGTAAGGAAGGCATGGTATCAAACAGTGAAGACAGACACAAGTGATCTCAGTTCATGGGTGTTTATTGAACTTCAATGGGTTGGTTGAATGCTGATCTAACCTAAATCTAAGGATGTGAACAGGCTACGACCATCAAATAACAATAACGTAGTCCTAGTTGTGTCTCTGTCACTGTCAAAATAAAAGGGCCTATACTAATAAACCTATTGCCAAATCTTACTTCTAAAAACAAAAGGGTGTGGGACAATAATGTATTCAACAAAGAAAAGTGTTCAAGAAATAATATGTCAGGACGAATGAGCAGTTGGCTTACCTTCCTCACGTTTTCAGCACAGGGCACGGTGGCATGTTCGAGCTTCGCACACACTCTGACTTCTCTGCCACAAGGACAGAGTTCAAAGCATAGACATCAGAGCCATCTTCCAATGTCTCTGCTACTACATTTGTCAAAGCCTATGCATTCTTTCGTGGTGCTAGAAGGATCTGAGGCTCTGTCACTAAGTTTTTGGAATTTTAGGATCCCCCAATGTGTCTCAATTGAGTCACATCCCATTTCTCACACCACATGTATTGAAGGCATGGTATCAAACATTGAAGATAGACACAAGTGATCTCAGTTCAAGGGTGTTTATTGAACTTCAATGGGTTGGTTGAACTCCTATCTAACCTAAATCTAAGGATGGGAGCAAGCTACGACCATCAAATAGTAATAATGCAGTCCTAATCGAGTCTCTGTCAAAATAAAAGTGCCTACACTTATAAAGATATTGCCAATCCTTACTTTTAAATACAAAATGGTGTGGGACAATAATGGAAGCAACAAAGAAAAGTGTTCAAGAAACAATATGTCAGGACGATTGAGCAGTTGGCTTCCCTTCCCCTTGTTTTCAGCATGGGGCAAGGTGGCATGTTCGAGCTTCGCACACACTCTGACTTCTCTGCAATGAGGACACAGTTCAAAGTAGACATCAGGGCCTTCTGCCAAAGTCTCTTTTCCACTAACAGTCTCTTACTGCAGAGTGCCTGTAGCAACAAACAAATATCAAAGTTCCATTTGTACTAGGATCTTCACATGCACAAGTTATTTCTTCCAGTATTTATCATGGTCTCCTTCCTTCAGGCTTGGATCCTGTTGATATCAAAATCAAGGACCTTCAAATCTGCAATGGGTTTTGCTTAAACCTTCACAGAACCACTACGATTCACTTCGTACAATATTCTCATCTTTTAGCTTTCATTTCTCTTGGCAGGATTCCTTACAGAGACCTTCGATTGAGCGCACTTATGGTGCCAGACCACTCTTAACAGTATTGTATCTTTTCTTCTCAAGTTCAAACATTCATCCGCAATTTAGCTATACTTGTGTCTTACATCACACGCACTTAACATTATTTGTTCCAGCACTGGCTATACATTGTTGCCGCTTGCAACCTTGACTTCAACACAGACCGGTCTTGCATCGGTCTTCCCAACTAACCGACTGTGTTGATCTCTCTAATGCTTCTTTGTTCTTGGAGCCAAGGACCATACCCCGGTGGCTGCTGCTCCTCCCAACCCTGGTTGATTATGTGGGAGGTTCTTCGGTATCTCTGACACACAATTCAGGAGTCTTCAGTCTGGTTTCCTGGCATTATGCTTTCTGCTTAGAAGGTTTCTGGAAAGTAACCGTTTCTTGTCAAAAAAGGTCAAGGGTATTTATCTCCTTGCAAACCATTCTTGGTTTCCCATCTTTCTCCCCTCGTTCAGCTGCCGACTTGAAACTGCTGTTTGTTTGCGTGCTTTGCCTCGCTCAGAGTGTGCTCTTGTGCTCCATCTTTTATATGTGTAGGGAAGCTTAATGGAAGTCAGGTATCAGTGATTGTCAGTAATTGCCTGACTTCGCCTGACCATAGCAGCATACATGTCAGGTACACTGCTCAGGTGTGTGTTTGTTTTCTCCCAGAGCGGGCTGTCCGTGTGAAAGTGTTGGAGAAGGGAAAGGGGGAGGAGTGTAAAGTTCCTGTGTATCTGACCTGGTAGGATGGGGTAAAAGTGTTACAGGGGAAAGGATACTGCATTTCACCATACAGCGTCCCACTACCTCTCCCCAAAGACCTCTCTCCCAGAAGATCCTCCCGCATTGGTCCACCCCCAGGGTCTGGATCCAAAGGCGAAGACAATGCCCTGGCCACCAGGGCGAGAGATCCATGGACTTGCGTTTGAGGCACTTTCTGGTTTTTCACACCACCTGTTCAAAGGGCTGGAATGGGTGGTAACATCCTGGGTTCCTCGTTAAAAGCCCTTCCTTCACTTAAGCCTTTAATTCAGTCCCTGGGCTGTTACCACCTGTTCCATCCCTTGGAATGAGTGGTTAACACCATAGTCTGGTGTAGGGCACTCAGACCATTAGTTTTGAAAATATAGAAAGTGATAACTCTTCTTTCAAATGTGTTTTGTGTCTATCCTTTCCTTCTCACGCCTTTGCTGTCCTCTGTCGTGAGTTTTACAGCATCTGATTTAGATTCCCTTGTTGCAATCCATAATACCAAAACAGTTTGTAATGAACCTATTTATGGATTCCCTGTCAGCTGTTCATGCTTTATGAGACCTTTCCATCTGCCCTCTCTTGTGATTTCCATTTGTTTCCGTGCACTAGCTATCTCATACCAAGAGCGCTAGTGGGTAGATGCCTCACAGCACCTGTTGCAGTTAGAGGCAAACTTATCTCTCCTGCCCATGGAGTTGCTTGGACCCTCGGTAAGGGCAAACTAATGCTGGATGATTTGGCGATCCCTCTGCAAGCCTCAAGGTTCGGTCACTACTGTACATATACCTGTATATTTTACCCCCACCAAGTAAATTAACTTTTAGTAAGTTACCACATAGTAATTTATTACGATGAACCGACAGTGCACACTACCAAGAGTCATTTTGTCCATGGTGGTTTGTATTGTGTGCTGTTCTTTCATGATTCCGCCTTCACCTCTTTGTTTTATTGTGTATGTGCTCTTATCTCCTACTGTATAGTTTTTTGGTTTCTGTTCATTCTCTCATTGTGCTTGCATTGCCATTATAAGTGGGATACGTGTATCCTCAACTTATGCTTTCACATGGCCGGTCTCAGCCCTCCAGCCACATATCCCGCTGGTTCTCACCCCAGTCCACAGGTATTGCCCAGTCCATCTCAGTCTTGGCCTATGTTAATCTTCAGTCTCTTATATCTTACTACCCACTGCCTTCCTGCTCCACCAGCTGCAGTGACCCCAGTCTTCTAACTATCCCTCCTCCTGCTTTCTTTTGTTTAATCTCTCCGCTGAGGCCACTTTGATGCGTCTGACTGTATGAGTCTCCTGGCACCAATGTAGTATTTTCCCTACACAAGCTGTAGTTTTATTTTGCAGCAGACCCACCTGGACTACAAATTCCAGAAAGCGCTGGGCTTACAATATTGTGTGCCAGTGACAATCATATTGGCTCCCCGAGTGGGTGTATCTGGGATACCAGTAAATTGTATGAAGGGACAGATAGCAACATTGGGCGGAAGTTCAAGTTGTCCGCTGTCAGGTGTGGGTAGCTCATCCAGTCCTGTTTATTTTTATTTGTCATTTTGTGTGTGTAGTTTAGCAATTACTCTTGTAACTACGTGTCTACTTGTAATATAATGCAGAGAAACAAAAACATAACTGGATTAATTACTCAAACCTGAAATTGGATAACTTGAGATTCACGGAACGCATGGTCTCTACCATATGTTAAACATGCATTTCAACACCTGCATTCGTCAGGTCATGGTTAAGGCTCATGTTATAGAGAAGGCCAGAAGACGCCATGTGGCCCCAGGTCATTGGGGATGCCTTCAGCAAGTGCTGCTTTTGTACGCTATATGCTGAGACAGACTTGTCGCCCGTATTGTCAATAGGAAAATGGAGAAAATGGAGCAAAGGTCCCAGCATTCATTCTGAGTGTGGCTGATTGAGTTACACGTGATTTTAGGGCAAAATGGCATCTATGCGATTGTTTAATCCATACCTTAAACTCACACACGTTTGTCACCCTCTATGTAATTGGCTCTCTGGCCGCCAAGCCCCTCAGACGCCCATATGTGTCAATGGGCTCTCACCCACCACAAACAACATCAAGGTTTTTCACACGTACTGGGATCCAACACCACTGCCAACTCTGTTCATTTTGTTTTAAATGTCTTTTTTTTTTGGAGCTACTCATCATATCAATCACCAGCGTCCCTGGCACATGAGGATGTTTGCATCAATTCTATCCCCGTGGGCCTTGCAAAATGTGAACATGCTGCTAAGAATGGGGAGGGGCAGGAAGGATTTCAGAAACATAATTGGAGCATGAAGCAGCATATCGCAAAATGTAATTCATTACATGTTTGTGCACTTTTGACTTGCCTGTTCTTGACTCATGAGAGTGGACTAATGCCAAGGTATTAGAATGGAAGACGCCAATCTCCCCCCGGATGCTGGCTTGGCACGGTCCAACCGACTACGTCAGAAAGCGGCCTGCACCTGAGTACACAGGCAGCATTCACGGTCGTGTGGTCTTGCTGACGTTTCCGAGTCGACAGCTTTAGCTCACAGTCTCAACAGATGATATACGTTTAACAACACACATTTTATTTTAAACGAAGCAACGAGATCTCTGCGTGAGAGGGGACTGCAGGCTGCCCAGCAGCTATACTTCACAAGACGACTCGCCCACCGACAGATCTTGGGCATTCAATCTGAGGTGTCAAATGGAATTTATGTAGAGAACTCCCATAATGTTTACCTGCCAAGTGACACTGGCCCACTGGTTGGGACCTCAGCCGTCCCTGACATCCCAAGAGTGTTCTTGCCGTTGTGGATTTGCTGGGCAGGGTCGTGTTAAAAGAAAATGCAATAGATAGGATGTTGATACTTGTTTAAAATGTAGTTGTGCCTAAGTAACTGGCTGAAAAGCATTGGGTTTTAGGAACCGGTGGCTATCTTTTAATGCCAGGAAGGCATCTGCCATGAGTTACACAATACACACGCATGGCTGTTTATCCTGGGGTTTAGTATGTTACTTGTTGACCAACAGATCTTTTTTTTTTTTTTTTTTTTTTTTTTTTTTAATTAAAATGCCATTGGTTTATATAGTTAAACCTTACATTTATGTTTCAACAGAAAAAAGCACAAAAAAAAGAAAACAAATATATTAAATTAATGATTGTATGTCTTGCCAAAATCGTATAACAGCTGTAATCATCCATCTGTTATTTCTTGCTAGTATCAACGACCAACGTTCTTCGGGGTCCAATGTCCTTGTGGATTTTAGGTATAATCGAGATATTGTAGTGCATTTTGGTGCGAGCACAGTACATATCATAAGCAGATGGTGTATCGATTCTATAGAGTCTATTTTCTTGCCGAATCTACACGTCTGGTCGCGAGGGATAGTGCGATTTCGAAGCCTGTTGATTTCCTGTGTGGGTAAAATGTTCAATCTTAGTCGAAGGTATAGGTCTCTAACACCCCGATCAGGAAACATTTTAAGGTAGGGCGGGAGTTCATTAAGCTCTCTCATGTCATTTGTGCAGTTCAAGGTTAATTTATACTGGTTTTTGATTTCTTGTGTCTTCATCCAGTCTAGTCTTGCTACCTGCAGCTTTGCTTTTTGTGGTCGATTTAGTAGCATGTCTAGCGATATGTTGTTATCAATCCTTTGTGCTTGGACAAAGTTTTTCCACTTGTTCAGGGCTGCAGCGTTGATGTTTGTGGAATTATCACGTACTATGTCCCATGCTGGGATGCAGTTGTGTTCAGGATTTTCCTTAATAAATCAAGTTGCTTCCAATTTATGATTGAGTTTAAAGACTGCACACCTAGTTCAAATCTTATACGTGCCTCAGGGACAGCTTGGGTAATGAGAGAACCTTTGAGCAAAAGATTTGTTCTATTTTATTCCATGTGTGTTCGTGTAAATTAATCATGGTCTCTCCACCATAAGTCAGAATCGGCACGGCTTTCTGTTTGTAATATAGAATAATCGGTTTAATTGAAAATTTTCCAAATTTTCTATGGATGATTAATGCTTGACGTGCCATTGATTTTGCTTTGGTTATGAGATGAGTTGCCCAAGGTTCTTCATTTGTCGACTGATTAATCCACATCCCTAGATATTTGAAGGATTTCACTTGGATGAGTTTTTCATTCTTCAAATAGAAAGTCGGTCTCTTGCTCGTCGGGGTTATTCCAGCTGTAAGTGCCATAACATTTTTTTTTTTTTATGTTGATTTCAAGTTCGTTGGCTGTCATGTAGGTGTCGATGTTCTTCAATGCTTGTTGTAGTCCTTTAGGAGTCTTACAAAGTAGCACAATGTCATCTGCATATGACATTATGGGAAGGACTACTGAGTTCAATATTGGTGGATTTGTTAGAGGAGAGGCTATAGAATCTTCGAGATCTGAAGTGAAAAGATTGTAGAGTGCTGCCGCCAAAGGACGGCCTTGTTTCAGCCCATGCCAGGTTTTAATGGATTGTGTTACCAGGCCGCCTTTGGAGAGTCTGATCCGTGTTTCGGTGTTCGAGTATAAAAGTTTTATTGGTTCGAAGAAGTTTGATGGGCAACCCCATTTTGTTAACTTTGACCATAGCAAATCTCAGTTAATTTTTATCAAATGCCAGATGTAGATCAAAAATGCAGCATGCGTCTGAGTTTTTGCTCTGTGTGATTCGTGTTTTAACAAATTGAGGAGGAATAAGTTAGTCGTCGTGCCAAGATATTTAGTAAAGCCTGTCTGTCTTGTTGCTAATCGTTGTGTCTCTTTTGCCCATCTGGTAAGTTGTTGTTGAAGTATATTTGCACAGATCTTTCCCAGACGGTCTAGCAGGGCAATAGGTCTGTAGTTTATTGGATCATTAGTTGGGCCTTGTTTATAAATGGGGACAAGTACTGCTTTTTGCCATGAGCAAGGTACAGTTTTTGTGTTATCAATTAAGGCCAAGATTTGAGCAAACATTGCAGCCCAAATCTCCAGATCTTTTTTGATGATATAATTTGACAGGCCATCTGGCCCTGTGGCTCTTGATACTTTCAATTTGATGATAGCTTCACTGATGTCGATAGGAGCACAGTCCAGTGACCAATTAAAGTTTTGAGGAATTAGTTCTAATGATTTTTCATTAGAACGTTGTTGGTAAAGTTGTTCGAAATGTGATTTCCAGTTTGTCTCTGAAACATCGGAGATTAACTTATTCCCCTGTTGTTTTGAGCTGTTTAAAAGCTTCCATAGGTCATGGGTATTACCCGGACCTAGTAATCTCAGCATGTTTTCTGCATCGTTTTGTTCAATGATCATCTTGTTGTTTTTTGACCAATTTTTAAATTTTTGCTTGGCCTTTTTAATTTGTTGGTTCTGTGTTGAATTTGGGCCTTTTTAAATTTGTTTTATCCATTTTTTAAGTTCTTTTTTCTTAGCCGCTATTAAGGGATAGTAGGCGTGTTTGTGGTCCTTAGAGGGCATAATTTTCTTGTTGTTCGGTTCTTGGTGGATAGTATGTAGAATCCACTCATAATTCAATTTCTTTAGGTCTGTCATTTGAGTACTTCTGAAAATATCCGGAAGTTGGTTAGTTTGCTTTTTGGTCAATCTTAGTCGGTTATTGGCATTGTTTATTTCTAAGTCTGGGAGATCTAAGTAGGTCGAATTGGGTCTTGAGGCCGGCCATGTTCTTATTAGTATATAGTGATCACTTGCTTCAAAGTAGATGTTTTCCACGCATAGAATGGGGGACTTTATTGAGTTAGATCAATATATGTAGTCAATAATTCCACGACATGTAGCAGCTGGAAGATTGGTTTGTCGGTCGATTGCATCTAGTCTGTCATGCTTCTATGTGTCATCTCTTTGGTCCATCTTCTGGCACGGTGGTCAAGACTGAGGGTATCAAGTTCTTGACCCAGTTTAGAGAAGAAGTGCAAATTCAGATCACCACATACTATAAATTCAATGCCAGGATAGTTAAGTGAAGCTTCATCCATTGCCGTGAAGAATTTATCTATGTATACATCATCTATAATACTTTGAGGGTTCCAGTATGTATTCAGTACACATATATATTGGTTTTGGATGTTTGGACATTCAGAGTTATTGGTGGTTTACATTTCATGTATACATTGGAGAATTCTGATATGTATCCAGGCGTTAATAATTTCATGTTTAATTTCCTTAAGATGTGAGACCATGCTAATTAGTATCAATAAACCGGATGATTGTCGTCCTTTGTGATTTGAGATAGCTGGGTTCATATATATATTGAATCCATCACATACCGGTTTGTGGGCGAGCGATGTCTCTTGTAGACATATCACATCTGCTGTTTTAAATTCCTGCCTGGTTTGGCCAAAAAGATGGTGATGGCCTCTCGTATTCTATGAACATACGGTTAATAAGGTATTGACATTACAGTTTGATTGCTAATGCCGACGCTGAAAAGTGGTTTCTGCATAAGGGTATGATTCGTCTAATATCCTCCTAATTGGATAGCGATGTGTTGGAAATTCGTGAGGTGCCGTTCTTCGAAGATCATGGGCCAGAGAATTCCAGCTTTAGTATGTTTCGAGAGGTAGGTTTCCTTGGATCTATGAATTCCGGTAATTGCGGTAGGATCAGCTCTCTTGGTAATAGTGATTCTTCTATTAGAGAGGTCTCTGAGATCAATGAGCCATCTAGATTTGTCACCTCGCATGAGTGGTGATCTTGACCAGCAATTTTAGAGGGTAACTCCATCAAAGACGATGAATGGTGGATTTCAGAGCATGTTTGGTCATATCAGTCTATTACTAGTTGTGAAGATTAATTCAGTTGCAGTTCTTTGGAGTTACTTATATTTTGCTCTTGATTTGAATATATCGAGAGGTTTATAAGTAGGTCCAGTGTTATGGCGTCTGTTTCACCATCATGAGAAATCTCTGTGATCTCTAAGTTGTTATTGGGCAGGAGAGTCTTGATGACTGGCTTGTTAGGTGGTATGATCTCTTTGGCTGGAGGAAGCGTGAGATTTCGGAGAAAAGCTCTCGAGCCTCTTTGTTGTTTTTTGTTTTTTTGTCTTCGGTTTGGTGGATTAGGCGGTGGGCGATTGGGATCAAATATACTGTATATGTCTTTTGCCCCTTCTCTCTGTTTATTCTGGCCCAAATTTGATTGATCCGTGTTTTTTCCATTCGAGGAGCAATTGATTATAACAGGGTCTCCATGGGGCGGACAACTCTCACCAATGGAATCAATGGTAGGCGTTTTGGACTCATCTACTGTGATTAGTATTGGCAGGTTCTGTTTGTTGTGGTTGATTGCTGTCAGAAGTGGTGGAATTACAACTGATGGATCAGTGGGTTGCGTTTCCATATATTGCTCTGGGCGAGACTGGTGAACACCCTCAGTATTCTTCATGTTTACCCGCATGAGGTCGATTAAGGCATCTGTGAGATGCATTTTTTCAGACCTGACCTTCCGAGCTATGTCCGCGAGGTGTTGTTGCCACATCAGGGTTGCTTTGGCTTCTACTTTCAGTCTTGTTTCGAAATTTAGCATTAATACTTCTTGTATCTTTAATTTTGAAAATATAGAGGCAAGGATTGTAGATTGATCTTTAGCAACTTCCATTTGTGTTTCTTGAATCTTCATGTAGGGGATTAGTGCTTCCGTACATACAGCAATAAGCAATTTCTGCAGATCAACCATCATAGTAGCAACCGATTCTTGCTGGTTTGATTTGTCTGCATTATGGAAAGGATTTCTATTTTCTGTGTGTAGAATTGAATGGGATATTATTGTAGAAACTGTCGGTAGTAGGTGTACTTGTTGTTTTATGCTCTTGATGTTTGTTCATATTGTGGATATGAGGGGCTTGCTGTTTTAGTCTAGGTTCTGTCGGGTTTCTTGATTGTTTTTTCTTTTTTGCCTCTTGCAATTCCACTAATGCTTCAATTTCTGTGAGATCAAGGGAAAGTCTTTGGAGACGTTTATCCGAGACTAGATGGGAAAATTCATGTTGTGTATCTGGATTGTGACGTCGGTCATGGAGAGCTTTCCATTTTAGTTTAGCAGCCTTTTCCCGCTCTTTCTGCACGGATTCTTGTCCTACACCTTCAGCTGCTATGTGAGTTAATGGGGTATGTACTGCTGCAATCTGCTCATTACAAGATGTTCTTTGCTGTTGAATTTTATCTGAATAACCTGTAGTAGTCATTGGTGATATAATTGCGGTTTGAAGATTGTCTTTAATGTCGGCTTGGACGGTTGTCTCCGTTAGTGATTGTAGTTGTGTCCGATGCCTCGTTTGTGGGCCCATCAGTGGAGAATGTTGTGGAGGTTCCATTGTTGGAACACACTTAGACCCACGGTTGTACAGAACTAAAGAGTTTCGTGGGTTACCGGATTTGCGCGCAGTTCGCACTCAGATGTCAAAGTGATTTGAAGAAATAAGCCTGTAGTCTTCACCCATGTGCCAGAGACGGGACCTTGGGAAAGGTAAGGCTGTTTTTCTGCAGAGTATTCAGGTATCCGCTATTAAGCAGAAAAGAGCGGCCTGTGTGTCAATTATGTAGCCGCAGATGCTGTATAGATATCTGTGAGGATCAAAGGTATAAACCCGAAGTCTCCGCACAGATGTTAATGGTTTAACTTGATTCTATTGGTTGTTCGTAAGACCGTAATTCAATATAGTAATCCGCAGTGCCAGTGCAGTGTCTAGGTGGATCAAAGGATAAACCCGCAGTCTCCACATTAGTGATAATGGCTGGACTTAGACAATCCGACCGAACAGCACAGTAATGACAATGTTTCTTTGTAATGAGATAGTTAGATATTACTCATAAAGCAGCCTACCTCGGTTGTGTACTGGCATAGAAACACATGTGGTCATTTAACGTTGGTGTTTGTTGTGAGCGTGTAGAACTCACACAGCTTTAGTAGCAGACAGTTGATTACAAGTGTCTTACCGGAGTTCAGTCGTATTAGGTGTACTTCCTTACGAGATTGTGTGTAGGCACCTCCAGCGCCAAACAGCCGCACAACAGCAGGCGCCCTTTACCCCTGTCGGGCTTAACACTGCAAGGGTGTATCACTCAGTTCTTTATTGTGGAGAATGGTCACGTGATGAATCACGTGTCTGCCGCTAGCCCCGCCTCCTTAGGCAGCGTTCCGAATCCTGCAAGACCCCCGTGACGGCTCGCAATGCAGGACAGCACAAAGAGGAAAAACGTTTGCCTTGCCCAAAGTAATTCCCAGTTGTGCAGTTCACACTCGCCGCTCGGGCGTATTACTCGGTTCTTTATTGTGGAGAATGGTCACGTGATGAATCACGTGTATGCTGCTAACCCCGCCTCCTTAGGCAGCGTTCTGAATCCTGCAAGAGCCCCGTGACGGCTCGCAATGCAGGACAGCACAAAGAGGAAAAACGTTTGCCTTGTCCAAAGTAATTCCAAGTTTTGCAGTTCACACTCACCGCTCGGGCGTATCACTCGGTTCTTTATTGTGGAGAATGGTCACATGATGAATCACATGTCTGCCGCTAGCCCCGCCTCCTTAGGCAGCGTTCCGAATCCTGCAAGAGCCCCGTGACGGCTCGCAATGCAGAAAAGCACAAAGAGGAAAAACGTTTGCCTTGCCCAAAGTAATTCCAAGTTTTGCAGTTCACACTCGCCGCTCCGGCGTTGTAAAGACTGGTAGGGGGTGTTTGTACTTCTGCTCTCTATATGGTAGAGGAGAGGCACAGAAGACCCCAGCCAAGATTCTCTATAAGGTAGCAATGGACGAGCAATCAAGGCCTAGCTTCTCAGGAGGTGATGCGGGCTGGTTCTTAAGTAGTGTAGTCCCCGAACTCCCACAAAGGAATGTCCACACACTGTATTACTGAAAACACCATCTTTATATAATTAATATTCAAAGGTATGTACACGATCACAATAACGCACTTTGTACTCGGCAGTCAATAATGATAAATATATACAATTCTAAAGTGGTACCACTAATGTTATGCAATCTCATTAAAGTGCATCAACTCTACGGTTAAAATGTCACACAGATTAATAACGAGGAAACCAGCAATAGAGAAAGGCAGGAACGTAAGATGGTTGAAACAATAGGCAGAATGCTGGCCCCGTTACCTACACACAGTTCTGTATGGAGATCCCCCCACCTGGGCAACCTGTAAAATAAGATATATCACACAAGCCCAGTCCATAGGTTCAATAGTCTCACTTCCTCCTATTAAGGTTTTACCCCCCTAATGTACCTGGTGGAGTAGAGTTCTCCGACAATGCGTCGACCGATCCTTCTTGAGTGCCCTCCTTTCAGGCGGGAGCCACGGATCGTCGAGAGGTGTCGGGGAACTTGGCGTTCAGTGTAGGGGAATCGACGGCCCTTCTTGAGTGCCCTCCCTTTAAGGCAGGAGTCACGGGTCATCAAACGTCTGACGGTGAACAGGTGGAACTATGACAGGGAAGTGGCAGCTTCGTTCCTAGCGGTGCTCATCGACGACAGAGCGTTGGCGTCCTGCAAGGAAGAGGCGTGCGGGGCGCCACAGTGACGATAGTTCTGGACCGCAAAGAGATGATGAAGAACTGTGGCCCAGCAAGGGCGTCGAGTCGTCAGCGTCTCTGTGGTCCTTGGGTGGCGGGTAACCCACCGGTGGATGCTCCTCGGCGTGTCGACGGTCGGACCTTCTCCAGCGGGAGACAAGCGGATGACGATGCAGGCGAGAGTGTCCGATGATCAATTGAAGTTCTTAGGCAAACGGGAGCACGGCGGCTCCGGTCGGTGATGGCGGTCGTCGACAGTGGCGGACAAAAGTCCGAGTGCTTCTCCTTGGAGTTCCGCAGCAGTCCCCGTATCGGGTCGGCAGCCTGTCGAAGGTCTGTCTACCCGGGAGCGTTGGCAAAGATCAGCTGTGCACGATGGTCCCTCGTAGCTCGGGAAGAGGGCGCCTTACCAGGCCCTCTCTGGGTCAGTCCTTGGAAACACAGCAGCCTTCAGATTGCAAGGGAGAGCCACAGCACTCCTTCTCGTCCAGCGGGGGTTTCAAGGTAAAGCGTCAGTTACTCCAGTTACTCGTCGTAGTGGACTTCAGCTTCTGAACACGATTCCTAGCAGTGAGAGGTCCCCAGATATATGGTTGATCTCCCATTCATTCCGCTAGGTCACACTCAAGCATCCAATCACGACTACGGGCCTTCATGCAGGCAGGTAGCCAATCAGGCATACAAGGTATTCAGGCCATTCACTTCTCTCCAGACACTCACAACAGGTTATGTGTACTGGGACAAGTACCGAGCCATTCAACACTCCAAGCTGCATTCATACCGGTTTCGGGCAGGGCTGTCTCAGTCATTGTGTCAACCACCAGATACTAGACACCCACAACACAGAATGCATATTCGTCACACACTCTATTCACCCGGGTCCCACCCACAGGAGGTACCCACAACATACATCACCGGGAAGGATCCAGCTCGTCTGGCCGGGCCTTCACAACAACATCATATATGGCACTTCCATCCAACAGCCAGTCAGGGGGAAGGGACAGAGTCAGGGCTTCTGAGGACCTTGGGAAAACAAGGTAATGGGTAATAGAAAGCAAGAGGCCACAGGGGCCATCTTGTTTTCCATCAGGAATCAACTGATCCCAATGGTAGGGCCGGGGTATCCCAAAATGGAGGATACTCGGCGCACCTGTCGATTTCAGCATTGAGCTGCCACCAGACAATACCCTGCTCTGTGGTCCACTCACAGGTGCCCAAAAACATACACTAGGGCCACACGGTTGTACCCCCATCCATGGGGTGCCATTAGGGTATCCCACGGGTCCGTTCACCAAACCAAAAGAGAGAGAGCTGCACTGCCAGGAGTCCCGCATGAACTCCTGCGCGGAAAACACGACAGAACACACGATAAAAAGCAGTAAAGGACAAGGATACAGAGGCCCTGTCCCTCCGATGCATTTCCAGCATCACAGGCGTATCACTCGGTTCTTTATTGTGGAGAATGGTCACGTGATGAATCATGTGTCTGCCGCTAACCCCGCCTCCTTAGGCAGCGTTCCGAATCCTGCAAGAGCCCCGTGGCGGCTCGCAATGCAGGAAAGCACAAAGAGGAAAAACGTTTGCCTTGCCCAAAGTAATTCCAAGTTTTGCAGTTCACACTCCAACCAACAGATCATTTGGGAAAACACAACTACATGGACAGCTGCTGATGCCTAAAACGTACCCATCCCAAATCTACTTGACGGATTTTCCAGAAGAAAATGCTGATTTCTTCATGAGCTTTATCAATTGGCCGTGGGGTTTGGAAATCACCCACACAGTCTCTCTGTGTGTCTGTGGATTTGCTCTTTCAATGTGCATTTTTCAGCAAAATAGAGGCAAGTATGCATTGGCTTAAAGGAAAGAAGGGCAAATATCTGGAGTCATGGATGCAGGGTGGCAGTGGCAGCTATAAATATGGGTGTTTCTACTGAGGAGATATACGTGTGGGGGACATCAGGCATCAGGACACATAAAGTGATTGAGAGGAGAAATAGATGTAGAGTGGCGAGAGATTTCACTGGGAATTTTTCATTAGCTTGTTTTCTGAGTACTGAGAAACGTTCAGCTTGGGGAGCTTGAGTACCCACATAGAATAGGTGCCCATCCCTAGTGTTCTGATCCGGAATCACCTCTGAATGCTGTGCCGAGTGGCTTAAATCCTCAGAAAAGTCTACGGATGTATAATTGCAGGTGCCCTGTCAGGAAGGAAGATCTATTCAATATTGGTACCCAGCGCGCTATATTTTCTACCACTTCCATGTACCGATTGGTGCTTTTGCAAGCCTTACCTGCCAGTAATCCCACATGCGTAATTGCGTCTCCCGTGCGCCGGTCTCCTGCATTCCTTCCCATTCCTTTATGTAGTCCCTTCTCCCTATTCTATGGCAGGCATTTTTTTGGTTTAACTTATTTTCTTTCATTTGTTTTAATGGCCACCAGTGAACGAGAGAAGGCACTACGTATAGTGCCTTCTCCTGTTCTGTATTAGCCATTTTCTTTGCTTATTATGGCCACCATGGAAAGGGAGAATGGACTACATTTCCAAACCCGCAGCAACCTTTTAGAATTATTATTTTTTTGGGTGCCAAAGTGACACGTTTTGCAACCGAAAAAAAGCACTATTAGTACCCTGCTCTAACAAAATGGGGTACTAATAGCAATACGCCCCTCACCACGGGGGGTATTACCATGTCAGGTAATGCCGCAGGGCCATTTTGAAGGGCCTCGCTACACTCAGGCCTGTAACTACGGGTGCCAGGGGCATTAACTGACACAGTAATTGTGGTTCGACAACTGACGTCAGTTGTTAAGCATATTTTCTTCCATTTCCAGATTGAGCATTAAAGCAATTCGACACCATAGGGTCTTTTACTGGCCCCACAGTAAGCAGGATGACTTAAAAACTAAATGGTCATGGCTTTCAAAAATACTACAAAATCAACCCAAGGACAAGGCTGCGTTCGATGTAGAGTTGGAAATTCGCCTGTTGTCCTGAGATCAATAGTTCTTTTTTTAAAGAACACTGACAGTCAGCAGTATTTTTTCACTTTTCAATGAATTGCTTTGCAGGAGGTATGGTTGCTGAATATGATACAGTTAGATGGATTCAGTCAATTTATTAAGCCTGCCATTGTAGGGGACTTAGGTCGACCTAAAGGTGTTTTTATGTTCTTGGTTAGTAATGTGCTGCCCTTGCTTACTGATGACATTCAAATCCCTTGTACGTAAATATAATGTTTTAAATTCACATGTAAGACATCCCTGGCTGTTATCAATTCATATTGTACCCCTCATTTTAATACTTCATGTCTGTTGTTTGACATGGTTTTAGCAATATTTGAACACTGGTTTGGATCCTGTCACTGCAATAGCAATATTGTCGAGATTAAATTCCGAAATGTTGGCTGACCAGGCAGCAGCATAAACCAAGAGCTCCTACTCTCCACATCTACAGATATTTTTTAAGTTATGCACATTGGCAAAAAGAAGATTGACCCTGTCCCCAAAAAATCCTAGGCTGGGAGGGAAGAAACCACAGGTTCTAAAGACATTTTGTTGGGGCCATGATATCTACCTTAACTGACCTCTCCATGAAAGTTGCCAACCTTGAGAGTAGAGTCAACAAGATTGAAAAGGAAACGGGGCTTCCGAGATCATATCCACATAAAACATGAACTGGCGAAGATACAAGTGAAAAACTATGATTTGAATTTGAAAAGCAGAGACCACAATTTGAGACTGAAGGTTCTAGAGGAAAGAGGGGACATGGATAAATACATGGAGGATTACATTGTCAGCATTTTACTATATTTATATATATATATATATTTTATATATATATATATATATATATATATATATGTATTTTTTAATAACACACTTATTACTTGAGTTTGATTTCTAAGTGTACATCCGGGATTTTGAACCTCTGTTGTTCTGCATGGTCTTGTTTCTAAGACCAGCATGTTGCCCCTGTGCTATCCTCTGTTTATGGTCCAGACATCATGCAGCCTACTGATGTGGACTTTGAGTACCGTGTTGGAAGATTTATTCCAAATAGATCACAACACACTATGGAGTTATTTAATGGAGTGTGTGCTAAAGAGAGAGTCTTGAAAGCTGCAAGAGATAAGGGTCAGATAATGTACAGGGGAAAACCTTTGGCCATATCCCTGTGGTTCCCAAATGAAGTGGATGTGTTGAGGAAAGCCTTTGAAGAGGCCAAGCAGCTGGTACAGGAGAAAAATATTAAGTTGATTCTGGTCAAACCTGCCATACTGAAGATGTGTCTACCAGAAGGGATTAGAAGTACTGAGGATTATAAGGAGGCACAGGATTGGGTTAGGGGAGCGGATGCCTCTTCAATGTATGCACAGTGCATCAATCTTGTGATTACTGTTGTCATTTTGCAGATATTTATGATATTTGTTTTTGCATGAATTTTACACTGGTTCTAAAATGGTATCGGAAGTTGCTGTAGTTTAAGGGATTGCCTGTCTTTGCTTACTTTCAATTCTGACTCAAGAAGCTGAATGTCTGACGCTCTACTCGATCCCTGTTAGATTTTCTTTGTGGTCCCATGACGAGTAGACAGCTTGTGACATCTTAAGGTCCTTTTTTCTGAGGCTCCCTGTGTCAGTGAATGCTGTTTGTGGACTAGTCATGTCCAGACCAAGGCTGGAGAGTTACACCTCTGCAACACCTTGCACAAAAGGCGCAGGCACAAAGCAGTCAGTCAACTAAGACCATGCACATTGGAACTAAGTGTGTGAACTAGATTCAGACATGGTAGTGAGTCTACTGATGGCTTTCGCATCAAAACGGATGTAAGGCAGGCTTGTGTGCTTGGTCCCGTCCTCTTCAACCGCTTTGTTATGGATGCTAATGGGTGGCTGATGGGAATGGGCGCTCCCTATATTGTGGTTGCTGTGAGTATTCCACTGCTTTTTTCGGATGATGTACAAATCCTGACAGGCTAGGGAGATGAACTTCTTCGATTAATGTAAGGTCTTCAAAATTAATGTCGCATGAAGGGCTTCACTATCTATGGCCTCAACACTACATTTATGGTGCCAGGCTCCCTCAAACCACAGAAGTACAACATATATGTGCGTCAAAATGCCTTTTCTGTTGTTCCCCAATTCTCTGGGGATGGGCTTTGCAAGTAGAGGGTCTTGGATGCAGTTGCTTTGGAGTCTGAGGTACAAATGGACGTTGAGGGGGGATCTCGGTAGAAGAGCCTCTTAGAGCGTACCCAGCTAAAATTATATATTGGTTCCAGATTAGTCTTCTTTTGGACTTACTTATCCCTTCATAACCACTACACATGTTTCACCACTTAACTGTTGCTCTTCACGAGGATTTACATGAAGTACTGTATAAACTGCCAATGATAGACTATTTAAATTAGTACATTTTGCCTTAATTTTGAAATTGTATATATCCATGGCATGATGTAACAAGAATAGAGGGGTCAATGGATTCTCTTTTTGTATATCTATATTGATGTTTAAATTAAATAAATCTTGACAGTTCTTCAAAGATTGTTTAACTAAGAAGTACAAAACGAAGAGAATGGTCCCCATTACGAGTCCGGCGGTAACTCTGCCGGTGCTACCTGCGGATTACACTCGGACTCGCAAAATGTTACTTGCGCCTGACTTCCCGGTGCCACCAGGAGATTAAACGTCCGGCGGCCCAGGAAGTCAGGCGACAGTATAAATGTAAGTCCCCATTGTCATAGAGTCCCATAGGACTCTATGGGAGCAGGGGCACGGGAGCACCAGCACCATTGCTAACGGTGCCGGTGCTTCCGTGACCAGTCTGCCTACCATGGCCGCTGTTACAGGCAGGGTCAGACCTGTCGGGCAAAGAAGCTACGGTGGCCAGACTCGATGAGCTTACCGGCACCCTTGTTTCTGGACTGGCAAATTTATAATGAGACCCAATTTCTTTGTTTCTTGTATACATAGATCTGATTTTTGTATCAAATACTGAATTGGAGTAAAACATATAGAGATGCAGACTTAGACTGAGTGATTAAAGTTTAATCTTTATGAGCAAATGATAAAATGCAAGTTTGAGACAAGAAACTCCGTACCTATTAATCGTGTTGCTGCATAAGATGGCTCTGGATGTAGTAGTCCAGAACCTCCTATTCTATGCTCGATCTGCGAGGATTTGGCTTTCCAAAATAGCATCTTTATTTATGTCGAGGTTCTTTGTCCATTTTTCTGCATTTCATCATTGGCACATAAGTATTCAACTTTAATTTTTAAAGGCAAATCCTTACTCTCCCAAAAACTATCGACCAAGGACCTGTGGATATTAAAAGGTTAGCAAAAAATGGTCAACACACGTGACCTTGTCCTCCCTTTGCTGATTGGCCCAGATCAGACAGGTTGTGTCAAGGGGCATATCTCAGCATCCAATGCACGGCTCCTGTGCTCTGTCATATCTACAGCAGAATAAACACAGTATACTTTGGCTATGGAGGCATTATAGCCAGAGAAACTCTTTGATATATTAGATAGACATCTTTTGTCACAGGCCTTGTTGTGCAATGCTCTAGGGACCAAGGTGTATTACCCTGATTACATTGCTTTTTCAAAATCCCTGAGCTTCAGCATTGACCAATGTGTAGTTCTCCCCCTATTTTACACTTATAGTTGGTACACGCCAGGGTGCCAGCTAACCCTCAGACCCCTTGGGCACACTAGGCAAGATAAATATTGTCATGACTGTGATCATATTCCACTTGCCAGAGCCTAAATCCCTTCACAAAAAGGGGGCAAATGCCAACTTGAGCCTGTGGTGAGGTTAGTGGCCGTGAATAGTGCTATGACTGATGGAAGGTTCTAACGAGAGTTAGGTTCTGATTGATTTCTTCTCTGGTTAATATTATCAACTTCTGTTCACTTTCTATTTTGGCACAAACTCTTCTCTAAGTCTGTAATTGCTGTAATATGTATTATCTTTATTACGTTAAACAATAAAAATTATTAAAATAAAAAAGATATCTGTACTTTATGAAAATATAAACCTCTGCACTTAAAGTCCTGGCAAGTTCACTGTTGTGCACCTACTCCCAAAAGTGCTAGCAAACAATCCTTATTTCCCTGGTGTAAATGATTAGCATTACATGTCATCAATATCTTTCCTACACAGGTTTTACCACTAAAATGTTATACATTTACACTTGTAATATAGCTCCTCTTCATACTGACATTGGCACCTGGAGAATTAGCCTCATTATCTTGTAACAACCAATTGGTTAAAGTTTCTGCGTTTTTTTGGCGTCGTTTTCTCCTTATTGCTTTTTTCGTAGCCTTCCTTGTAAGTTGACTTACACAATAGTCACAATAGTCAAGTTCAAAGGCTCTAAAATGGGCCTCATAATGAGTATGCAGGTCTGGTAACAACGGTGCTGGTAAGCTACCAGCACCGTTGTTACCCGACCGGTACACTCCAATTTCTGCGTGTGGGTGCCTTTCCGCCCGCCAGGTCTGCCCGCCAGGTCTGACTTGGCGGGCACAAAGACACCCGCTCACAGACTTTGACGGTAGCACCGGCACTTATTAATGGTGCTGGTGCTACCGTCCTCCCCATTCCCATTGAGTCCTATGGGACTCGAATGGTGAGTTATTTTTTCCGACGTAATGCCTGGGTGATTCCCGATTGCCAGACGCAGGAAAAAAACACCACTCCGGCAGCAGCTGTGCCGTTTTTACCGGCATGGCTACCGCCGGGGTCGTAATTACCCCAATGACTTCTTCATCTGTTGGGGTTACACCAAAATCCAAATCCGTGCGGTCAACTCTATTTTCTTTAACTTCTTTATCCTTCACGCTTGCTTGTTTGTGGGGGGAGCTAAAGGCCGATTCAGCCACCTCAAGGGGCTGTGACCCGACCTCTATGTTTTGTTTCTGACTGGTTTGAAATAAAAGTGTCAATCGTGGATTCAGTAGAAGCATTTACAATATTAGTACATTGAGCATTAATATTCATCAACAGGTGTGAGATGACATGCCCTGCTTCTGCACAATGTCTCCACAAAGTTTCAACAACATTTCTATGGTGAAATGTAACACCCCCCATGCCGGGCCATCGCTTAATTGTTCACACCCGGTTATTGATTTAGCTGCGGAGTGAACACTGGGCTCAGCAGTATGAATTTCAGGATCGCCATGCATAGTGTTTTCATTTTCACTGCAATTTGGCATGAACATTTTAGGCGATGCAGATAACCTGGGGCTCTTATTCACTTCAGCAGCAGTTTGTGTCGTAGAGTCAGAAGTGTTTTTGATGCAGAGGTCATTTTGGGCCAGTTGAGTACATGAGTTTGCTTGACACATAGAATAACATAACTCAAGCAGAGAGTTATTGTCCATATTGTCTATCTCTTCACAGGAAATATTCAAGCCCTGATCTGCAAGTGGCAGGCTATTATCCTCTAAGCGCGTGTCCATCTCATTGGCCTCATTGACCAAAGACAATTTAAACATTTTTGCTGTGTTGTTTGCTTTAAAGGAATGGTTCGGTCAGAAATATTATTGTCCCTATGGTTCGGCCATGTGTTTTTAACCATAAGTCGATCGATCGTACAAACATTTCCTATGCACCTTACCCGAGTTTTCGTCTCTTGAACACAAGCAAAATCAGGCAGCAGGGCACGGCCATCTTGTGATAATCTTATCACTTGCCGCATCGCCCTGGGCGACCTGCGTTTGCGGCACTAAATCATATCCCCCACACCTGAGCCTGACATCACTAGACGCGCACCACCCATTTCACAACGCCAAAGCACGTCTCGTGTCAACATTCTCTGCCCTTCAGCTAATGACGTGTGCCCATGGAAACGGCAGGAAGCCTCTTTCCTTGATAAGTATAAACAGACCGTTTCACAACACATAACAGCAGATTTTCTTTTCCATTCCTCTCACTGTATTGCTTTGAGTATTCTGTGACTCGTTTCTGTGCCCTGGTCAGCTACCTTCGTTGCTTGTAACCCGTGTGAACAGATACCAGTACCACCGCTATAAATTATTTTCGTTTGTTTATCACACAATGGCAACAATAATGCCTTACCTGTACGAGCCCTAGTGTTCCGAGGAGGAATTACTGGAAAGAGAAAGCTGCGTAAACAATGGGCCTTTGGACGACAGTTGGGCGGACATTTCAACAGACGAAGAGCCTGGGCCTAGTCGCATGGACGGTGTTTCCACCTGGTGTACCTGCAATCGGTGCGCGCTAATTTCAACTGAGGAGGAGAACTGCTGCTGCCGAGAAAACTCAGGATGCCTGTCCTACACATCGCAAGGCGATCCACAGACGCAATGCGTTACCGAGCTACCAGACTTCACGGCAGCCTGCCTCACACGGTCCGGGTTGAGGATTTTGATGGTGCTTATGCACGAACTTCGCACAACAGTTTGCCCTCGTAATCCAAGTAATGAGTAAGTATAGTCTGGTTGTGATGTCAGTTAGGCCACTACTATTTCATGGTTGTCCCCTCTATTCTCGTAACTTCAATATATCATTGTCATATCAGTTTAGTCTTGCAATTCTCTAGTAATAGTCACATAAAAGTCGCTCAATATTGTGCAGTGTCCAGTTAGCATTTGTCCTGGCAAAAATGCCATTTCATACAAGAATTGTCATTGAAAACTAAGGTTTAATACATTTATCTTGGTCATTTAAAAACAGTTTGTATCTTTCTCTTTCACAGGTGGTACCGACAGATGGCCTATCGTTCGTACACATGGTGGCTTCATGGGAGGCTTGGACACTGTGGGATTTTCTCTCGCTTAGCTGCAACCAGACCTTTACAATGTGTAGTATTTTTGTGCCATCAAAATAAGAAACCAAATAAAACACAACATATTTTTTATCAATTGTTTTTTCAGTTTCAGCAGTGTTCCGGTGCCTTGTCTGCACGCCCCAGGCCCATCCATCCCCCCTCCACTATCAAAGGCAGTTTGCACCAGTGGATGTGCACTGCCAAAGGGTGCTGTCAGGGGCGCGAACGGCCAAGGTGCCAAACAACATGTACACTTCAAAAGTTATCTTATGCCCAGGGGCCATTGTTCACATGGCCTCCTCAGACTCCGTGTCTCCAGGCAGGCTCCCCTTGAAACAGGGCGCTCCCCGGCAATACACATAATACCGCCTATACACGTCATTCATTCAAAAACGCACCCCTTTTTGTTATTCTTTATAAACCACTTGATATTTACCATGAGAACATCATTGAGCACTGCAAGTCAACTCGTGATTGTGCTACTCTGTGACCGATTCGAGTGAACTCGTCAGTGTGCTACCTGTGAACATCTCCCTGTTCTCCTGCCACTAATTACTCTGCTTGCTGAATCCAACTGTTTGTTGGTCAAGGTAAGGGCATGTATCCTAATCATATCGCCTTCATTTGTAAATTTATATCTATTTCGAAGTAATGTACTCAGTAGTGCTATGTTAATTTGTCTTATTGCTATTGATTTGAGTTTCTTTTTGTTATGTTATCGAGATATCAATTTTTATCAGTGTCAATTGGCATCATATTGCATCCTTCGCGGACCGTGTCTATAGTATAAGCATGTTTCCTTTTCGTGCATGATAGAACATTCATGGGACGAGTAACATGTTCTGATTTTGAACACATCAATGAATCGTTTGTGAAATATATCCTATAATACAGCCGCCCATGCTGCATTTGTTTTGCTGTGGTGCCCAAAAGAAAGCGTGCAATTAACAATGTATGGTCCAATTAATTCTTTCTCACATTTTTATGCAAAATAATTTTCTAATAATGTTGACCTTTATTTTGCAGAATTTACAACAATGCCTGCATGTTCTATTTTCGGTTGCCCTTCGAAGACCCATGACAAATCCGAAGATGTTACAATGCATGTATTCCCTAAAACTGTTGTTCGAATAGGAGAATGGGTCAGATATTGCGGATATCCACCAGAAGAGCTTGAAAGTAGAGTCAAACAAGTCTTGGAGGACAAGAGGGTTCATTGATACCGCATCTGCAGCCTGTGCTTCAACCCGGATATGTACGACACATCCTTGTACACAAAGAGGAATCAACTGAGAACAACTCAGGAATTGCTCCCAAACGCTATTCCGACTTTATTCGTGAAAATGCCACCACAGGTGAGTCACGCTTCCAGATTTAGCTTTACGCCTGTATTTTCGGTGTAAATGTAACTTATAATACTTTCGATATTTATGTGATTGAATAGCTGTTTGAATAATGACTATTTTGCTAAACATCAGTCCTTGTTTTTTGAGATCCCACATAGAAAATTGATTTATGGGGACAGATAACTATGCTATATTATGCATTTACATAAGCATAATTTTCTCGTATTCAGTCTCCAAACATGCCACTTTTTAATGTTGGAATTTCTAAATCGAATAATACTTTCCCTTTACAACTCCATGACTATCCACCAAATATGAAGCAACAAGATTCAACATCCATGTCTTGCCTGGAGTCATCAACCACTTTGAGTGTGTATCAGGTAATCTTACCTAGCTATTCTGTTCCAGACTGGTTTTATGCACGGAATTCTAGATAATGTGATAATATTTACATATCGTGTAATTGTTTTACACAATGTTTCATTCGTACTTTACTTTTCATATGTATTTTCGTACTTACTAATGCAAGTACTGTGTTTCAGGGAGATGCTGGAGCGTCGTCTACAATTACATTATCCCTTGAAGTTGTTCTGGAACCAGACCTTACAGTTGATCCGGAGCCAGAGGTATGCGTATTTACTGTACCATCTAACGAAAGAAAGTTGGTCTTATTATATGTGTAATGCAAATGACTTATTTTAAAAGGATACTATTTTTTGTAGGGATGTATACAAGATCCGTATATTGAACGGGAGGCACGTGGATCTGAGTCGGTGGGCCAGCTTGCTGATAGTGATGTTAGAGTAAAGAAGGTTTCAAAGAAAAGAAATAAAAATAAGGTTAGTTATATACACTTTATTTTTTTGGCAATTGTTTTGTGCTGAGGCCTTCATTATATGCTTTTTTTTAAATTTAAATTGTACAACACTGTATGTTGGATTTACACTGAACATCCCTTTTCCTCTCTGTCCTGTAGTTGCCCGATGCAGTACGGACTATGCAGATGCAGACAGCAATACAAATGACAGATGTTGCTTGCCAAACTGTTTTCACCATGGAGGAACTATTAATTGAGGCGCGGCGTGTTCACACTTGAGATGCCTATGTAAAATGTATAAATTTAATATGACCGGCGAATCCAGCAAAATGTTTTGGGACCATTGCTACAGTGCGCCTGCTCTGCCAGATGAAGATGAGCACTTGACACAATCGACACCCACCAAAAAAATGGCCCCCAAAAAACAGTCCACATTGAAGTTTTCTCCTATCCATGGTCAAGTAACAGATGTTGAAATGACACAGACTGAAGCATCAACACTATTGACCGATGAACCAAAGATATCGATATAGTATGTCCAGTTTGGCTGATATCTCAACAACGGTTCAGTCCGAAACAACAGTGTTGCCAGATGACAATCTAATAAAAGAGGCCAAATACATAGTATTCAACAGCAGCTTGATGGAGATTATAAAGATGCTGAAATGTGTGCATTCAGTGGGAGGGGTAGTATGTGGGAAGCCATTGGTGAGCTTGACTCGTCTAACACAAGTCAGTAACACAAGTCAGTAACCTCAAAATACATGCCACCTGTGAAAAGTTCCATAAAACATTTTCATGGTCTGCTCAACCGATGCTGGGGAAACTGCCAGCTGGCAATCTACTGTGTGCAGCAGCTTTACTTTTCAGTGGCTCTAGTTTCACAAAGCTATCCAGTTTCTTTCAGTTTGTGGGACTCCATTTCATTTCTAAAATGCAAAACTACAAATACCAACGTGATTATCTATTCCCTGCCATTAGTGAAGCTTGGAACATTGAACAATTGGCTATTCAAAGTACCTTCTCCGACAAACGGTTCAGGCTAGCCGGCGATGGACAGTGTGACAGCCCCGGATTTTCTGCTAAGTACTGCACCTACCATTTTCAGGACATGGAAACTAAGAAAATTGTGAGTTTGGTGGTCGTGCAGGTGTCCCAATGTAAATCCTCAGTGGCCATGGAGAAACTTGGTTTTATGAAATCACTGGAAGATCTACAATCGAGGGGAGTGCAAATCAACCTCATAGCCACGGACAGCCACGTTTCAATAGCCAAGAAGATGAGAGAGCAGTATCCAAATATTACACAACAATTTGATGTATGGCATTGTGGAAACATAAAAATTGACATGAGGCCGGGAAGCCAAAAATAGAAAACACACCAACACAGGTTACAAAGGACCATATAAAGCGCTTTATTTCAAAGTTCAAAGTTTACCAAAGTATCAAAGTCAATCGACATGCGAATAGCTATTCGGCTCTCTGACTCACATACGAACCTTCAACGATAAGGTTCGTACCGCAAGTGGGAGAGACCGAATATCTGGATGCTCTGTCTTTTATACGTTTCGTACTGCATTGGCCAGCCCTCTTGCAGATTAATCATTCCTGGAACTATGGCTAGGGTTCGTAGCCAGGTCGAACATACGTTTTAGATCAGTTCCGCTGATACAGTTACAGATTTACAAGAGGTTGAACAGGGGACAGGGTCTTAGTTCATGACCCTAATAAATAGCTTGCGGACATATTGTTTATACATGTGTGCGGAGGTCACCATGGCCGAAGTCTTTACTCGCAATGTCATTCGGCCTCCATTTTGTGGTTCGGGGTGACTTCCACACTGCAAGAATACCTAAAATGGCGGCTAAATCCAAGATGGCGGTTTACACAATACATTGAGGTCAAGACCTTGCCGCGGAACCTATGTTCACAGTGTACTTTTAGACAGCTTGGCGTAGGCCAACATACATTTAAACAATGCGATTGGGGTCACAATATTATACCGATTTCCACAGACCCTCCTTTTGGCCTATGCCAAGTGCTAAAACACAATTTCTCTAGTATTTTTGAAAATACTTAAAGGCATTATCATTCATAGGTTCCGCATCATTGTCCGAAACATCAATAGCCATAAGGTCGTTCACAAGAACTTCCTGCAACATGAACTCTTTAGATGCTGTCTTCGGGGTGTATATTTTGCGCCCTATTGCACTCATTGCCTGAGCACAACATCCTCCCATCATTCCGCATATACTTGGGAGGCATTGAAAACAACAACAAAGGAATAACAGAGTCCCTAAAATACCTAAAATAACGGAAAGCACCTTCCACCCCCAAGATCGCAGAGAATCCCAAAACCAAGTACTGAGGCTCCAGTCTCCTACAGGGATATGGACTTCAGAACTGAGAGTGTGTAAATTCTGAATTGCTTTGAATATAGTTGGTGAAGAATCTGGTACGAAAACACAGCAAGCGGACCCCACTAATTTGCATACTCCACCCCGTTCAGCTAAAATGACATCTAATGCCATTCGATTTTGTAACGCTACCAATCTTATCGCCTTTTGCTCTAAGGTCATATTGTAGAGTATGTCTGTGGTCCGGTTGATCGTTTTCTCCAATACCCTCGCTAATCCCCTAATGTTTTCCGAATTTGCTATTTGTCCCCAGAAAGGGACTACTGATTTGGCTATATCCCCGAACACTTGTCCGGGGGTATCTCCATCGCTATCTCGCCGTGGGCGAGCCTTAGATACCTCTAAGGTACTAGCTATAAACACACCTGGTAATAATATCCCTAAGTAACAAGTTCCCTGCCAATCTTTAGGCAACCAGGGAAAAGCTAAACTACCACAAACAAAATAAACGGGTCCCCCTACATACAAAGGCCTATTTTCCCCAGTCAAGTTTACAATATTTACACAAAGCTCAAAATCTCCCATTGGCCTAGTGCCATTTCGCTGTACACAGAAAGGGACAGAATCAGGATTGTGATTTATAGAATAAGAAGGAGGCATGGCATCCTTATTGCCTATCGGAGCCATCTTGAAAGATATTAGATTTTGAAAAGGAGAAGAAAGTTTATCAGACGGCCTAATAGAAGCGATGTTAGGTCTACTCCTATTTGCGAAAAGCGAGCATCCCAGGGGAGTCAATTCACGTCTCTCAAATTCGTTCAAATTAGTGCCATCGAAGTTCCCTGAGATGCTATCATTCCATCGGCCAAAGAAAAGTGCTCTAAGAGAAGCATAGCAGGAGGTTGTCAGAGGTAAGGGATGTATATACCATCCCAGTCCCTTGTTCCCATGTTGTGGCAAGTGCGTGCAAACCCAACAATTGCTCTTATTAAATATTGCATGCGTAGCATTCATCACTATCATCAAAGTGTTATTATGATATTTCTGTCTATGCCGAGAGTCCCTAGGGGACAGAGTATGAAGGTGTACAGAGGGAGTCAAAACAGTTGGTACAATTTCGGTCGGTAACAAAGGCTTCAAAGGATAAATGTCTTCAAAGTACCATAGTCCCACGGCAGCAGTTGCAAAACTAACAATTATAAAAACAAAGACACAACAGTACGTTTTCAGGGCCCAGGAGCATTGTCCATTGTTCGAATTGGTCACCTCTTTGTTAGAAAGTTCGATACGAGGAGCAGTGGCGAGAGCGGCAGGCATCGTGCTTGTCCCGATTGTCGGCCCCAAATGTTCGTTTGCTGGCGGCACTTCGGCCGAGCGACTTCTTAGTCCTTCCCAACCCTAGCCAACAGAACCCTCCTTTTCTCCTTTGTTCACAAAAGAAAAAAGATATCAGTATTTCAATCACTTCTTCCCTTCCGATGCACGACGGTCGTGCAACAACTTTTCCCGTGATCGGAGATTGTACCTGATGGTACCCAAGTTTGCTGAATCCAAAAGCAGAGTATCGTCGCTCCCTGAGGGGAGCGTCGCGTCAGTGGCGACGGAAGTCGCAGAACTCAAAACAGGATTTCCCGGAAGTGATTGATCAAAAGAGTGTGGAGACAAGATGGACGGTTCCCCGAGCTCCTCGGGCTCAGAGGACTTCTCCGATGCACTCACAGCGCTGATTGCTACTCCGAGATCAGAGATCGTAGCATCAGCGAGGGGTTCTGTTTCTTCTGTAGCGTGTGGCGTCGGGTGAGGAATCTTCTTCAGATGCGTTGCATGTATCCAATGTTTCTTGCCCGCCACTCGGACTGCCGTTCGGGTGACCAATAGGACCTGGTAGGGTCCACGCCAGCGAGGCGCGAGACAGGAAGACCTTTCGTAGGCCTTGACCAAGACCCAGCTGCCCGGCAATATATCGTGTCCTGGGCCCGTAAACCGTACAGGTAAGGCAGCATTCACCTGGTGGTAAATGAAATACAGATTTTTAGTCAATTGGTTACAGTAGTCTACGAATAATACATTTTCCACATCCCTCAGGGCTTTAGGTTTAGGGAGACCCCAAATATTGGCGGGTCTTCCCATCACTATTTCGAATGGAGAGAGCCCAGTTCTAGTCTGGGGTGTGGTGCGCATTGCTAACAAAACAATAGGTAAGGCATCTGGCCATTTCAATTTAGTATCAGCACATGTTTTTGCAAGTTTGTTCTTTAGAATACCATTGTGTCTTTCTACCAACCCCGCACTTTGAGGGTGCCTAGCTGAATGAAAACGTTTCTCTATTCCCAAGGCAACACATATTTGCAACATTACGGCTGCGATGAAGTGGGGCCCATTGTCCGACCAGATTATCCTCGGGAGCCCAAAACGAGGAAAATATTCTTTGACCAAGATCTTTGCGGTCGTCATGGCGGTGGCATCTTTGACGGGGAAAGCTTCGACCCATTTGCTAAAAGCACAAATAATAATGAGAACATATTTCAAGTTGTTACAACGCTCCATTTCAATAAAATCAAGGTGAATGGTTTCGAAGGGAACAGAGGGAGGTCCGAAACTTCCCCTTGGAGCCACTGTCCCTTTACCCACATTATGCTGCAAGCAGATTATACAATTCTGGACGTATCTTTTTGCTATTTCCAAAATCTTATCATTCACCCAAACCTGCTGCAGTATTTTCACAATCTGTTGAGCACACACATGTGTTGGGCCGTGTGCCATCGTAACCATTGCAATCACATAGGAATCTGGAAGCAACCATTTCCCGTTAGATGCGTCCACCCAACACCCTTCGTCATCCAATTTCCCCATGCCTTCAGCCCACTTCCTAGATTCATCAACAGTGGCATCAGTCTGAATATCCCGTACAGACCCAATACCTTCATCTATTATACAACCATCTCTCACTTCCCTCGTGATATACATGTCTGTGCTAAGGTCTGTGGCTGTTTGTCTAGCTATTGAATCTGCAAAAGCATTTCCTTTGCCCACATCGTCTATGACCTTTCGATGAGCTGCACATTTTATAATCGCTAGCTGTTTGGGGAGTGAGAGTGCCGAGAGTAACTGTACTATTAGGGGACCATGCTGAATCTTGGTCCCATGTGAAGTCAGGAACCCTCTTTCCGACCACAATTTTCCGAAGTTGTGAGCCACCCCAAAGGCGTACTGACTATCCGTATAAATATTAACTCTAAGCCCTTGGGAGAGTTCACAAGCACGGGTCAATGCTATAATCTCTGCGGCCTGCGCAGAGTTATGCGGAATCCTTTTAGTCTCTATGGCCTTATTCAAGGTCGTAACCGCATAGGCAGCTGTGGATGTGCCGTTCGGAAGTTTAAAGCAGGAGCCATCACAAAACAGCTCCCCTTCCGCATTTTCCAAAGAAATATCTGAGAGATCTATTCTGCCCTTCGTTTCTTGTTCGGTGGCATATAGGCAGTCATGTGATCCATCATCACCGCAAGCAATAGTTTGCGGGAGAGGCAAAAGTTCAGCCGGATTAAGAACACAACACCTTTTAATTTGGATATGAGGAGCAAATAGAACTAATTCATACCTGGTCAACCGGGCAGAAGTAAGGTGTTGCGTTTGAGTTTTGTTCAGTAGAATATCGACAGAGTGAGGTACCATCAAAATCAAATCGTGGCCTAGAACCATCCCCTCACTCTGCTTAACAGACGCAGCAGCAGCAGCAACAGCGCGCAGACATCGCGGCAAAGCGCATGCAACAGGATCGAGGGCGGAGGAATAATAGCCGCACGGCCTATTCTTCCCTCCATGTTCCTGTGTTAACACAGACAAAGCACATCCATTACACTCATGCACAAACAAAACAAAGGCCTTATCGTAATTTGGTGTACCCAGAACCGGTGCTGAACACAGCGCGGCTTTGAGAAGCTCAAATGATCGTTGTTGTTCCGATTCCCATGGCAGTGGCAGAGAAATGCCCTTCTTCGTCAAAGCCAACATCGGTTTTACCACTAGGGCAAAGTTAGGGATCCACATTCTACAGTAGGACGCCATCCCTATCAGGGCTCTGACTTCCTTCTGCGTTTTTGGGACAGACATGCCAGAAATGTGTTTGATTCGTTCAGGTGTCAATCTTCTCCCCTCCTTTGACAGGAGGTAGCCTAAATAGGCAACCTCCTGGCAACAATATTGAAATTTTTTAAGAGAAGCTTTGTGACCATTTTCAGCTAAATGAACAAGCAACAATATAGTGCCTTCTTTACAAGTTTCCTCAGAGTCTGCGGCCAGGAGCAAATCATCTACATATTGAAGCAGCGTACAAGTAGGTGGCAATTCAAGGGTGTCGAGCTGCTCTTTTAAAGCCCTACTATAGATACTAGGACTTTCAGTATACCCTTGAGGCGCCCTTGTGAATGTAAACGAGCGTCCCCCTAAGGTGAACGCGAACAAATACCTGCTCTCTTCATGTATCGGGATACTAAAGAAGGCGTTTTTTAGATCTACGACACTAAAGTGCGTAGCCGTAGCAGGGATCATTGTTAAAATCGTCGTTACATCAGGCACGATTGGAAATTGTGGGGCCACTACCCGGTTAATAGCACGAAGATCTATTATAAACCGGTACGGAATTGCATTGTCGCCTTTCTTATATACCGGTAAGATCGGGCTGTTACATAAACTACCTGTAATCTCTTCGATCACTCCACGATGCACAAAATCGGAGACAATGCATTTCAAAGCGCGCTCGCCTTCGATCGAAATTTTATATTGCGGAATGCGCGGTAGCTTGACCCCATGTTTTAATACTATTCTTACAGGGTCAATGTGTAAAATCCCGACATCATTGTCGTCTATTGCCCACAAGCATTCTGGGACAATGTCAAATTCAGGAGGTAGAGGTCGGGTCAAATATTGGGAGTTAAAGGGTTGCTGAGGTGAAACTGTCAATCTTATTCCATCAGGGGAACAATGAATCACTGCATTCAGTTTCTTCAACAAATTCAACCCCAGCAAATTTTCTCCACAGTTTGAAGTAAGAAGAAAAGGGCACTGGTCAGTAAAAGGACCCAAAGAGACAGACACCGGCACAGAGACCGGACAAACAGTTGGTATGCCAGAAAACCCTATAGAAACATTTGATTGCCCTGACAGGGGAATGTTTGGAACCCGAGAATGGTCAATGGAGCACTTCTGTGCTCCAGTATCGATCAAGAATTGGTGTTTCCTATTCCCTACCAACAGTTCAACATAGGGGCCCTTCTGAATAACAGGAATAGGTCGTGGTTCCAAACGCTGCTTCGGGCAATCCTAGTAAGGCAGAACTTCATCAAAGGGAAGTTCCTCAGAAAGATAGACGGCAGAAGGGTGATCAAATATATTTCTCGAGTCCATACTCGGAGTCTGATTTTCCTGTGAAAAAGGTTGCTGGGGATTTCGTAGAAGCTGACCCCTATCAGGGCCCCCTGCTCCAGGGCGGCCCCGTGGTCGCCTACCCATACCTCCAAATGTGCCTCCTGACCTCTGACTGAGGGCAGGGCATTGTGCTCGCCAGTGACCTTCCTGGCGGCAATAAGCACACTGATTAAAGTTTGGAGGAGTATTTCCTCTCGGAATGTACTGACCTCTGGTTTGCGTCGTACCTCCTCTGGGGTTTCTAACTATTTGTTGCAATAATGCCTTAGTTTTCAGGTCACCCCTTCTTTTTTCGATTTTCTCTTTTTCGTTATTAACCCGATTCTCATAATACTGAGCCATGTGCAAAACCTCTGACTGAGATTTTGCCTGCCAAGCGCTCTCCGAGGACATAATCTGTGACTGGATGTCAGGCAACAATCCACGCACGAATTTGTCCACAAACAACCTCTTCCCCGACTCGGTACCCAAATCCTGTCCACTAAAGTCGGAGAATACTTGTTCAAACCTATTAAAGAACTCGGTGGTACCTTCGGTTTTCCCTTGGACACAGGCAGTAAGCTTGTCCCAAATAATCCTTTTTTCTGGAATTATAGTTTTTAATTTGGCAACTATTCTATCGGGTAAAGTGAGTATTACCTGGGGTGGTTTCTCACCAGCTGGTCGTTCCCCATCTAGTCTAGTTAAATTTACCCATGTATCCCCTAACCCCGGCACATCATCTACTGTCCGTATCTGTTTCCATACATCGACGGGCAAAAGTACTGGAAACAATAAATCCATGTCACTTAAGGTGAACACAGAAGACTGCAAAACGGATTCGATTTCCTTATAAAACCCTGTCGGGTTCTTCCTAATATCTGGTACCGATTGTCTGATCGTGTTCACTTCCTGTCGAGAGAACGGGACGTGAACAAACTGTGATACATAGTGTGCTGGGATATCCACCGCGGGAGTACCAGCCGCCGCGTTGGCGGGGATTTCTACTTTTGGGACAAAGGTCGGAGGGACCTCTCTCATAGGCAACTGAGATACCGGGACCTCCGACCGCTTACTGAGTAATAAGGCCAAATCGAGCGCTAAGGCAGCTGTAGAGGTGTCGGGCGAAAAAGCTCTTTTACAAATACCAACTAATTCTATGGGGCAACCAACCTTCTTTCTTATACATTCTTCCTGTAAGTGCTGTACCATCACTTGAATTACTTTCCTTTGCATTTCTACCGTATATTGACTGTAGGTATCGTATACCTCATCTGGCGGTATCGATGAATCCGAGATCCATCTGACCGCATCTCTAGTGCAAATTCGTACTTCCTCGGGTGCTGATCTTCGGCACGAAAGGAACCGTTTCTGCATATATATTCTATCGTCTTCATCATCCTCATTTCGCAATCTTTCGAAATCCTGTCTAAATTCGAATAGTCTATCGACATGCCCATGTACCTTCTGTTCGGTATCCCTCGAGAGTGCTAGATCGTTCAGATCTCTCACTCCTTGTGGGAGATCCGAAGTCTGCAATCTACCCCACATTACACCTAAGTGAATCCCCAGCCCTTCAATAAAAACGTTTTTCTCGGGAAAATCGTGCAAATTAGACAATGTTAAAAATGCATCGTTTTGATCACCCTTTTCCATGCAATGTTTAGCCCAAGCAAATAGTTCCTGTTTCCTGCCCGCAGGAACAGTACTACGAGTCACAATTTTCGACCTTGCACCAAGGTCTAATTCAGTAGATACGGGACTCCCCGAAATCGGAAGGATAGGGGGGCCTAACTGAGGTACAGAGGAAAGAGGTAGTGTAGCAGACGGAATAGACAAAGAAGCGACGGCCAAAGAACTGGGAACAGCAGGCTGCGCAGGAGGAGGCTGCGCAGGAGGAGTGAGAGTAGCAACGGGAACAACAACAGGAACGGGCAAAGCGCCCGCACCAGGAGCATATGGAGGTGGCGCTGAAGAGTCAGGCCTCCGTTCATTTAATATCTTTTCAATAAACTCCTCAGAAACATGAAAATCTTTAGAAGGGTAAATTTTCTGGACTCCGAGCGAGAAAGCTCTATCCATTCTCTGGGTTTCATCTAATCGTTTTTCCTTGTCATATAACAATGCCTTTTCGGCATTCGTTTTATGACGTCGTGCATGCTTATCCCTACTCTTAAGCTGCTGTAATGCTTCCTTTTTCCAATTTTGTAACACATCGAAGGCCGCTGGCCTAGCCTTCTTTTTAAGCAGAATCGACTCTAAGTATTCAATACAGGGGATCTCAAAACTACCATTGATTGGCCACTGAAATTCGGAGGCATTTCTGGTCTGTCTGTGCCAAATATCATTAAATACAATACTTCCAATGCCATACTTACAGTACATAGTACACGCCGGCGACCCCTCCTGTGGTGCCGGACGGCTAAATTCAAAGGATTGTCGATCGCTGCGGAATAAAGCCCTAAAGCAGCTAGACAATTTCCCAGGCATTTCTCAAAGACTTGGTGTTACCTGGTTCAATAATTGTGTCTGCAGATACAATACTTCAAATTCAAATGTCAGGGTTAAATTAAGAGCCGGGTCACGACTACACCTGACCAAATTCAAATGTCAGGGTTAAATTAAGAGCCTTACGACTGCACCTGACCAAACCTAAGGAGGACCGTACGGTTTTCAAAGGACTTCAAAGGACTTCAACTAACGAAGTTTTACCTGCGTTTTAGTGGTTTTCGGCAAATCTGCCCACCTCGGATTTGGACCCTCGTCAAGATGCCGTGTCAGACCGCACGACTATCGCCCAAGGATCGGATCGTGCAGCGCTGCCGAGGTATCGCGTCTCGATCGGTCGGGCCCGCAGAATCACACCGTCCGATCCCGATTCGATAGTCTGCGTCAACCTTCAATGATCCGGCATCAATCTTGAGGGTCCCTATTCGGGCGCCAACTGTGGAAACATAAAAATTGACATGAGGCCGGGAAGCCAAAAATAGAAAACACACCAACACAGGTTACAAAGGACCATATAAAGCGCTTTATTTCAAAGTTCAAAGTTTACCAAAGTATCAAAGTCAATCGACATGCGAATAGCTATTCGGCTCTCTGACTCACATACGAACCTTCAACGATAAGGTTCGTACCGCAAGTGGGAGAGACCGAATATCTGGATGCTCTGTCTTTTATACGTTTCGTACTGCATTGGCCAGCCCTCTTGCAGATTAATCATTCCTGGAACTATGGCTAGGGTTCGTAGCCAGGTCGAACATACGTTTTAGATCAGTTCCGCTGATACAGTTACAGATTTACAAGAGGTTGAACAGGGGACAGGGTCTTAGTTCATGACCCTAATAAATAGCTTGCGGACATATTGTTTATACATGTGTGCGGAGGTCACCATGGCCGAAGTCTTTACTCGCAATGTCATTCGGCCTCCATTTTGTGGTTCGGGGTGACTTCCACACTGCAAGAATACCTAAAATGGCGGCTAAATCCAAGATGGCGGTTTACACAATACATTGAGGTCAAGACCTTGCCGCGGAACCTATGTTCACAGTGTACTTTTAGACAGCTTGGCGTAGGCCAACATACATTTAAACAATGCGATTGGGGTCACAATATTATACCGATTTCCACAGCATGTTGCCAAATCAATCAATAAAAAAATCTTGGTGGCAGGGAAAAAAAAGGTTTCGAAAGTATTTCACAATGGTCCCAGTCTTTCAGCAACCATCTTTGATGGAGCTCCAAAACATGTGATGGGTCTGTGGAAATTCTACTGGAAAAATGGCGGTCACTAATGAACCACTGTTCCAACGTTCACCACTGGACAGAAAACCAACATTTCCACCAATGTGAACATGGCCATTTGTCCCCAGAGCAGGCACGGAAGAAGAAGTGGTTGATCCCATCTTCATCTCCGCACAAAGCCTTTGAGAAGATTGTGTTTGATAAAACTCTATCAAGAGATCTGAATTCTGTCACACAGGAGATTTGGAGGTGTTCCACAATATGTGCCTAAAGTACATGCCAAAGAGATTGCATTTCGGCATCCAAGGGATGAAATCTAGGACTTTACTTGCGGTATTAGTGCATAACGAGAATATAGGCAAGGAACAATCTAGGACTGCAGGAAACTTAGGGATGCTTCGATACACTATGGGCCTCATTACACGGTATGCGGTAACCATGGCGCTATTAGCGCCATGGTTGCCGCCAGTATTTTACTGTGTCCGCCTTGGGGATTGCGGAATTACCGCCCTACTCCAAGGTGAGCGGGGGCGGTAATTCCCCATTCACCAAGGCACTTCCTCATTCCCATTTTTGCCCCCATAGGGCTCAATGGGAATGAGGAAGGAGCTAATTACGGTACCGCAAATTGCGGTACCGTAATTAGCACCAAGGTCCCTTTGCAGGCACGTTCCTTAACGGATGGTAAAACCAGCCGTTGAGGTCGGGTCCCGCAAAGGGACCTCGTAGTAAGGCGGTAAGGGTTTACCGGTGCCCTTACCGGTACCGGTAAACCCTAACCGCATTCCGTGTAATGAGGCCCTATGGCCTTTACGAAAAGAAGCAAAAAATGGGTTGTTAAACCAGTATATGACAAAATGGAATTCGATTTTGTGAAAGATCTTATTGTTAATGTCATAGAGATGCATACTCATGGAATTGCGCACAAATCTGTTCAGAGCACACATACATTGCCACAAAACATTGCCAACGTGCCATGTCCAGCCAAAGCAGATCTTGTTCAATCGTTCAAATCCCGGTACAAATGACTACCATCTGTTTTTATTTTTGCCAAAAATGTTTTTATAAACTGTACAAGTAAAGTATGCAATTTGTCTTTTGAAATCTATCCTCTTAGTCCTTTTCTTAAAAAAATTGTACAATGATTACGATTGCTTTCACATTTCAAAGTTTAGTCGAGCTATTGTGGGACCTTCATTTTTCGTGTAAATGACCAATGGATAACTGTGTGTATGAATCTTTGGGTTTTGGCAGTTGCCTTGCCATAAAGTTCCCCAAACAGCTGAATATCTGCGTGTCACACAAAAGGGATTAGACCTAGGCTACAAAACATTCTAGGCACGCAAGAAGTACTGACTGTGAAAACATACCATGGGGTAGGAGACCATGAGATAAGCAGAGGTGGGCCTATTACTAGACACATTTCAACTCAGTTTTTGTGTTACATCGACTATAATTTGAGAGTAGGGGGCATTCTGTCATTGGCAAGTTTCCCCTATAGACCAGAGCAGCACAACGAACAACGACCAGTAACAGCCCACCATTTCTTCATCCTGTGTCCATGCTTCAAAAATCATGTTCTCATGGATGCGTTGACATTGGATGTTGCAAAGTAAGAAACTATGTTCATTGTGAGTGAAGGTCAACAGCTTTGAATTTTTGCTTTGGAGCAGGGAGACCCACGCGTCCCGCGCACAGTATAAGGGTCTATTGTTTTTTTACCTTGAGAGGCAGGGACCATTCCGAAAGGGATTGAATTGAAGGGGGGGTGTAACAAAGTATGATATGATAAGGTTGCCCATTCCGAAACTGGACCTAGTTACATATAAATTCAGTTTATGAAATTTCGTTGACACGAATGGAGGAGTCTGCATTACTGTCTGCATTACGCCAAGAGAATGGAAATGCTCAATATAATGTAAGTTTCTCTTTAGACGATTTTATACCAGAACTAGTCGGAATACGAATAGCTGACCGTTATTGCTGGGTCACATTGTACTTGTTCGTTCTGTGTGGCATATTGCAATGAACTGATAGTACAACCTTTGTGTGCTGGGCTATCTACCGGGCACATGGGCAGGCCAGCATCGAGACGCATGCAGACCACCACTCGTTTCTCCCTGGTTCTACGCTAATAAATCATTACATTGTTTGTGCACCTCAAATTGCTGCCCCAGTTTACGCATTACGTTTAGAGCTCAACATACTCATTGGAAGCAAATAGCGGAGTACTTTCATATTCCACGTTATATTCTCTCAGTTCACATTGTGTCACCTCTGCTAATAAAGAAAATGATTAATTGTAATAAAGATCGTCTACTGAGACACATTTCTATTTTTATGTTTTGCAAACAGGTACATCATGCCATTCTGCAATTGTCATCTATTCCAGACCCCGACCGATGGATTCTTCAACCGACAGCTGCAGCTACATGTCAATCACTGGACCTACTTAACTGTCTTTTGGGACAACAGACAAGGTCCAATATGCCTGTACGCGGTACCAGCGATAAGGAGCAACATAACAACCTTTACTGTGGTCTAGTGCCAAGTTCATGCACCAGCTTTGCAATTCACCATGCAACCGAAGTGCTTCATTTAGACAAAACCGACACCGTGTGTCCCAAAAAGGAACAGCGCGTGACTCACGATAAACATTTGCGGATCGAGAGCAAAGGACACATTTCCCATTTTGATCGATTATGCCAGACGTCGAATGTTATCGAAACATTTAATGTGAAATAAATGTACTTTACCAATTGTACAGTCTTGCTGTTTCCTTTTAAAGTACAGTTTCATATTCCTAATTGTGACACGCTGTGCTGTGAGACGATGTGTGTTGTTTTCCGGGTTCCGCGTCTAGTCACGTAGGTGATGACTGGGTGCGTTTGGCTATGCTGCCCAGTAACATCACGGAGAGAGGCAGAGAATATAAATGATTTGGTGATGTCAGGCTCAGGGATGGGGGATATGATTTAGTGCCGCAAACGCAGGTCACCCAGGGCGATACGGCAAGTGATAAGATTATCACAAGATGGCCGCGCCCTGCTGCCTGATTTCGCTTGTGTTCAAGAGATGAAAACTCGGGTAAGGTGCATAGGAAATGTTTGTACGATCGATCGACTTATGGTTAAAAACACATGGCCTAACCATAGGGACAATTATATTTCCTGCCCAAACCATTCCTTTAAAGTATGAAGTAATTTACCCGCAACCGGCACCAGCACTGTTAACACCATCCAACACAGGCTGCATGAGTTCCTCCTCGCATCTACGAACAGGACGCGCGTCAGTATTTCCTGCACATTTATAACCTTGCGCCTTCACGTAAGGTTTACTCTTTTGCAGGTTATACGTGCGTTTTTGCTGAGTTTTCCCCAGCACAATGCTGGATTTAGGATACCAGTATTTACTTTGCTATTTAGTGCTCAGTTGCGGTGTTGGCTGCAGCTGTAGTACGGATGAGTCAGGACAGCAAGGGAAGGGACAGAGTGCAATAAAAGCTTACACAGGGACACCAGGGATGTTCTTCTGTGCCCTCAGCACTAGCAGTGCTACTGCACAGTCTCTCTACTTCCCCTGCTCCACCGCCATTCCTCTCCATACTCTGAAAGTAGGAACACATAAAGAATGTTCTTACAATTTAATTCAGTAAGTACATTTATTATGTTCTTGTAGCAATAGCATATAATTATTAGAAATAGTATGTGAAACAATAAACCATCCGTAATATTAGCAATAGTGCAGTTGAATATATTCCTGGCATCATACACTTCCCCTCTTCACTCCTTGGAAAATAAAGCCTACAGCTAATCCACAATGTGTGTCGACATCTAAGATATGTCACAGTAAAACTAAATGTATACTTAGTAGTGGTGTCTTGTTGGCTGAGTCAGCAGTCATGTGATGTTATTTAATGCTGAATATAATTCAGCACCACACACCGTGGGTAATAATAAGCAGCGCTCAGATACCTGAGGGTTCGTAGCGCTATATAAGTGCCAAATAATAATAATAATAATAATAATAATAATAATAATTGTTATTATTATTATTATTATTATTATTATTATTATTATTAATCCACTGTAAACCCACTGAATGGAAAGGACTACAAACACAAGTGTTGTTGACTTCTAAACCCAATGACCGAGAGGCTATCTAACCACATTGATACATAGACATCCAAACAGTAGCAAGCCACCTGTTGGATTTCCCCCTTCCAACCATGAGTGCATGTATGGGTCTGCTTATTCTGACCAGAAGAAGTACAAGAAGGGAGACCATGTTTTGAAAGGTGCTATTGCGAAAAAAAAGAAGAAAAAAACATATACAATTCTAATTTGGAACATTTGACAAAATGCTACTTTGTTTATATTGAGGATGAGGAATGAAGAATCGAATAGCAACGTTGCAGGCCTCATCTGTATCTTCTCTATTCCCAATAGGGAGCAGATATGTTCAGCTCTGCACTGCCTGCGATCTGCTTGCATGGCCAGGAGTTCAGGGAGATCTATGTTCTCATTCCCCTATTTGCATTCTACTACATAGTGTAGAATCAGATGTATCTGATATCATATGTCTTCTGTTAGCCAATCCTAAACGTACAGTGTCATGGTGTCTAATGTTAGTCTCCTCACATGATCCTCCTGTCTGTGCTGAAAACTAAACATGTTTTTGTTTTCCTTTGATATTGGGTTTAAACAATATTTGTAAACATGTTGAGTAAGAATTAAAAGAAAACAGTAATTATTGACCTGCTGGGCAGGAATTTCAAGTTCAAAGAAAATAATAATGGTTCCATGTGAATGTTTAATAGTGTAGTCTTTTCTCTGTAAGCAATTGACGGTGCAATTACTAATGCTCATTTACACTTTGATGGATTCTTATAGTGTTTTATATGTTATACAAGTGAATGCAGCACGTGTTTCCAGTTGTTGGGGACATGTACTATTCTTACATAATACTGGTTAGGCTTCCTGACTACAAAATATGTCTTATAAAACATTGTAAACATTCAATTACTGCTTCCACGGAGCAATCCATGGAGCGCATTTTCAAAATGTAAAATGAAAGTGTTTTTTGTCTGGTTGATCAATATGTATAAACACGGCTTCATACTCTACGACTTTGCGCAAGGTCTCAATTTACACCCAGCACATTCAGAGGATAACTTGTTTCTCAAAGCAAAGCAGCTTTCAGAAACAAGTTTCTGAAACAGGCCACAGTCAAAGCTGTGTGACAAGCAACATGTCTTTGGTGTGTATATGTGCCTGCCAAAATTGTATGCTGCACTGCATTTACATAGATTTTATGTGCTGTTTGTATATTGTTCAGAAAGATATGAATTGTATGGTATTCATGACAATACCTCATTGCTATCCAATTAGATGGTAAGCATATACAATTATTTGCATATGTGGACTTCCCCTATGTCTGCCATCCTCAACCTACTTGACTGTTACAATTAGTTGTTGAGATACAAACTGAGCCTGTATAAAAGGAAAGTGATGCTTCTCGCCGTATTATGCTGGTGAAGTGACTTTAAAGGACATAGGATACATAGGCAGTCCTAAATATTAAAGTGTTTAGGTGCCAATGCTTCTTCACCAGTCTTTTGGGAAACGGCTCATTGCTTGGATTTTGATCATTCCTTCTGGCCAGAATAACTTTGGCTTCTGTGATGCTGTATATTAAGTCCACTTCTAGTCCCAGTGCGTAGATAAGTAATACTTTATTCCAAGTAAGTAAGTTGCATCAACCACAGCCTCACAGCACCCCTTCCCTCTCTCAACCACTCCAACTTCAAATGCAAACATTCCATATTCCAGTGCAGAAACCATTCCATGATGGAACCTTCCTGCCACACTCTTAATTTAATACTGACTGAGACATTTATGTTTATTTATGAATCACACACACTTTTCATTAGACAATACAGTGTTTTGCAGCTACATACGTAACACATCTACTCCCCACTATACTTTGCATACAAAAGTGATCAAACCGAGCACCAACGTCTACTTTTTAGCACACAGAACTCTTGTTACTCTCTCCTTGTTTCACACTTCTCCGTTCTCCATCTGTACTGGAGTTCCCATATCTCCATCGACTACCGTCACCCTTGAGATCTTCGATATCCCTTTGGCACATTAATTCCCAACTTTATTCTGACCACAGTGCCTCTAGGCAGTGGCACATTATGAATGCAATAAAGCATGTCATAGCATTTCCTCTCTGCGGGACTTCGACTCCTCAGCCTCCTCATCACCTCTCCTTCATCTACCCTCATAGCACTTGCACTGTTCAACCACCCTGGACATAATCTCGTATTAAGCTTCTGTCATCTCAAACTTTCATGCAAGTCAGCCTCTACGGAAAGACTCTTTCCATTACTGAAAACACCCAATCAGCCCTTGTAGCCTTTGCAATCCTGATCACATCCATTAATGTTCTATTGAAACGCTCCACACATTTCCCTTGGGATGATAGAGAGCTGTACGCTTATGCCAATCAATTCAAAACATTCTTCAAACTCCTTGGCACAAATTGTGGACAATTGTCTATTATTAATATCTTGGGGAATCCTTCTCTCCAATGCACACTCCTAAAATTGAATCATTTATTTTTGCACTAATATCTTTCGTACCCACACCTCAGGTCATTTTGACAGCACATCAACAATCACCATAACATGCATACCTTTTGTTCCTCTAATAATCAAGGTGCCCAAAATATCCACCACTACCACATCCCACACCATTTAAAAACAGGAGTCTCCTTCATCAGCGGGGTGCTATTTTGCAGAACCTCTTAATCTCTTCATCGATCCCATGCCACTAATAATCTTCTCTAATTAATTACCTGGTTTTACTCAGCCCCGCATGACCTTCATGAGCTACACACAACACTTGCCTCATGCCTTCATGCACCACTTCCCTATGTCCCCTAACCAACAAGTCTTCTTCCATTCCTAATTCACTCTTCAACCTACGAAAACCTTTGAGTTCCTCACTTGCCTCATATTTTGGCCATTCACTACACACAAATCCCACTACCTTCTTGTAATTGCCATCCATTTCACAACTTTCTGCCCATGTGTTTTCTTTCATAGCTGGATAATTCAAAAATATCTCACACTTCTTTTCATGCTGACAATTCTGACCACTATTTCAAATTGTCATTCCAAACAGCATTTCATGACAACACATCCACCACCACATTCCTTTCTCCCTTTATATATTCCACATCGAAATCAAGCCCCTGCATCCCAGTTATCCACCAAACAATTCTTCTGGATATTCCATCCTAACCCCTTTTTTAAAATATTGACACAAGGGGTTTATGATCTTTGACAATAGTGACACCTCTACTCAACACATCATGTTTAAACTTCTCAGCACCCCACGCACATGCCAAGGCTTCTCTTTCTAGTACCATGTACTTCCTCTCTGCATCCCTTGCCATTTGAGATGCATTCATCTCTTCCCCATTGGGTTGCATTAACACACACCCTTCTCAATTCTCACTGGCATCCATGTGCAAATACAATTTTAAATCAATCTTAAATCCTTTCAACACTGGGGTATCCAGCAGACATTTCTATATCAATTTGAACTCAATGTCACAACACTCTTCCCAGTAAAACAAGACATTTGTCTTTGTCAAATTGCTCATACTCTTGGACTTGTCAGCTACATTCTTTATCGCATTTCACATAATAGTCAATCATCCCTAACAATTAAGCCACTTACACTTTGTTTGTGGGAGCCTTCCTCCTAGTCACTGCTTCAATACCATCATGCTTTGGTAGAATTCCTTGCTCTGACAACTCATATCCTAAGTAATCCACTTTGGTTATTCGTATTTTACACTTTTCAACTGACATCGTCAAACCTGAATCACACAAAATCTTTAGAACCACTCTTTCATCGTGTTCATTCAAATCTTTCCCCCACACCAAATATCATCTTGATAGAATTTGACGCCTATCATTTCCCTTATACTTTTATCCATCACCATTTGGAAAACACTTGAGGAAGAGATACGGTCAAAAGGCATCCTCATATATCTAAATAAACCAAATGGTGTTCTGAATGTCGTTAACCCCACTGTATCAGTGTGAATTTCTACCTGATGATAGGCCAACTTGAGGTCTAGCAACAAGAACACCCCGCTCCTGACACCTATGCTATTATCTCATTGATTCTTGGAAAGGGAAATCTGTCAGGTATCACATTTTTGTTAAGTACCTTTGGATCCACACATAACCTTACCAATCCATTGCTTTACCTGACAACCGCAACAGGGGCTTACCCACTCTGCTACCTCAGTCTCTTCTATTATACCCGCTCTCTCTAATCTATTGATCTCTTTTTTTATTTCCACCTTCATTGCCACATGAATTATATTTGATTTTTACCCTAATCGACATCACATCTTTCTTCATCCTAATCTTATGTACAGAAACCTTGAGACAACCAGTGTCATTTCTAAACATGTCTGGATATCATGACTCAACCTCCTGAAAGCACCCATAAGTCTCGATACTCCCCTGCACTAATAACACTTGGTCTGAATGTTCAGGGCTTAGTTTTATGCCCAAGTCAGCTTGCGCATCCCAGGATAACAAATCACCCACTTTTTTTCGTAACCTGCACACAACCTACCGATTTACAATCCTTGAATTGAAATATGGCTTTAAACATCCTCACAATTTCTATTGGTGTGTCTCCATAGGCATGGGCTGACACACGCAAAGTGCATCAATTCAACTTCTATCTCCAAGTATACAGGAACAGATGGATGAATTTTCCTTAATGCCCAGCCCCTCACCATTGTCATACTGGAACAGCAGGAAAAAGGCCATATATGGGACTCCATGTGTTATGCCTATACTGCAACGAGTGCCCGAGAGACAATATGCACTCAGACAACTGTATCAAATGTACCCTTGCACTGAAAGTGTGGAAGGATGTTGTGTGGAAGGATGTCAGCAAGCACCATTAGATATCATGTAGTGCTGAGTGAAATCTGACATGAATGATGTCATATGGAAGTTATACAAGGACATACTGTAACATTATGAAAATACTGAATAGTAACGATGTAACTGAAGTGACAAGAGAAACATTTACGAAATGATAACGTAATCAAGAATGCAAAAGAAAATAAAGTAACTTTCTGGCCAATAAGTGTGAATATGCAGTAACGCAAGATAGATGAGATGCATAGAAGCTTGCTATAGTGGTATATATAACGTGGCCAGGACGGCCATAATTGGGAAATGGATGCCGGCTCATGTTAAGATTTAATTCAGCTACCTCAGAAACAGAACAGGAGACACTGAAAGAACAGCTTAGTGTGCAAAACAAAGAGCAGTCTATGTTGGATTGGCATCAAGGATGCTATTTTTAAGGAATAGCTGCAAAGCACAAAGGGAGGCTGACGGATAAGGCATGGATGGAACATATTTCTCTTAGATTAAAGAAGAAGAAAACATCTGCAAGAGCCATGTATTGGACAATTAAACATGTATGAAGTCTAAATAAGGTAGAGTGAGCAAATCTCTAGAGGCCAAGAAGAGCAATGTTACTCAGTATAATTAAATCAAACAGCAGTAAATAAGAGGTTGAAATGGACACATCTGTGGTCTCTTCAGATGTGACTCAGAAGTCAAAAACAAAGGCTAGTCATTAATCTTCGAATGAAGATAGTGGTGTGCATACACTCCCTTCAATGTCCCAGAACAGAGAGCAGACTACAAGCTCAACTACAGATGGGAAACTTTGGCTCATGGTCGGATTGATGAAAGATGATGGACTAATTGGGAAAATGGGGAGCAATCTGACATGATTCAAGCACCTGGGTTTCATTTACCTTACGTGCTGCAAGTTGAGCCAAAACTCCAAGGTTGGGTGATAATGCTAACCAGTCAGTGGGTCTATGGGGCAACCTGCTATACAATGTTGCATAGACTAATCCCCTCCTATATTGTTCACTATAATCAGCATTATATGTATTTAGTAGTTTGAGGCCTGCCTTACAGATAAGATGCAGCCAATGGTGTACTAACTCCAATGTATTCTATAAGTAGATATGTTCCCCTAATCAATCCCTCCCACTAAAACATTTTATGGTTTGTCACGTAGGGTGGCTTCATAGGTTATGCATATTGGGGTATAAGACCTCTGTGTAATCAAGTTTGTGTGTGAGTGTTTAAACATCTGTCCGATGTCTGCCAGTTGACCCTGCTTTATTAAATTGAGAATGAAGTAGTACTTTTCCATATCCTTTGAGTCTGTCTGGTTATTTGGTCTGAGATCTATATTGGTAATTCCATCTAGCACAAGAGATGCTTCAAGGTGCTAGAGCACACATGTATCCACATTGAGTAGAGTTTGAGCCGCTCCATAGTCAATTAACAGTTTGTCTCCAACCCCATTCACCCATATCATATCACCCTCTCTACACAGCCACTTTTGTGATTGTTACATGTGATCATTAACTGATCTCTTTGATGCTCTTCCCTGCAATGTTGAAAACCACATTCAATAGTCAGTCCCAGTCATTCTGTTACAAATTCTTAATTTGGTTAATTTCTCTTTAGTTCTCTTTTGGCAAAATTATTGCCAAGGATGTTATTCTTTCACTATATAGCGTTTATCTAGTTTGAGCAAACCTATTTCCAACACATTGAAATCCCTAGCCTCAGTAGAGGAGCAGATGTAAACATCTGCAGGATATCCCACATCCCTACCTCCTTTGTATTGGGGACATGAGACAGCCACTTGTCTGACTGCAGCCATTGTACCAATATTGCAGCGAGTGTTTGGAAGAAGATACCCATTGAGACAACAAATGTATACACGAGGTAATGACGGCACGCGGGAAGAGATCTCTGAAGAAATATGAGAACGAACAAAGAAAATGGACTGATGACATCACAAGAAAGTGTGTATGAAGTCCTGAAGTATCAAGTGAAGAAGTGGATCCTGAAGTCGAAATGACGAAGTAACGAATTAGGTGAACTTTAACGTGTAAGAGAAAAAGATTAAATGATAGAAAATGTTAAAGAAATCAGAAGCATAAAGAATTTACAGATGCTGAAACGCAAGATAGGTCAAGTCATCATATAGGCTAGCTATAAGTAGTAAATAGAATGCAGGCTAAGTCGCAATTGTATATAAACTGGACATTGGTATCATGAAATAATAAGTCAAGGAATCATTGAGAATGAACAAGAAGCTGTGTCACAGCAGAATAGCAGGCTAGTGGAGCTGCGTGGCAAGGCTGTTTGGCCTGAAGTCAGGATCCTAGAAATCGAGGTCAGCTATTTACTCTGAAGAAGAACGAGTGTGCAGAGGATGAATCCTCTCACGTTAAGGTGCAAGAAAGAATACAAAGGATGCCAAATTTAATTTGTTTAAAGACATTTAAAGCTTGCAGAATGAACAAAATAGTGGTCTTCTGTCACGCAAGCTTAGGCTGCAAATAAGGTTTGAACTTGGAGTTCCAGACACGATAGTGAGTGCCCTTACTCCTGTTGAATTCCTAGGACGAGAATACTCTGCAAGGCCAAGTACAAAGACAATTTCATGGCAAAAGGCATGGATGTTGAGAGATGTAGGGCTAATTGGGTGATGAGGTAGCTTTATGTCCTATCTCCCTGCACCTGGGTCTTGGCTTACATGCTGCTAAATTAACTAAATGTTCCAGGCATGGCACAAGCAGGCCAAGCAATTGTAGTAGTCCGTATCACGAAAGACCATATAGCTTAAGAGACCGATGAAACACTGTGTATCTGATGTTTCTGAAATGACATGTTTTAAGAGGTAGTCATACGTTGTCCACCTGATATCGGACAGCCAATACCAATCCTAGCTCAGATATGATTGTATATTTAGAATTGTATTTTCTGTGGAGATCACCGAGAGACCCAGCGTACATCCGTTGATGTCTGTTGTAACCTCCCTGTTTAGATCATTGTTAATGAAACCGTAACTTGTCATTTCTTGAGTTTGTCCAGTTATTTTGAAAATAATTATTCTGGTGTAATCCCATCCAACCATAAATGCACTTTCCAAGGGCCATGAGCTTACCTCCTTTTCAAGAACTTCTGACAATCTTTTGTAAATAATTTGACCCTTGTGTCCCAAGCAAGGAACAAATAGTATGTCTTTCCTGTCTGCAGTAAAATTAGCACCATATACTCCATGAATGTAGCATAGAAAGCCTCCTTTCAGTCAATCCACTTTATGATTGGCTCAATGGGTGACTGAAGAAACAGTGGCAGGCCAGGTATATTTGCCATGGTATAAAACTATTCAACAAACTGTGTTATGTGAGTTTGTTTCAAACTTCTTCTTACTTTGTGTTGCACTTAATTAGAAGTCCCACAACACATGCAGGCAGACTCACTTCATAAACTGCTTCAGCTTTGCAACAACCATTTCTTAGGCTGCTTACCCATACTCGAAAGACGCACAGATGACATCTCACACACCTTTCACGTCACTCTAGAAAGCAACGTGTGGGACGCTTCCTCCATTTTTTGGGATGGTCTGCACACTCATGTCTCCTCTGCTCACCTCCTTTACAGTGTTCTCCAACTCCTTCTGGTCACCAATGAGTTGAATGACCTTGCTGTCTCCCTCGGTCTGTGCATGGAAGCCTTGCTCGTTCACGTAGGGCCATCTGCCCTGTCCTCACACCGCTCTCCTCTCTTGCCTATAAGCTCTCTGGATGGAGAGAACTTTCACACAGCTCCTCCTCAGGCCTCACAAAAGCAGGAATCCTGCTCAGACAAAGATGATGTGGCGGCTAATCTATGACACCCACTGCTTATCTGCAGTTTAGGGGCTGGGGTTGCTAGAGGGACATTAAAAAACCTCCTAGTCACCACTATTAAGTCTGCACCGATTCTTAGTGAGTAGATAAGTAATTCATTATTCCAAGTAAGTCAGCTACAGCAGCTCCAGCCCCACAACATTCCTTCCCTTCTCTCCACTTCCCCAGCTGCAAATGGAAACATTGCATATTCCAATGCCGAAACCCTTCAATGGTGGAATCCTGCCACTCCCTAAATTCCATACTGACTGAGACCATGTATGTTTATTTAAGAATCTCTCACACTTTCCATTATACAGTACAATGCTTTGCAGCTCCATATGTAACACCAAATATCCTCAATTCATGCTCGAAGTAGTGTGCAACTGCAGTAGCTTTTCCTGAAGCATACTTAAGGTTCCATCACTCACGTGGGCTTTTTGATACAACTGCTTCCATTACTGGCAACTCCACGGGGGTTATTGTCATAATCTTCAGTTGTTTCTCAATGTTTAAAACAGGAAGAAGAAACAATGTGTTCTGAGTGATAACTACAGTCCCCAGCATATTGTACGGAAATCTACAATGAAGATAAGGATGCAGCCAAAAGCACTGAATTTAAAAACAAAAAACATGAGCTTCAACCTGTGCACTGCATCAGAGAAAGACTTGTGCAAGAACATGTGTGATCTTTGCAGCCCACCTACAATAGGACCATATGTCCAAAGTAAAAGACAGGCAGCAAAATACATCTTTTCACTTACATGGAAGAATCCAGCAATCATGTGTTAATTAGAGAACATTCTCATTTGGGATGAAAAGCACAGACTTTCATACGAGATTCCGTACCAGCGCCCTTCATTCCATCAGCGCCATGGTCGTAATGAGGCCCTAATTCTCAGGAGGGGTGAGGGTGACTGAAGGACCTCAATGAGCACACAGAGCAAGGACACTTACAAATTACTCCAGACAGGTGTTATATTAAAAATATAGACACATTTATTGCAAGGCCTTTTTAACACAGACTATAGCAAAGAATCACAGTAACACTAAGTAAGCCAATTCATCACACTCAATACAATATATATATATATATATATATACAAGACCAGGAGGGTCAAAAGGGAGGACTGCACGAAATATGTTGACAACCTAGAGGGGACGAAAACAGGCAGTGCAGTTAATCTTTAGACCGAATTCAACATTAGTTATTCACCTAACTAAGAGGCAGTCCAAGCCCTAAGAAGAGTGGAGCCTTGTGCTCAATAGTACATGTGTGCCAATGCACTCGGTTGTTCCAATGGACAAAGCGTGGTCTCTTTAGGGGTCTCTAGCAGATCGGGAAGGTGGATAAGGCGATGAAGAATACGTCCCCACTATTCAAGAAGGACCTCCACTTGAAGGCAGAGGCAGTTCAAGAGCTCGGGATGGAGTCACTATTTTGCAATAGCAGTGGACAGGAGAGGGGCCCCCAGGGGCTACTAGTGCGTAAAGTTGGGCTCTGGCGCTAGGTGCCACTGGTTGGGGTAATGATTATTCTTTGGTCCCTGAGGCAAGGAGACCCAAACGTCGGCAGGTTAATGCAATTCGGTTGCAGGTTCGACGGTGGCAAAAAGGACATCTAGGCACCTTTTAGTTCCTGAGATCCAGCGAGGATTCCCAAACGGAACAGTGGTGATTTCTCTGCTCTGGGGGGATGAATCGCCCCAGTTTCACTGCAGCAGGCTTCAGGGGCAAGAGGGTCACAAATGCAGCGGACTTGCAAAGGACGTCGCCGCAGCAGGGCAACATGGTAACCGTGTTTACTCCGGTCCGGCGCACTCATCTCACTTCAGACCTAGGAATGCCAAGTGTACAAAATTCAGTGTGAGGGTGCCGTGGACACAGAGCTAGCAGTACCAAGTTTCAAGGGCCTCCTCGAAATGACGGCGGAGACAGAGCAAAGGTTCTGCATAAGCTGATCAGCCCACTGGTTGGCCCAGGGACACTTCTCAGAAAGCTTACTTGCAGGTTTTTGGTCGAGGTTCCGAGAAAAGTTGGTCCCACTATTCCAATGGGACAAATCGTCTTCGCAGACCTTCTAGGATGACCAGATGCAGAGGGGTCCCACGGGACGACAGCAGGCTCAGGGTGCCAAACCTTCCAGCGGGTCACCAGTGGTTCCTCGACTCAGCTTCGTAGTTGCAAGATACTTGGATTCTATCCCCTGTTCAGTGAGAACTCAGGAGATCGACCTGGTAGTGGAGTTTCCAGCCTCCTGTTATCCAAAGTTGCCTTTGTGCCAAAACGGAGAGGACCCAATGGGAGATCGGCTCACAAACTTTCACTCCATATGTGGACCAATCACAGACCACGGTGGTCTCAGGCATTCAGGACACTCCAGACTCTCTGGCAACCAGGATGTGTATTGGGACCAGACATCCCAGCCCACATCCTGTACTCACACACACAAGGCATGCAGAAGCCCACGAAAGCATTGGGATTCGTGGGAAAATGCATGATCAAATAAGGACTGGCCTGGGTTGACTCGACCTTGGGAAGGTGAAGGGGCAAGATGGCCAAAGGACAGGACAAAGAACCTCGTGGCAAGGCCATTTTGGAGCCAGGTCACCTATTAGTGCCAAACGCAGTTAACGCGGTTTACATGGCAGGAAAGGGTTAAAAATAATGCAAAACGATAGGTGCCACCAGTCCTGTCCATGACATATCTGCACAGTTCATAAAAAGTCCAGGGAGAGTATCTAGGGCCTTTGGAAATGACTATAGACCCAAGTGTGCTGTATAGTATGATACATTGCACACTTGTTAAATGTTTCACAAAAGTTGTAACATGAGGAAAGGACTGAAAAAATAACAAAGTTCTGACTGTTTTAAGGGCATGTCAGTTTCCCCATCAAAAGTGAGCGAAAGCCCTGAGGAGTACAGCTGAGGGCTGTGCTTCTCTGGCAAAGTCAGTCAGTGGTGTCTACACAGCAGCAAAAAGTTTGAGGGTGTACACATGGAGGGAAAATTACATACACATATGAAATCTTTCCTAAAAGAGGTAATTCCATTACTGTCCCTTTTTTGGTGGTAGCAGAATGACTGCAACTTTTAACACACAAGCACATTAAACATTTGGAGATAAAGTGGAGGATTTACCTCCAGAAATGAGCTTGAGGTAAATCTGTCACTTTACCTCATAAAATCAGTTCAATTCACTGGTAGTATATCCACCAAAAATCCCCATGGGGGACTCTAGAAATGTGGAATAACACTGCCCTACCACCACTTGCAATACCATGGTAAACCCATGGACCAAGTGGCTGTAACGGTAAACAGGTTTGGCTGTAACTCTGTGAATTTACCGGCAGATTAGCGCCACACTTGCAAAGAGGCCCAATGTCTCTTTTATGTCCACCATGTGCGTCTTATGTTCTCTGACAGCAGATGAGACGAGGGAAATTGAATAGAGGACCAAGGCCCTCATATTTGCATTCCATCTGGAGAGGAGGAGGAAGGGAGGCAGGAACAATACTTGACAAAGAGATGTCTGTACACAAGGCTGAGCCCTTCCTTGGCTGTCTCTCATAAGTACTAGGGACAGAAAAAAGAAACCAGGACTGTCAGGGCAAAGCCGAACAGGTGGCAACAGTTCTCCCGAATGTTCTGATGCTTCTAGAAACAGTTATGTCTTTCTAGCTGGGCCACTGGGGCACATCTGCACCCCTTTTGTGTGTTCCACAGACCTCCCAAGTATCTGGTTTTCGCCCGAATCTCCAGGTTTCCACGCTCTTCTCTGGGTCTCCGGGGAAAGGAAGGGAGTCTCCATATTGTTGGCTGTCCCAGAAACTCTGCCCACACATCCATGTAATTGGCTAGAAACAGACTGCTAGTGGCCAATCACATGGAAATGTGGGCGAGAGTGAGTGCAAGTGATGTCTGTGTGCTTTCTGTCATTTCAATTAAAAGCCATATCAGGCAAGAACTTTTTATTAAAGAATGAGTCGGGACTGGTGGGCAAAACCAGACTTGACGCAAATCGCTGGGTTGTCCCTCTTGAAATGCAGGCAAGTATAGTGTTACAGTAACAGTCAAACACAGAGCCAACGGTCTGTGCGAACCCCCACCCCAGTGAAATGCCTAACAGTTCAGGCTCCACTGCTACCAGTGCATTCCTTTATAATGGCATGGATCGTGGCGCACGCGCGCGCGCGCACACACACACACACCATGTGCCTTTCTGTGTGTAGGTTTTAATCTAAGATGCTGAGGCTGGCACTTATGTGCTATGTGCAAACTTCAGCAAGGAAACAGGCTACCTTTCTGCATTATACCTATATTTCTTTTCATATTTCTTCCTTCCGGACGGGCCTGACTAAGACATTTATCTTAACTGAGGAAGGCTCAAAATGGGCCCATTGCATTAGAAAAACAATTTTACATAAACCATATAAAACTATTTTACTAACAGCACAAAACAAGTCCTGGTGATTTACTGATGTGTGTCTGCTGCTACGTGGGTTTCTTCGTGTATGAGGAAAGGGTTTATAGTGAAAAAGTCGACTGCAAAAATATCGAAAAAAACAATGTAGAATGTGTTTTTTTTAAAAATACATTTTTAATGGGCCCTCAACCACCCGTTTATTTTTACTACCCAATAAAACATACAAATTAAAAAAAACACATTCTAATTTTTTTCGACATTTTTATTTTCGACATTTTTGCATTCGACTTTTTTTTTCTCGATATTATAACTGGCTACCAAGGAAAGTTGCAGTGGACCTCACAGAGGCTTGAAAGGAAGTTGGCATGCTATTTCTCGTCGAGCGGCAATTATTGGGGGGGCTGTTCTCACTTTCTTCGGATGTTTCAGGGACTGACTCGTTGTTTCTGGCATTAGAATCTGCAATATCATAGATTTGATGAGCCAGGAACAGGGGAGGCGCTCACTCTGGCAGCAGCAGCGAGAGCCATAACCCTGCCAGGGTCGATTACTGCAACGTACCCGAGGGGCCGGTTGCCCAGCTGCAGGCGCCCTGCGGCCAGACACGTGTCATTGGGTTGATGCAGTCCACACCTGTACCACCTCCCCACCATTATCCGTACCCCAAGCTCTGACAGTGAGCCTATTGGCATCGGTACCACGCAAATCCCACATCACAGGTTCTGACGGATTGCCCCTGCATGCTGACCCCTCCCTTAGAGTTATGATGCTGTCCGTTTGTTCACACGGCTGACATGCACAATTGCTCAGGCACACTCGCTTCAAAACGACCAACCTTTCCCAGTACTCGCCTGAATGCACAAGTGGATCATTCTTGTAGGATCACACATGGGTGTGATTGGGACTAGAACCAGGAGTAGGGTTCTCCTGTCCAAAACCAAAAGTGGAAGAGCAGGCCACTCCTCCACCATAGCCCCTAGTAGCCAGTGGTGACAATGCAGTGGCTGTCTTGGCGGGAAAAAGGTGTAACCCAGTGGTTGTCACTGTGCTTGCATCAGCAATATTCACAGTATAATAATAATAATAATAGTTATAATTATTGATGATATAAACAACCCTTGGAAAAGCCAACAGGTATGACCTTGTAGGCACAGGTAAAGCACTTGCCACTTGATCTAGACACTGGTAGAAAAATGCACTGGATTGTGTTCACATCTAGAAAACCCAAAGATCGTGCAGTGAGTTGCTTTCATTCATATGCGATTTTGCGACACAGTGAGCTGACCCTATGAGTCTGCTCTGTCACATTTCATACCCCACGTTGCTCACTCCTAGGTATCCCTAACAACAGCATTGCACTGTTTTACACCCGTTCTCTAGCACCTTGAAGCGTCTCTTGTGCTAGATGGAATTACCAATACAAATCTCAGACCAAATAACCAGACAGACTCAAAGAATATGGCAAAGTACTACTTTATTCTCAATGTAATAAAGCGGGGAAAACTGGCAGACATCGGACTGATGCATGCACACTCACACACAGACTTGATTACACAGAGGTTTCATACCCCAGTATACGTCATCTATGATATCATCCTACATGGCAAATTGTAAAACCTATTGACGGGAGGTATTGGTTAGGGGAACATATTTACTTATAGAACACATATGGGTTAGTACTTCGTTGGCTGCCTCTTATCTGTAAGGCACCCCTCAAACTACATCTAAATATGTATAATACTGATTATAGCGGACACAATGTCGGCAGATTGGTCTATGCACCATTGTATAGCCGTTTGCCCCATAAACTCACTGATTGGTTGGCATCCCCACCCAACCTTGGACTTTCGGCTGAGCTAACAGCACGTAAGCAAAATGAAACCCAGGTGCTTGAGTCACGTCAGATTACTCCATGCTTTCCCCATTAGTCCATCATCTCTCATCAGTCTGACCATGAGACAAAGATTCTTGTCTGTAGTTGAACATTTAGCTCGCTCTCTACTCTGGGACATTCAAGGGAGTGCCAGCACATCACCAGCTTCATCCACCACTTAATGAATAGCACTTGTTTTCGACTTCTGAAGCGCTTGTGTGAAGAGAACACAAATGTGTCCATCTCTACATCTTATTTACAGCTATTTGATTCAATTATGCTCGGTGTCATTACTCCGCTTTGCCTCTAGAAACTTGCTCACTGCATCTTGTAGGACAGATAAATGGTCAGAGGAGTGACACATACTGCAGGCCACACCCTTGAAGCAATGTTTTGTGATGCAGGCCTAGTAACCACCTCCCCACCCAATCAAGTACGCTGGAGCAAATATCTAATGATTTATTTTACTATCAAAATGCCAATGTGTCAGCTCCCAACTGACAAAGCACAAACAACCACCGCCAAGAGAAATGGGAAAACTCTAAACCTGGAGGAACATGGATATCTTATGAAGAGACCAAGCCTAATCCTAACAATCTAGAATGTTTACTGCCCAAAGAAATGTTAACAGCACTATAAAACAGGGTAACCAAAGGACTAGACACCCTCATCCCACTATAGTGCAGAACCCTGTCAGAAAAAAAGACTTCAGCAAAATGGTTCACACCTCATCTACAAGCACTGAAAATAAAGAAATCAAATACTTGAAAAAACATACACCACAAGAAAATATCGGCTACCAAAGACAGATCCATCACTATAAAGCAGTAATCCGTAACAGAAACTAACATGACTATTCTGATTGAATCAATAATGCACATTATCCGGAGAAAGAATTTTACCAAATCATTTATGAGATGAGATAACCCGCTTCTTGTAGCAAAGCATCTTCAATCACCCAAAAACTATACTACGATCTCACCATCCATTTCAGATGCAAAGTACTAAACACACAGTAAGCCACCAAAGCAGCAATAAGGCATGGAATTAGAAGCAACATTAAAACACTGTTCAATAACATTCAGCCTACAACTCCACTTATGAACAGCTTTAAACCAACATTGAACCTGACTTTTCTTTTAAATAGAGAGAGACCGCCAGGGAGCGCAGACACGATGGCTACCTGAAGAGTGAGATCCCGGCAACTCTTCTCGCACCATCTTATTAAGCTGAGAATGGAAGGCTGCTGAGCCTGGATGACCTATCAGAGGCTTCCCCGAACAAGTGAGGTATGGAAGGGGCGAGATTGAGTGGCACCCAGGCCGGCCGGAGGTTCCTGAAAGAAACACTGAGTGCAGCATGGCAAGAGCGGTCATCCAGCTCTGAGCTTGACCATTGTTGGCTCTGAACAGGGGATTCGATCAACTGATCTGCCCCCAGGATCCCTCACTGAAACAGGCCCAGCCCCCGGAAGGCGACGGGTGAGACCAGGAGATGAACGGAAAGCACCATGGAAACGATCACCGCCAGTGGCGGGTGACAGCATGTGGGTCCTTGGGAGGGACATTCCAGTGTACCTACAGGAGAAGAGTTGCCAAAGGACCTCAGCCGCAGGCCTGGGCCGGAGGGCTGTTCCCCCGATTGCAAGGAATGGATGGTGTGCCCCAGTAGAAGAGAAGACTCTGTTCTTGGAGGGGAGGAGGCAGAATTGAATACTGGGAGATATAAGGAGAGGCCAGTGATCGGCTGGCTCCGAACAGCAGGAGAGGGCCCAGAATATAAACTGTCCCCGTCCGCATGAGCTGAGGAAGTTCTGAATGGGGACTGCTGTTAGTGGATCATCTGATGTGGACTAAGGGTGCCTTTTGGAGACCACGTGGCCGGAGGGGTTACGAGGGCCGAGCGATGATCCTTGCAGGCTTTGCTTGGTCCCACACCATACCCCGAAGGATAAAGACACTTAACCCATGGAATCCCTCACCCGATCAGGGGCAGAAAAGTCCACGGAAGTGGACATATTGAATATTCTGCAAGAGATCAATGCTGTTTTAACAGACCTGCAGACCTCACTTTCCCACCTCCAGAGCACCGTGGACAAAATGGAAGATGAAATCGAGGTGATGGAAAACAAACAAATGTCAGCAGACCTTATGGCTGTATGTCTGGAAATGAAAAGCAAGGAAATAGATCCGAGTGATAAAGGCCCTCCCTCTCAGGATGGACGATATGAAAGTATGCAAGTGGAGTAATAATGTGCAGATCTGGGGCCTTCCACACCAAGAGGGGGAAACAGGGATCACCCTGCAACAAAAGATGAAAGAGGTTCTTACATTATTTTTCGACCGCGCATAGGATAAAATACACCTGTTTGATGAAGTCCACAGAGCCGGTGTGGGTCGGAATAGTCCTGAGGTAGGTCCTGGCAAAACATCATTACTATATGGAGAAGCTGGAAATTCTGGATAGAGCTAGACAAAAGGATCATGTGGACTAAGCGGGTGCTAAAGTTAGAATTTTTCAGGATCTTTCTGGGAGAACAGTAGCCCATAGTAGAGCATGCGGTTCCATGTGTTATAATTGTGGCAAAAATGGCCATTTACACAGAAAATCGTGACAAAAAGGAGTGGTTTTGCCACCGCAATCCATATAATGGATGCCGGTACACCTTGGCAACCCCCAGACCCATTATACCATTGCGGGCAACACCCCCATGACCCCCACTCCTCTTAAATGGTATAATGGGTGCATCTTTACTGGGTCAAACCACAGCATTTTTGCCGCGATTTGTTTTACAGATTTCTTTTTGCCACAATTTTATTATCGCACACCGAGCATGCAGGACGCTCATATCCTGGCTAACTGAAAGAGATATCTGCTATATTTGGGGATTCCCTTTCTCTCTTATGTTTGAGCTGTAGGGAGCCATCTATAGGATTACAGAGGTGGAGGATATCCCTCAGTTACTTTAGAAGATCAACGCAAAGACGGAGACGGCCACTGCTGCTGATAACAGGGAGACGCAAGAAAGGTTCCTTGAAGCTTTTCGGGGGAAAGCAACTAGGGTGGACATGTTGAGTACCCACATGTGATGCTGGAAATGCCTGATGGAGGGAAAGGGCTTCCTAGTCCTTGTTCTACTATTTCTCTTTGTGTGTTGTCTCTATGTTTTCTGCCACTGAGGTCCAGCGTGGACCTCTGACAGTGCAGCTCTTTATGTTTTCCTTTTGATGAACAACACCCATGGGATGCCCTTATGGCACCCATGGGTGGGGGTACGCCCTTGAACCATATGTGTATTTTTGGGAACTTGTTTGTGGCCCACAGAGCAGGGTATGGGCTGGTGACAGCTACATGCTGACTTGGCAGTGGCTCTGAGTGTCCTCAATCTTTGGGACACCCAGGCCCTGCCATAGGAATCAATGGATTCCTGCAGGAAGGCAAGATGGCCCCTGTAACCTCTTGGTTTCTATTGCCTTTTAACTTGCTTCCCCAAAGTCCAGGGAAGCCCTGACTCTGTCCCTTCTCCCTGGTTGGCTTTTGGGTGGAAATAACATACATGGCTTGGGGCTTCCTCCTGTCAGACTGACTGGAGCCTTCCCAGGGGCTGTGTGTTGTGCGTACACCCAAGGGATGGGACCTGTATGAATGGAGTCAGAAGTGAATTCACATTCTGTGATGTTGGTGTCTGGTTTCTGTGTGTGACACAAGGACTGAGATAGCCCTGACTGAAACGGATATGACTGAAGTGTAGTGTGTTGAAAGATTGGGTACTTACCGCAATCCACATTGTTTGTTATGGGTGTCTGGGTGGAGTAAATGGCTTGAATGTCTATGAGCCTGATTGGCAGCCTGCGTGCATGAATGTTCTTCTGCGGTGATTGGTTGACTGAGCCTGGCTCCGCCTGACTGAATGGGAACCAATGTGTATAACGGAGGACCTCTCACTCACCAATTTGTTCAGAAGCTGAAGTCGAAGCTGAAGCAAGAAGAAACTGTTCCTTAAAGCCCAGCTGGAGAAAGTCTGCTGCTGCATTTTCTTTGTGTAATCCAAAAGCTGCAGTGTTCATCCAAGGACTGATCGAGAGGGGACATGCAATGGAGACCTCTCCCTGAGTTACGAGGGACCATCGTGCAACCTGCTGCTCTTCATCAAAGTACCCTGGAAGCCAGTTCTGCGTGCCTGCCATCTGGAGAATGGGTCTTCATGAGTGCTGAAGAGGAGTTGCCGGACATCTCAAGTCAAAGAAGTCCATTGGTGTCACACAGTGTCCGGAGTAGTGTTTAGTGACCACTGGAAGCCGTTGCAGTCTACTACGCAGAAGATGGGGTATACTGGCATAGTTCTGCTATACAACCGGAGCTGCAAATGTTCCAAACTGCCTAAGAACATTTCAAAGGCAATCCTTGCCATCATCACAGACCACTTTTTCCCACCAGAGAGAGTTCAGAGTCACTGAGTTCAGAGGAAGGTCCGCCAGTAGGTGTCCCACCACCAGAAGCTAACAAAAACATCCTGAGGGTCCAGGCTTAGTGAGGGCTGGAGGTCCACTCCAGTGGTTGGATCCAGTTTGCCAGTAGCCGTCTAGAGGTATGTGTTGCGGAAAACCACGATATTCCAAAACCCAACACCAAAAGTGACCTATGCACCTGTCGCCACCAGAAGTCATTGAAGGGTCCCAGTGTCCTTGATCTCACCTGCCATGCCTTTGAGAAGCCTACAAAAAGTTTCATCTTCATAGGACTTCTACAGTCAGAGAAATCATTGATCAAAGGAGAGCACCACGAGGAGTAAAACTGTAGCACTTTGGTTCGGTTTTTCTCATGGATTCAGCATTCCAGTGACTCCTTCTTCCAAGGGGGGTTTATCTACGGAGGGAATCATCGAGTGAAACTGAGAAACTCTGCCACTTCACCTGCCAAGGCACCAAAGGTACTGTGACAAGGAAGAGCATCTTCTAGCCCCAAGAGTCACCCAGGGGTCCCAGATTCATCTTGGATCCTGTTCTCCTGTGGCCACACAGTTACTTTTGGGTGGTAGTACCGTTTTAAAGAAAGCAGAAGGTTATTGAACATTATTATACTTGGCCGTAAAATACAAGATATGTTTTTCCCTAACTTTTCTTTTACAGGTTGCCCAGGTAAGTGGATCCTCACCCAGAATTTTGTATCTAGTCTAAAGTAAGCATTCTGCCACTGCTCATAACTAATCTGCCTTTCTTCCCTATTCTATGCTGATACACCCCACTTAAGAATTCACATACCTATTTAAAACTGACTGGAGTCTATTAATGAAGTTGAGTATTGTGTGGTACCACAACGAGTGTATATATTTGCCATTCTTTGAATAAGTATTTCCTAAGTACATGTTATTTTTTATATATTCATATATTTATATATATTTCACTGAACCGTCTTTTATATAAAGAAGCTGTGTTATCACCTCACATAGTGTGTAGAAATTCCTTTGCGGGGCTTGGGCACTCACTGTACCTAGGACCTTGCCTGCATCACCTCCTGAGAGCTTAAGTCTTGGATGCTCGTCTATTCTACCACATAGAGAACTTTGGATGGGGTTTCTCTGTGCCTTTGTCCCAACCACATAGAGAACAGAAGTTCAGATACCCTCTCCAGTCTTAACATCATAAATTCCAGAAAATAGCAAATTCTTTGCCCAAGCAGTGAGCGGGTAATACCCTTCATGGGTGGATCAGATCTGCCAAGGTCGAGGATCATGAAATGCAACTGTACGGCTCGGTTCTAAGCAACTAAGTGCATCAAACAGTTTCTGTTTACATTCCAGCAGCATGCACAAATAGGGTAAGGAATGGCGGTGCGCAGGGAGGTTTTATACTAATGTGGCCTGGAACTATACAGGCGCCTCTGAAGCACTGGGGTTGCATATTCTTCCCCTCTGTGTTAACTACACCTACCAGTTGTTTGTTGGTTATATTTATTCTTCATTGTTTGGCCTCATTAGGGAAGTGGGTATCAGAGGTGATTCTGAGTCTTCTTTGGTTTATACTTCCCAACAAATGTACTGTTGCAATGGGTTGGGATGGGTCGGAATACTCTCAGGTGAAAGGTTTACACAGAAGGTACTATGGATAGTGTAGATCTTGCCACTTTGAATGTGAAAGGGCTGAGCTCTCCTGCTAAGACGACCTTACGTGCTTGCGATATGAGAAGATTCGGACTGAAGGTCCTGTTTCTCCAGGACACTCACTACAATAGAGGAAGCAGGTTTAAGATATATGACTGACATATGGGTCAATGTTTCTGGTCGTCAGCTCAAGTAAAAAAAAAGGGGGGTGGGTATCCTCCTGAACTCTTGAACTCAAAGGCACCTCTACACAATATACAGATCAGGAGAGATCTGATGGGAAGACTCCTAATGGCAAAAGGCTGCTGGTATGGAACAGTGGTTATTTCTGCAACCTTGTATGCCCCAAACATGCAACCATTGTGGTTCATAGTAAAAGCATTGAATCATCTTGATAAATGGGCAGAAGATAGACGAAACCTGGGAGTGAACCTCAATTGGGATTGGAAGTCTGCAGATGTTTGGTTGATGTGACACATGGAGAGAGGTTCACCCTGAGCCTGGGGGTTATACATTCTTTTCTAATCCCCATCACTCATTATCAGGGATCGATGACCTGCTCATTGAGACTGGAAGGGAATATCTGTCGCAGGAAGTGCACACACATAAAATAGGTTGTTCAGACCATGACATGGTGCAGATGCTACTTACGTGGGAGCGGGAGACTGATAAGCACAGCATATAGCAATGTAACAATATACTGCTGCACGACACGGTCATTCGTCAATTCTCTGGAACAGAATTAAAGCAGTACTTCTCAACTAACGATAATGGTGAGGTTGCATTAAATACTATCTGGGAGGCTGTCAAGACCACATTCAGGGGCTTATTAATTACAGTGGGGGCTAGCAAGAAGAGGAAAATGGGGTTATTGGAAGCCAAACTGGCCGAAGACATACCTGCAGAGTAGGTTGCTGACACAAGGGAACAATGCTAGAGACATTGCTTATGACTTCCAATCAAAGAGACAGGAGATGAGGAAGTTGAGTCTTGCGGGGGTGTACAGATCCATCAAAACGGTAAAAAAGAAGGTACTATGAGAAGGAAGATAGAGCTGGGATGATCTTGGCTAACCGTATAAGAGTGCATAGATATCAGGCTGAAGTAGATTAGAAACCATGGGGGCTATTTGTTTAATAATCCACAACAGATCTCAGTGTGCTTTGCAGGGTACTACAGGATGGGAAGTGGGGGAAGAGAGAATGCCCTGGATGATTCTCTGTGGGCAATAACCCTCCCAGAACTAACCATTAAACAATGGCATTGCCTGGATGGTCCCATAAAGCAGGAAGATTTAGTACTAGCCACCACGAATTTTAAAATAGGGAAGTCGCCAAGTGAGGATAACTTTAAGGCAGTCTTTAGCACGAACTGTATGGCCTCTCTATCCTTATTTCGAACTAAACATTATAACAATTTCCTCATGGTGCCGGTGGTTCCTCCCTCATTTCTTAAAGCTCTAAATGAAGTTATACCTAAGTACGGTAAAAGCCATACACACTGCTCCTCCTATTGCCCAATATCACTATTGAATATAGATGCAAAGAGTTTTACTAGAATCTTGGTTTCTAGGGTAGAGCAGTACCTGCCCGGGTTGATACACACCGACCAAGTTGGATTTGTAGTGTGTTGTCAGGTAGTGTGCAACATAAGGAAGACCTTGGACTTGCTGGTGCTCCCAAAGGAGGGTCAGATCATCGCTCTGTTGAGGGCTGTCGATGCTGAGAAGGCACTTGACAGGGTTGACTGGACCTTCCAGCGGAGGGCCCTTAAAAAATGTGGGTCGGGTTGGGTTGGTTGACCTGGATAAGTAAACCGTATTCAACTCCTGTAGCTAAGATCCTTGTCAATGGTATGGTATCAAATACCATAGCCCTGAAAAGAGGGGCTAGGCAGTGAGGCCCTCTCTTGCCACTCCTTTACGCCCTAGTGATGGAGCCTCTAGCAGCCAGACTGAGAGGGAATACTGAGATTCATGGTATTCAGGTCCAAAACCAAAAATATTAATTTGCTCATTTGCCAATGGTCTAATGATGTATATCAGGGAGCCCACGCAAACATTGCTTTTAGCAGTAAAGGAGCAGAACACAAATGCCCTGTATTCGGTTTCAAAGTTAACCTATCGAAGTAACTCCTTTTTCCAATGGGACAGCTTTCTCCTACCAGTGCAGAATTTTTGTCTAGCTCTCCCTTCGCATTAGGGGAATATAAAATTAAATACTGGGGGTGTACATAACGAACCCAATCAGCAATATTATATTCCAGGAAATTTACCTGCCTCTGTTGGAAGGGGTCTAGAAAGACCTGAGATGGTGGGGCAGACTGGTTCTCTCCTGGATTGCGCATCTTAATGTAGTTAAGATGAATGTCCTTCTAAAGTTTGTATGTCTATTTCAAATGGTCCCCGTACAGTTACCTGAAAGCTATACTCAAAACCTTAAGAAATCCCTTCTAGAATTATTGTGGGTAGGATCTAAACCCAAAATAGAATACGGCACACTTGCCCACACAAAAGCGGAATGGGTGATCGCTCATTCCAGCCCTTTTTAGAGTGTCCCAATTGAGAGTCAAGGTGGACCATATTGATCCCAACACTAGTAAACAATGGGTTCCATTAGAGAATTCCATGCTTGCTTCTGTCACGTTGAATGAATGGCTATGGCTTCCAAAGAACAGGATACCAAACAGGATTTTGATGCACCCGGTCTTGTATGTGCTCCGGGATCTCTGGAGGGCAAGGTCAGATAGCAGATGATTGTCATCGTCCCCCTCCCCCACACCCCCTTGAGCTCTGTCTGGGACCCTGCGATTAGGGTCCAGTTCCCAGACCCTAATGATTGTCAACTTTGGTACGAGGGAGGCCTATAGAAAGCAGAACAGTTATGGGACAAGCGAAAATTCAGACCAGTACAGCAACTGCAGGACCTTTTGAAAGTGGGTTTGCTTTCGATCTTCCTATATTTGCAGCTAAAGGCATTCCTGACTGATAAATGTTGGGGTAATAATTTAGCTAGAGACCTTACCCCTTTTGAACAGGTTCTGCTTAGTAGAAATTTGGGAAGGGGTCTGCTCTCTAAATCCTTTCAAGCAATAATCACTGCAGAGCCTGCCAAACCCTTTTGAATCAGGAAGCAGTGGAGTGGGCACATGGGCGAGGATATAGGAGATGAGGTATGAGCTAAATGTGTTACTCAGTTAACCAGTCCTAAGTAGCTCTGCAATATAGGATCCATGGGTTTAAGTTGCTGCACAGGTGGCAGCTCCCTCCAGCTAGATAGGCCTGAATGTACCCGGACAGCAGTCCTTATTGCTGGAAGGGGTGTGGCTTACTGGGCACATATTGGCACAACTGACGGTCCTGTTCCCTTATTCAGGCATGTTGGAGTGGGGTCCCGTCCGGGATCTTTGAACTGGATGGGACTGACAGGCCCCTTAAGCCCCTTTACATCTTGTTTGGGTTGGGTATGGATGGAGATCGAAACCTTGCGCAAGACCATATTGTAAACCATCTACTGTTGGCAGCTAGGGTCACTTTAGTCCGAGAATGGAAGAGAGAAACAGACCCAAGGAAAAGGGAATGGGTCAATGACACAAAATCTTTGTTTGTGATTGAATATTTGATGCATAAGATAAATGAAATGGGGCGTGATATTTAGTTGGAATGGTTAGCTTTTATATCTGAATACATGCCGGATTGGACTTGAATATCAGAGGGTACATTTGGCATCAGTCCATTCAGTTTGGACAATAAGTGGAACTTGATGCACGCTGGTGTTTGTGTGGTATTACTTACCAGGGGACTACTTGGAAGGAGGAGAGAGTGGAGTAGTATTACTGTTGAATGCAGAGGTATTCCCAGTTTAATACTGGGGCCATCCACGCCAGCGGAAGACAGACACAATAGGTACTGTTATTTACATCTATGTCTCTTGTGGGGAAAAGTAGCTCCTCTGTGATCTCTATGCCACATTTTGAAAACCAATCAAATATATTTGGTAAAATAAATTGGTGAAACATAGCACAAAGGTGGCTCACTGATTGACCCCCTGCCCCCCAAATATCTACAAACAGACCCTTAACCAGAAAAAAACAGATTTCTACATGAATGCACTGCTTCCTTTAGCACAGGAACTGTACCAAATGTTTTCAAGACTGTCTACATCAAACCACTTCTAAATACCACCAATGGATATCCAGAAGACCCTCACAACTTTCATCATATAATATAATAATTTATAATAATTATAATTGTTCATTTATAGCACACTTAATACCAGGGGTGGTTTCTAAGCACGTGATCGGGATTCAAACCTGTGTTGCACTGCGTTGTCTTGCTGCCAAGACAAACGCGTTTCCCCTGAGCTTTCCTTCCTCCCTTAACATATCTCTAACATACTATGCCCAGCCGCAATTTTAAAGAAGTATGTAAACAGCCATATCTTGGAGCATGTACAATTTAATAACTTGCTATATTGTGCACATGGTGGAGATACCGAAGGTTTTTATTTGGAAAAACCACAACATTGAAGCAGATGACAAAATCACCTCTGCATTCATACTCCTCATCTTTTCAGCAGCCTTTGACACACTTAACAATATTACACTGATTACAAGGCTTGAAGAACCCAGGCTACTTAACACAACTCTACAATGGAGGAGATTGTTCCTAATGGACAAAACAGAAATCACCTGGCTCCCCCCTTTCAGATCAAACCCATGACCCATTTACCTGTGGAGCCCCCCAGGCATCAAGCCGTGTGCCGCTCCTCTTTAACATCTATATGACTCCTTTGATGAAGAGCATAACATCCTGTGGGCTCAGCTGTTACAGCTATGCTGGGGAAATGCAATTTATATACAAAATGACAGACGATGGAAAATTCAGCACCACCCGCAGCCACTGTCTCATGTGAATATTTGAATGGATGATGGCCCAATAACAAGAACTCGAACCCGACAAAAGAGAAATAATGTTATTCTCATCCCACGCCGCACTGGACATACCTCTACCATGGACTTGGCAAATGGGTAACTGCCCTAAACCATCTAAAGTGACCAAGAACCTATAGATGAAGAATGGACTCAAGCTGGAACGCCCAGTGAACACAACAGTCAAAAAGTGCTTCAACCGTCCCCACTCTATCTGATAGATTATTCCCTACCTCCCCTTCACACAAAAAGTGCTCGCCAGCATAGGTGTAACACCAAGTCCTGAACATCATCTCCATGATTCTTTCAAGAATGGACTACGCAAACCTCATTTACCTATGTATGCAGGTCTACCCCACATGAAAAAAGAACAAAGGATCAGGATACAAAGCAGTCAGTCTCCTTCTCAGACTCAACAGGAGGGAACACATAACGCTGAAACCTCAAAGCACTCCACTGGCTAACAATTCAAAAAGGATCCAGTTTAAAGCCCTCTGCATCACCCATCTAGCACTTGAAGCCAAGGAGCAGAACTCCTCCAAAACAAAATGTCACTCTAACAACCAACCAGAGACCTAGGACTGAGAAATAACATATTTTTAGAAGCCAAAAGATGTCTCAGAGAAAGACACGGTGGCCATGCCTTATCCACTAGGGTGGCCAAACACTGGAATGCGCTACCAAGGCAACACTGTACCCCAAAGAACCACCTGAAATTCTGGAAAAGTTTAAAAACCTGGCATTTCAATGTTTAAAAGATTAAAAATGTAACCTACACTCACCAAGAAGCGGAAACAGCACTCAACAGTTTGACTGTCATGCACAGACACAACCTAAGTGCATAACACACACACCCGCACAAAGCCTTTTATGTCTTCTACACTTCACACATAGAACATTTTAAGCATGCAGAGCTCAGGGTAATTCTGATCTGCAACCTCAACACAAAATCTCTACAATCTTGCCGTTCCCTCTGCTCCCAATGTACCAAACCACCAAACCTTCTGAAAGATCCGCATGAGCACCGGATGCCATGCAAATGGCAGCAGTGTGCTGCACAAATCCTAATACTATAATCACAACACCCTAGTCAACCCCCATTGCAAAGAACCACTTGACACCCCCACCACCACTACAGCCCACCTCCACACCACCTCTCTCACAAGGACCACTCCATACCATCATTCCACACCAACACAACATTTCACCCTCCACCACTCCACACTCTACCACTGCATACACGCCAGACCACCTAATCATTTAACACTACCACGCAACACATCCACACCACCACTCTACAACTCAATGCCACACCTCAGTACCACTCCACACCACCACACCCCCACTCCACACCACCATTTCAAACCTTGTGTGCTTGTGGACATTTGTGTACCTGTGTGCCCTCCTCCATGTGTGAACAACGTCCAGAAATGTTTCATCAATCTAGAGCATTAGGTTTATCAGTTCCAGCTCATGGGTGCTCATATGGGTAGCATACTGGGGTTAGCTGCGCAATGTTAAGGGGCAGTGTGCTGTGGGTATCATTGCTGCCTACTGTTTTGAGTGGTCAGGGTTTGCTCCATGAGTGGTGCTGGTCATTTTGTCATGCCATTGTTTGTGGTGGTGTCAGTTGAGTGTTTTCCCAATTCTATGAATGTTCTATTGTGCATTATCTATCACATTTGGGAGGCAGGATTCGGACATGGTTGAATGAACTGTTTCATGCCCCTTTTGTTTCTTTGTTGTGATGAATGCTTTTCTATGTCTTCTTTTATCTTTGTGCTCATTGACGATGTGCATTGTTCTCTCCACATGTACATTTATTCCCTTGTACTGCTGCATTGGTGCTGGCATATTGTTCCTTTCGTGATAAAGTATGTTTCTATTCATTTCTGGTATCCTGAGTGTATTGAGTGAAATATGTGTTCCTCTTTGTTTGTTGCCATTTGTTTCTGTGGGTGTTCATTTGGCAAATGTGCTTAGCGAATGGTTACAGATTGGGGTTTGGCTTTGTACTAACAGCCGGTGGTGACGTCCAGTGTTTCTTTTGGAGAGACTGCTATTAAATCGATCAGCTAAATAATTTGGGGTTGACTATGTTGATGAGGTGGTAGTTAAAGGACTTCCACTTTCTAAGTGTTTTGCAATTGCTACTTAATCACATAAGTCACAGAACAAGGCCGCAGTGTTGTGCGACGCAGGTGTTTGGCGACAAAGGGTTCTGAACGCACCATGTAAGCATGCAGCGCAGCCGTCGCCCAGCAGCGACGCAAGGTAAGACAGGTGCTGAAAGGGAGAGTGGGGGACGCAGCCATTACTCCGTCCTACTAAACTGCCCTACCTCGCGCTTACTTCCATTTCAATGCAAATCTCACCCTGAACTGTCTCTACGCATCCATTAGACTGCCCCTCTGCCGGGTAGCCATACCTTGTTTTTTTTGTCCCTGCCACTGCTTCTCTGCATTTCTCTTGCTTCATCTGCAGTTTTCCCTTCAGGTGAATGTTTTTGACCTCCATCACTGTTCTCTGCATCCCCCTGCATTTTTCTTCATTTGTTCCTGCTAGGTGAATGTACTGGCCTCTATCACTGTTCTTTCTTTTGTCATGCATTCTCTGCATTTCTCCTCTAGGCAAGTGTTTCTGGGTGTGCTTGTGCATGGATTGCTGTGCCCACTAGGCCATTCTCCCCTTCTCTAGGTTCCCCCTTACTCTGTGATAATTACTCTTGCCATCCAGGCCTTTACTCTCTAGGCCTGATCAGCTCCCACTGTTGTCTCCACTCCCTGCATGTTGCTACCCTTGTTACTTTTCTCTGCCTGCTCTCTATTGTTGCCCCTTGCTCCCTCTGTTTACCCACCCTTTTTCCCATATCCCCTCCTTCTGCACCATCTGTGATGTAGCTCTGTGCAGAGTTTCCTTTGCTTCCCCTCCTCTCACCTGCCCTTTCTCTTTCATCTATCACACCCACCATGGTGCTCTCAATTTCCCCCATCTTCTCTAACTGCTTTTCTATCTTTTATCCTACTCGTCTCATTAAGACTGGAAGGAAGAAGCTCAAGAGGACACCCTGGTCTCCAATCCAGGCATTCCCATTGCGGATACCAATGTCAGTGCTTCCTCCAGATAGACTCTCAGTGGCATCTTCTTTGTCGTTCCTTCTACCGACCTATGGACCCTTCATATGGTCACACTTCTCTCTCTCCCATTAATGCTGTCACCCACTGGGAGGTCCTCTTGGCTTCCTTACAATCCTCCACAGTCATCATTAAACGACACTGTCATGGGCCAGGGCCCTCAGCCCAATCTCCAACTATTTAATAGGTGCCTCCCTCACCTCATCAACTTCCTTCCTTCTCATGCAATTCCTGCTACCACTTCTCTGGCTCCTCTGCCGCCTCCTTCTTCTACTGCTCTGGCTCCTATGACATCTACTACCTCTCTGGCTCCTATGCCACCTCCGTCCTCCACCTCTCTGGCTCCTCGGCCACCTCCATCCTCCACCTCTCTGGCTCGCTTGCCATCCATTACCTGTCTGGCTCCTCTGCCACCTCCTCCTTCCACCTATCTGACTCCTCGGCCCCTTCCGATGGGTACTCCTCTCCCCTGTACCTTTCCCCAGAAGTCTTTCAAATGTGGCAACCTGCTCCACGTGGCTGCTCTCAACTCTCGTTCTGCTGTCAAACACTCCTCTGAAATCTGCCACTTCCTTGAACTCCTCGACCTGGATGTTTTCGCTCTCACGGAGACATGGTTCAAGGCCTGCTCTGTCACGCATTTTGACACCCTCCTCCCTGAGGGCTACAACATCCTCTCTGAGCCCAGGCCCATTAGGCCCGGAGGCGCACTGGCCCATATCTTTCCTGAGTGAGTCTGTGCTTCCATCATCCCCACCCCGACCTATTCCTCTTTTGAATGCCTGGTCAGCAGGTAACCCTCTTCCTCACTGAATGTGCTGACCTCAAGTCCTCTCTCCTTTCCTCTACCTCCCAGCTTCTCCCCCTTGGGGATACCAACATCCACCTTGACTCCCCAGACTCCTCAGGGCTGTTCTGCAACCTATATATCTCTCTTTTCCTCTCCAGTCTACCCTCTGGTTTGACTCACTCTACCGGACACACCTTGAATGCTCTCATCTCTTCAGACGACCCCTTGCTAAACCTCTCACTACTCCTCTCTCCTGGATGGACCCCTTTCTTCTTTCTTCTCACTTGAAGCTTTATGACCCCTTGACAAAGGGCCACCCACACTGCCACCTTTCTTTGCGGTCATTCAACCTATGAAAGAAGTGTCAGTGGCCACCTTTGCCTCCACTTTCTCTCCCCCACCCACTCCTGTGGCTGGCCCCATCCTAACACAGACTATGAAACGGAAAGTGCAAAGTGACTGAACAGAGGTGGGTAGCTTCAGGTGCACCCTCTGACAAACTGGCCTGCCAGCTGCTCCAAAGGAAATGCAGACTCTCCATCTTCTCTCAGAAGAGGGTCCATATTCAAGCCCGCATTTCTGCATCCTCGAACAACTAGGCCAAACTTTTCAAAAACTGCAAGGAGATGGCCAATCCTACTGCAGTATATACCTCCTCTTCATCTACCTAGGCCATCTGCACAGCTCTGGCTTCTCATTTCACCACTAAAACGCAGGGCATCTTGTGTGCACTCTTCTCATTTTCTCATCTCTCTCCTTCTACCTCTCTCATGCCCTACTTGGCCGCCCACCCTCCTCTCCTTCTCTCCTCCCTGTCTCCAGTAACACCTGATGATGTTTGCAGACAAGTCCAGTCTATGAAAGTCTCATCCATACAGGTGACCCCCTGCTCGTCCAGAACCCTTAAGGGCAACATTGGTTCTCATGATCCCGCCTTGGCCGATTTCTGTAATCACTACTTCACCACTGGATCATTCCCTTCTCTTCTCAAGCACTGCCATGTGCAGCCCATACTAAAAAAGCCTTCTGCAGACCCCTCCATTCCGGCAAACAATTGCCTGATCTCTATCACTCCTTTCCTGGGCAAACTCCTGAAGAAGTTTGCTATCTCCCAGCTAACCATCCACACTGAATCTGTTCTTTGTCTCCATAACCATCAGTCTGGCTTCAGAGCAGCCAGAGGCACAAAAACTGCACTCCTGAAAATCCCTGAAGATCTGCTCTCTAATCTTGCCTCTAGCTCTCCTTCTCTCCTCATTCTCCTTGACCGTGTCTCTGCATTTCACATGGTCAGCCACAACATCCTGATCACTTGTTTCCATGATGCTCTGGGCATAACGGATCTGGCTTTGGCGTTGCTGTCCTCCTTCCTCCTGGACCGACCTTCCCAGGTTCTGCTTAGATCTTTTCTCTCCACCACCTCTCTCTCCACATCTGGTGTTCCCTAGTGTTTAATTCTCTCCCGCTGGCTCTTAAATGTCAAATCTGGCCCCCATGGCCATCCTGATCTCTACCTTTTCCTCTAACTTTCAGTGTTATGGGGTTGACACGCAGCTATCTTTCAGGCTACCCTCGGCCTCCTCCTCCTACTCGCTCATCCCTGACTATCTATCCACTATTCAGGCATGGTGCACCTCTAACGATCTCTGCCTTAATGCCAGTAAGACTGATAACCTTCTAATTGGGAATCCTGCTCCCACTTTTCCTCTCTCACTCTGGCCTTTCTCACCTTCCTCAGATGCTCCCTGTATCCAGAGCCCTGGTTCTCTCTAGGCTGGACTACTTCAACAGCCTCTTTCTCAATCTGCCTAACTTTGCGCTTCACCCTCTTCAACTCATCCAAAACAGGTCAGCAAGACTTATCCTTGGCGTCAAGCCCAGGGACAGCATCTCTCCAGCCCTGAAATCCCTCCACTGGCTCTCGGTGGCTGCAAGGATCAAGTTTAAGACCCTCTGCATCATCCACAAGGTTTTCTGGGGCCCGGCCTTCACTACCTTCAACTCTCTCTTCCTAAGTACCTTCCTCCTAGAGCTCTCCACTCGGCTACTTCTAATATTCTACGGGTGAGTCGCTTCTCCAAGCAAAGAATAGGGGGTAGATTGGGGGGGGGTAGATCTCTCCCCTCTGCAGGTGACTCACTCTGGAATGGCCTCTGTGCCTCTCTCCATCTTGAGCCAGATCTCCTTAAATTGTAGAAGCTCCTCAAGACCTTCCCTTTCTCCTCTTCTTTCTCACTCCCTCTACCATGCTAACCTTCTCTTGCTCCTGCTCTGTCTGCTGACTGACTGCTCGGTGTCCTCTGAGTCTTACAGGAGACCAGACCCCCCTGACCAGCCCCCCTGCACTTGCCACCTGGCCCACCTTGCACTGCCGCCTGGCTAACCCTGCACCCGGCTGGAATTGCTCCTTGTAGTCCCATCCTTCCTTGCACTTATCTCAGGGCCTTGCTGCTCTGGGTGCACTTTGCCCTGAACCCTCTCCCCTGAATTTCTTGTTGTGCACTTGAACATCCTAAATGACAGTAGGACAAGCAAGATCGTTTGTCTTGTCCTCCCTTTGTTCCCCCTCCCTTGCCTGGTTGCCCCTTGAAACAATTGTCTATAGACGCACAATAAATAACAAATCAATCTACCAATATTATTTCGTAAGGTCAATTATTCTGGGCTTAGCCACTGGTTTACCTTCAGCGATTCAATAAGCACATGCTTTGCGACTACAGGTTTCTTCGATCGACCCCAGTGTATTTGTCCATCCTTGGTTGCATTTTGCTCTTTTCTAGAGTGAACCATTAGAAGGAAACAATATGTTTGTTTTTCTTTACTGTTAGTTTAGCATGTCACAATTTAATGTTGTGCTGATGTTTATTTTTCCCCAAGCTACAAATGGCAACTTTCATCTTATGTCAGTTGGTATCAATGCTTAATGGGTTGAGCTGAGTTTCAGCGATAAACTAGTCAAACACACCCTTATGCGTTTTTGAGCTTATTGAAATATGGCAGTGGCAACCTAGCTAATGTTGCCTTTTCAAGTCTGTTGGCGCATTTGATACTGTGGACCATGCTATCCTTTTAAAACACCTAAACGCCTATCTTGGCATCAAAGGTACGTCTCTGGGATGGATTGCTTCTGTCTTGCAGGTTTGGGAGCTGCAAGTGAGACCGCCCATTCCTTGTAAAGTCTTATGTCAGAATTGTAGTGTACCTCAAGTCTCTGTCCTGTCACTGGGGATTTTCAGTGCCTACCTCAAGCCAACTGCACAATATTTTTGCTCTATACTGTGCCTCCTTCCTGACCTAAGCCAACGATATCCAGATGACCTTTCGTCTGTGGCTAAATCTGCATGCTTGTCCAATGTCAATGATTGAACGATTGATAACTGCTTGTACCTTCATCCATCTAAAGCAGTGATTGTACACGTGGCTTCTCAATTCCCACTAGCCCTTCCTTTTACTCAGCCTTGCAATGTGGGAACCACACCCTTCCTGAGAGCAGCAGAAAAAAAGCTTGGGTTTAACCTCTTGCAGCTTGCTCTCCCTTTCTCCCTAAACATCCTCCTCCATATGATAAAACACATCCTGCCTCCACTAAGTGAAGATTACAAATGCAATGGTCCTATCCCGACAGAATTACTGTAATGGCTAATACTTGTGTCTCCCCAAATGCTAGTCCTTCAGTTACAGAGTGAGGGAGGCAGGCTGATCCTTGGCCTCAAATTCAAGCACCATATCACTCCAGCCTGCCCATCTTTGCATTAGCTTTCTGTGGATAGGTGGATTGTCTAGAAGTCCATGTGCGCCATCTGTTGAGCCTACTGGGGGCCAGGACGTGGTTACAGTCAAGGGAAAATTACTAAGCGCTGTCCTTCCAGTGCCTTTGGGTTGACTGACGGTTTCTTCCAGCCGCACTGTAGCTCAACACAAGAAAAAACAATTTGCTCTTCTGTGATTCTTGAGTTGACTGCTGGCTAAGGTCAAGTATACCATAAAAATTCCATTGATGTCCGGAGGTCATTTCACATAATCTTTTGGTGGGCGCCATCTTGTTTCACTTTCCGCACTTGTTATGTATTTTTGTGTGTATTTCTGTATTTGTTCCCGCTTGGCTTTTACGCTATGCGTTTTCATGGTTGTATTGCATTCTTGCCTCACCCTCATCTCACTCTTGACTGTTCTTGAATTTTTCTGGGCTTGTAAGGTTTACACCCATGCTTTCCTTCCCCTCACCTTTCCACTTCCTTTCACTTTAAACAACTTTGTCCACAGTTGGTAACTTAAAGCAAACCAATACATACATATTAAAATATGAATAAATAAACACAACTGATTACCGATATCTCTCTGCAATGGAGTACAGAATATTAAAAGCAGCACGCTGAGAACAACTCCAATGAATATGTTAACATCTACAGCTTCAACTTTGTGCAGATTGCCTTGCCATCTGCCAGCCTCAAGAGAAGTGCCTGCACCAGTGCTGAAAAGCAGCATAGACACCATACATCAGGGTTCCAGTTCATGCATCTGTGCGGGAAGATCTCTTGCCGCAGGGGGTCAGCATTTAGATCAGTCCACTGAATTGTGCCCTATTGTTCATGAGAATGATAAAAGCAGGGGCAATCATTGCCATCAACGCGACAGTGGCTGACGAAACATCTGTATAGGCACCTGTTAGTGCAGATTTCCAACATGTGCAAACCCGCAGTATGGCAATCACCCTGGACTCAACACACGTATGCAGTTCAGCTTGCCGGTAACCATGGCAGATCCTGGGTGCATAATATAGGTGCACTTTGGCTTCTCAGTGGGATGTACCACCTTCTGGAGGGGCTGAGTTGGGATACCATCATATTATCGTCTTCCACTTTACTTAGTCCAACTCCCTCAAACACAGCTAAAATTTGCCCCTCAACATTTTCAGTGGGCATGGCACTAGGGCCATCCTTCGCTCATGTATTGATCATCTTGCCTCTTTGCCTTCCACAAATCCCTTTACAAAGTCCTCATCCTGGTCTACAAGTCATTCAACATCTTCACCCCAGCCTCTTCCGCCGATACAATATCTCAATACATGCCCATCAACTCCTCAGCGCTTAATTCCTTCACATGTCTCCGCCTGTGCGAATCCCTCCATCACAGTGATCACTGCTTTCCTAGCAAAGGAAGAGCACCTTGTAGCTACCTTTCCAATTGCTAACACTGTGCACTTCATCCCACTCAGGAGAGAATTACAAGGTAACCCTGTGAATATTTATTGGAACCTTGTAATTATGATTTTAAATGAGTTATTATGGTTCTTCATTTTAACATCTTACCCTGTAATGATTAAACTGGTCGGCTATGCCCTATGAAGATAGAAAGTACCGCTTTTGTAAAAGTGAAATTGATGCAGCTAGACGCTTACTCAGTCCATGCCCTTGTCTGTCTTTTATTATAGGGGTTATAAGAGTGTGGTTGGCCATTTATGGTTGTCTCTGATCAGTTGTGGTCTGCTATTTATGCTGCAGAATCTCCTGTTACTAGTGGTGCTGCATATTATATTAGGAAAATAGTTTTTAAGATGCATTTTGATTGGGGTTTAACATGAACATTTATTGTTGTGTATATCTGTTGATAACATGGTCATCTGCTCTTTTATCGTGTTGTATAGCGTTTAGCTTATTTCTTAATGATTGGTCTATGAACATTGTATTGTATAATTGTTTTATATGTTTTGTATCGTGCATAAGGTTTTAATTAACCATATGCACGTAAATAATTAAAAAATACTAATAGATGGATCTGAGAAATCTGTCATAGATAAATGTGCTCTAATTACGTTCTACATTGGCAGTCATTCATGTGGATGGCCACTGGGAGCGGGAGATTATCCTATGGAGTACATGCACATTTTATCATTTGGAGCAGGTGAGGATCAGATCAGTCGTTAGTGTTCCACTTGGGTGATAGGAAACCTTACCTACTATAACTCTTGATTGTGCTGCCAATTCAGATCCAATGGGAAGATTGGGCAGAATGGGGTTTTACTGCAGTGCTCCATTATGTTGACATTTTGTTTCAGATCCATGCAATCCATGGACATGCATGTTTGTTTGCAACACAGAAGCCGACAATTGGGATCGGCCAATATGGGCATTTAAAGAATAAATAAGGATGGCTGTTTTTTGTGTGCCTATTCAATTTATTTATTTAGACATTTTTATAGTGCACCTAACTCGGAACACTTGATTTGGAATAGGAATCATTTGGAGGGAGAAAATGACAAAGTGACTACATTTTACCTTTAGGCATAATATTAGAAGCCTGTAACCTAAAGAGGATACATTGGCAGGTGTGGGTCACTGTGGGAATGGATATTCTTTTTTTTTCTTTATCGTTATAGCTGATATTAATCAACTTTTTAATATAAAAAAACAATTTACAAATGTATACATATTGCTTTTACACTTTACAATTTAACACCTCCCCTACCTATTAGAATTTACCATTTGACACATTGCGTTTTGTTACTACTTGACTACTTGTTGTGGTTATAAGAATACTACAGATTCAAGTTCATGTAATTTTAACTCATTCACAAATGCAATTATTCTTATTGAAACCACTGTGGAAATACCAGAGTAAATAGTTTGCCACAATGAGTCAGATGTGGAAACACCAAATGGTTCTGTTAGCTGTTTTAAGTATTTTACTCGATGGTTGAGGAGTGTCTCACACTCAGTAAGTGTCTCAAATGTTTCTATTTTATCTTGCTGTTTACAATATCTGCAGTATTTTTGTTCAATATTAATAAGCTTTCCCTGAGACATCACCTGTCTTGTTGGCCATAAATTCAAACGAAATCGAAGAAAGTCGTTTCAATGCTTTATGGATGGTGACCTGATCAAATATTGTTCTGGATAGGAATGTCTTTTTACTGTGATCACTGAAGAATCATAATCACAGTAATTGGAGCATCTGACTCTTGTTTTGTCCCAATCCATTGCAAAGATCCTTGTCTTTATCTGCATGGGATTCTGGAGCAGAATTGCCAATGAGGCATCTATTGTCGCCAAGGCGTTGATGACTAAATTTCCCCATTTAGATATGAAACAGTCTTTGGAATGAAAAAATATAAGCGGCCAGCGTTCCCAAAACCGTAGATGAATTCCAAGCTAGTAGGCATTTTCTAAATAATGCTATTACTAGCCATATATATCTCATGTTGAGAGATATCAGTCCCAACTCGTGTCTAATAATGGGTAATGGGGTTGATGTGGGTAGATGAAGTACTTCCCTCCAATATTTTGCTTCCAGACTATTCCAAATGTCCTCCTTTATTATGTATTTAGTTTCTGAAGAATACAACAATTTAGGTGTTACTTTTTGGTTGTAGAATGTTAAGGCAGGGACTGGGGTAAACTTTCCATATTTTCTTAAGATGATCTTGGTTTTGTTGAATGAATGTTGTTACCCTGTCTTGTTGTTGTTGCTTGAACACGGCAGTTTGATTAGTTGGCAGTATTTGAGCTCCTAGGTATGTGTACTGATTCACTACTTGGAGACTTCCCCATAAGATTCCACTTGTGTGATTTATTTGGTGTTTTTCTGGAGACATTAAAGATCATGACTTTTGTTTTTTCATGATTAATGCTTATATGATTAGCATTCGAATATGTTATGACTGCGTCCATTGCTTTCCGTAGGCCCATAGGAGTTTTTGACATTATGACCAAATCGCCTGCATACATTAAGAAAGGTATGCTTTTATTTGCTAATTTTGGTGAATCCGTGCAAATGTTGTTAAAGGTCTCTCCCACATCTGATATGAAAACATTTAACGATGCTGACGCAAGCGTACAGCCCTGTCTCAGCCCTCTAAATGTTCTGACTACATGTGATAGTTTACCATCATTTATGAATCTGATCTTTAACTGTTGTCTGTATGCAGATCTTCAAATAGATGTATGATACATTTAGGGCAACCTTGGCATGTGAGTTTTTTTATTAGCAATTCACGAGGACAGAGTCAAACGCAGCTCGCAGGTCTATATATATGATGTATAGTGGCTGTTTGATTGTTTTATGATGCTCAATAACTGATGTTAAAGTAAATAGGTTGACACAAGTTCCCATTCCAGCTACAAATCCAGTTTGTAGTGAATCTCTGACTCCAGATTGTAATGCCCATTGATTGAAGTCTCTGAGGATAAATCTCGAGAAAAGCTTGCCTGAGGCATCTAGCAAAGAGATTGGTGTATAATTTTTGGGTAACTTTCTGTCTCCTTTTTTGAAAATCGAGATAATGATCACCAATTTCCACGTTGCCGGTATTTTGTTTTGTTTTTATTACCTGAGTAAAGATGAGAGTTAAGATCTTTGCCCATTGTGCTGGATTTTGTCTGAACATGAGGTTGCTCATGCCATTGGGACCCGGAGCCCGTGAGTTTGATAGTTTTTTTTATAAAGTACAAAACATCTGCCTCTTCAATGCTGAGTCCTTCATAGTTGCAGTATTCAGTTCGGTCTTGAATGGACTCAGACATTTCCTTCTTGTAAATATTGCTGAAGTATGATGTCCAGTCTAAGTCACGCACCCCGTTAATTTGTATATTTTTTTGAGTAGTATTGGTACTGGCATTAATCAATGCCCATGTCTATCCCATGTCTTTATTAAGACTACTTCTCAGCATGGAATCTCCATCTTTTTGGAACATGTTAATTCGATAGGCTCTAAGCCAGTTTTTATATTGGCAATTGAGTGTTTTTATTCTCTGAAGCTTATCTGAGCAGTTTGAGCTCAAAATTAGTCTTTTATTTTTTCTTAAGGCTGTTTTTTCACTTGTACAAGAGCATCAAATTCAGTGTCGGTTTGAAGTATTCTAACTTGTGGTCCTTATATGTTACAGTGTAGAGGTGGAGAAATGAAGTATAGTCAGTAGAGGACATTTGACTGTCTTGCATGTTTAGCTCGATTTTCTTTTCAAATTCAGGTAGGTTCTGCCCATTCCATTTTAATCTCGTTCTAGCGTTGTTTGCTGTTAGTTGATGTTCATAAGTTTAACTATTTCTTTGAGTAGTTGAACCCACCAAAATCCATTTTAGATTAAAAACTTTATGGTCACTATTTATCTGTGGAAGAACGATGAAGCTTATGGATTTGTTAAATGTCTCAGGGTTTAGGTACACATAATCAATTATTGAGGATGCTGTTCCTCTTTGAAAAAACAACAGGTGTCCATACACTTATGGAACACTCCCGTCCCCTGCACACCCTTAGAATTGAAAATACAATCAATATTTATAACATTTGGCTTGATTATACGTAACACAAAAATTTAAGAAACCAGTTTTTTGTTAAAAATTCTCTGTATATTTCAAATAAATTGTTGCTGTAGTCCACCAATTGTTCTTCACATATTATTTCAATAAAATATTAATTTCCGTATTCTCAGCATACTAGAAAAAATGCAGTTCCTGAAAAAAGATGTTTCTGCAATTTCTTTCATTGGTCCTCGTGGGTAAACAATGTTTGTGGCTTTAACTCGACGCATTTCGGGGTTTGATCCCCTTTCTTCAGGAGTTATTCACCCACTTTCAAACTTTCTTTCTTTAACTTTTTCTCAATCACCTATAACATATAATGCTATAGTTAGATTCTGTATTTTAGTAATGAATACCTCTGTCATATTGTCATAATCACTGGTAGAAGTAATGATCGCCTAGATGGTCACCTCTCTCTATGGTAGATTTACTCAAAGTGTCTTTCAATCAGAAATCTAGTGACTTTTAATCAATTCTAAAAAAAAAAACATCTAAAAAACACAAGCTAATTTATTTTTGACAAAAAATTGGAAGAAAGGATATATAGAATTATAGTGCCTATAATATCTCATCTCTCAGTCTATCAATCATGAGAACTGTACCAACATTGTAATTACCTCGAGGTGTCAGGTCCAAGCCCCCAATTATAGGTATTATGAACATCCAATTGTGGATAACTCTGCTCGGTGCAGTGGTTCCACTCAGTATCCAAGTGCTTGGTTTAGAATCCACTCAATGGGGAGTCCCTCACAGTTGTGTATCTATAGTAGGAATAATCAACAAATCACATGTTGAGTCGAACTCTCTATATGCCGTGTGGAAGTATCAAAACGTCATGGTAATTAAAATACAAGTTAGAATGCAACCAGTGCATCCCCTTAGATCTAATGTGACTCACCTCTTAAAGAGTAGATAAAGCGTCTGTCCGCTTCATTCGGCGTTCGTATTAACCAAAAAATGGCCGTTTGTTTATATTGTGACGAAATCACGTCACGGCGTGATGACGTCACGTCCACAATACGTCAGCGTATGACGTGATGACGTCTGCGCATGACGGTGGCGTATAGATCGATCTATGCTGTGTATGTGTGTCTATATGTAAGAATATATTCAAATGTAATCCTTATTACAAGAACATGTGGGTGGCACTCCACAATGGCAATAGTACCATGGTAAAAAATGTTAAGGAGAGATGTTCAGAGAGACTAATAAATCGGAACATCTAGGCGTTCATTAGAACTTTTATGACAGTATGCTCACATGCTGCGTTGTTCGTTCTAAAGTTTTAGGCTGTATAATTATATGCATGTATCACAATGTTGTGTGTAGAAAATAAAAAACAACATTAATAAACAATTTTTCTGTCATAACATATCTGTTACATTATAAATCATCATGTTTTCTAATGCTGTATAGCAACCCTTAACTATTTGTAACACACATATTTTTGCAGTTTAATGACAAAGTGCACCGTTAGTAAGCATATTAGTGTCTTGTATTTACACATCTGTTACACTCTTACTCATCCTAGTTCGCCACTTTGTGGAACATTGGCTGCGAGAAAAAAGGGGAGGTCCTCTATTGCATAATTGGGAGAAAAGATCTATGAGGAATGGATTTATGGTTTACTATGGTATGATGATGATGCCCAACCAATGGGGTTTTATGTTATTTTCACCTGTATCTTTCTGATTATATTTGTTTCCTCAGTTGTTATGGTGTTTAGAGTGGGGAGGGCTCCCCAGAAGTCCATCATTAGTGATTTACAAAAAGCAAGCCAAGCTATAGCCTTCATTCATTCCATTTGGTGCATGACTGTTTAGTTTTTCGATCCAATGGATCTCTCTTTGGTCCATCAGTCTGCCATGGTTGCCTGCTCTCTGGGATTTCTTTACTACTTCAAGTATTATGACCTTTAATTGTGCTATGCTGTGTTTTTTCATAGCAAAGTGTCTGGTTACTGGTGAATGTATGTTATTAGTCCTTATATTGCTCTTATGTTCGTTCCAGCGCTCTTTCGCCTTTCTCTGGGTCTGGCCCACATAGTAGATCCCGCAGGGACAACTTAGTCCGTAGATGACGGATTTAGTATCACATGTAGCAAAGTCGTGTAATTGAATTTTGTTACCATTGTTTGGGTGTCTCACATAGCTGCCCTTCATTATATTGTTGCAATTACCGCAGCTTAAGCATGCAAAGGTGCCTGCTTTTTTCTTTGTTAATGTTCGTTGACTGTCCAATCTGGGTCTTTCAGCTTTATCTAGTTGATCCCTGAAGTTCCGTCCTCGTTTATATGCAATTATGGGTGGTTCAGGAAAGAGTCTCTTGAGTTGCGGGTAAAGTTCTATAATTCTCCAGTTCTTCTTAATCATTCTTGTTATATGGTGTTTACATTGTTTACCCACGAGGACCAATGAAAGAAATTGCATAAACATCTTTTTTCAGGAACTGCATTTTTTCTAGTATGCTGAGAATACGGAAATTAATGTTTTATTGAAATAATATGTGAAGAACAATTGGTGGACTACAGCAACAATTTATTTGAAATATACAGAGAATTTTTTACAAAAAACTGGTTTCCTAAATTTTTGTGTTACGTATAATCAAGTCAAATGTTATACATATTGATTGTATTTTCAATTCTAAGGGTGTGCCGGGGAAGGGAGTGTTCCATAAGTGTATGGACACCTGTTGTTTTTTCATAGATTTATACAACCCTGTGTCAAGGTTGTTTTTCTCCCCTGCACCCCATAAAACTTCCTTTAAACACTAAGAGTAATTTAACTACTGGTGTGCACTGTGCCATAATAGATTTTTACGATGCTGTTCCTCTTCCCCACATTGTGTTTGGAGTAATGTCCCCCAGTATTGAACCATTGCACATGACTAGTCTGTGATCTTTTATTAGTCTCTTCCATCTTAAGCAAATTAAATTCAATTTTTGGTTATGAGTTGGTATAAGTTGTAAATTTATGTCACCTGCCATTATCACCGTCGTGATCTCCGGAGACTCCATTATGGTGTTCAATAATAGTTCTAGATCTAGAAAGAAGGCGTCATCAGGTATGGCTTTAGGATTTCTATAGACGTTTAGAATGGCCATTGTGCCTTCCAGATATTACAACCTGACAAGCTGCAAGTACGGGTTCAGAGTTAGCCAAGGAGAAAGGCGCCAACTCCTATGATTCTTAGTGATTACCATTAGGCCAGAAGAAAGGTTTTTCGCATCTCCCAGACTTTGCTGTATTAAGCAGAACAGTGTGGTCTTCCCAGGTTGGGCTGCTGATTAACCATGTTTCTTGTAACATTATGATGTCATGTGGGGCAAGAACCTCTGCACTGGGGCCCAATAAATGACTATGACCACAGGTGTTCCGGCTGATTAGGGAGATGGAACTTTGTTCTCGGCTTGGTTATGACCTGTTCATTGATTCCCTTTCTTCAATATGTGAATGAGTGACATTATTTCCAAATGTCTGTTTTACCAGGTTATTGGGCCTCATTACACGGTAGGCGGTGGACCAAGGTGCTAATAGCACTTTGGTCCATGCCGGTAAAATACTGGCACCGCCTTGGTGGAAAGGGGAATTACCGCCCTATTCCAAGGTTGGCGGGGCGGTAAATCCCCCTTCCACCATTGCCCTTCCCCATTCCCATTTTTGCACCATAGGGCATAATGGGAATGGGGAAGGTGCTAATTACGGTACCGCAAATTTGCGGTGCCGTAATTAGCACCAAGGTCCCTTAGCGGGTTGGTTTTTAACACCTGCTAAAAGCAGGCGTTAAAGTACCAACCCGCTAAGGGACCTCGTAGTAAGGCAGTAAGGGTTACCGGTCACCGGTAGCATTACCGGTGACCGTTAACCCTTACAGCCTTCCGTGTAATGAGGCCCATTGTCTTTCTTTTCCATCACAATGTTTCCCTCGGCGTCTATACATGTAGGATCTCTGGGCAGAACAAATCCCAGTGCAAATATTTCCATTCGGGCTTGCCATAGGGCATTTCTGGTTAGGTTAGATTGTATCCAGAGTCTCACTATGGAATGGTTATTCTCTTTGAAGAATTCAACTTGTGCAATGTCAATGGAAGATATATCTTGTAAAGAATCCACTTCTTCGCAGATTGCCAATATGCTTATGGGATTTAGGACACATTCTGGATATGGAGCTGGATGGCACTTTAAAATTAGCCTGTGATGCGTGTTCCATTTTTGTCTTAAAGTGTTTTTATTTGCCTTAGTTTGTTTTTCTTCTGCACTGTTTATTTTCCTTTTATCTTGCTCCTGTGGTTTAGCAAATCTGTTCTGGGTATTTGATAGTTTTTCTTTGTTTTCTTGAATTGTTTCTTTGATTGGATGGCTTTGCTTAGTCATATTAAGTTTGAAATAGTTTTCAATTGCCCTTGCAATTTAATGTTCAATTTCAACAGATTTTGGTTGTTGGCTTGTCGGGAGCAATGTGCTTTCTCTTTCTGTAATTTGCTGAGAATTCCTATCGCTATTCTGGTTCTTTTCAAACAATTCTATCTGATCAAAATCTCCTGTTGTGAGTGATTTCTTGTAGATATTTGTTTGAGTTGAAAGTTCTGTGTTTGTTCTTTGAGTATCAGAAAGCGATTTAGTTGTAATTTTTGCACTTCTTGGTTATACAATACAGACTGTGTCTTGATGTTAGCTTGCACTTGCACCAATGGTAAAATTCTTGCTTCGTTGTTCAGAGTTGTTAAGGTCATTTGTGAATTTACAGCAAGGTTCTGACTCGGTAAAGAATTCTGAGATGGATTCTTGATTGATTGTTGTAATTCCAAATCTTTTTTTATTGAGTTTGCAATCTCGGCTCTGATGTCCGCCGATATTGAGAGTCCTTCTTTTTGGTTCAAGTCGTAATTTTTCACGGTGATATCACTCAAGATGGTTGTTTGGGTTTCTGTTCTCTGTATCTGATTGTGTTCTGAATTATTAATAGGATTCGGCATTAGCGTTTCTCCTAGTTTGTGGCTGCTTTCCTGTTGAATTTCAACTTGCCGTTTATCAGGTAGGACTGTAAGCTCATCTGTTGACCTGGATACAGTTCCAATGGAATTGTTAGTTTTTGCCTCATTCACACTTAACTGCAATTTCCTCTGTGCCTCTGTGTCTAGGACAGTCTCTGCTACTGACACCACTTTAGGTATGTGCATCTGGCCAGTGACTATTTTCTTGGTTGCAAGCATGGTAGCTCAGATGAGTTCCCATATGACACCTCATGAGCCGATATAGCCAGTGCCGGCAGACTGGGCACTTGAGAGATCGGTAGGCTTATGGCATTGCTACGCGGCTCTTCGTCCTCGTAAGTCGATACATTCATCAGCGTGTCGGAGACGTCACTGATGCAAGTGTACGTGCCTTCCAAATCTGTTGCCGTCTCCTTGGAAACTTTCGCTGTCTGCTTTCTTTCCAAGGGTTTGCTTTTTGATAGAAGTCCATTAACCGTAACATTCACGGTTTTAATGTTACATAGACATTTTCGTGAATAGTTGGCTCCTCTCTTCGCTTTCCTTGCTGGCAAATTCTTAGTTTTCTTACCAGGGCCACTTAGTACATGTTCGTCAGTTTTGTTCGACTTATGTGTGTCCGTTGAGATCTTGAAGATGTCATATATGACAGCCGGCTTCTCGGCTGCATCTGCCATCACTTTAGATGGTTCCTGAGGCACCGTCTCCTGGTGCACGGAGATTGCAGATGTCGAAGGCATTTGTGGTTTTTGTAAGGCTAAATTTGCAACGTCTTGAGCCTCTTTTACAGCCTTCTCAAACCCGCTGTTAGTCACGCTTGAATCTCTACTGCTATGAATTTTCACCTTTACTGTGGTGGAGCAAGGATCCCTAGATGGAATAGTGACGGGCAAACTAGTCTCATCAATACCAGTTAAGTCAACAGACCTTATTGGTTCCGGAGGAGCTGCTGACGAAACCTGTAGGCCAAGTGTACTTTTCATAGGTTCTGAATTTTCCTTAGGCACTGCTGCTACGCATGCTTGGTTATTAGGTAGATAGCTATTTTCTAGTCTGGAAGAAGAAACACAGATTTCCAATACTGTTGCAGGATTACACCTCTGACAGCTCAGGATTACACCTCAACAGCTGATGGTCCATTTGATGTTGTATCTTTTTGAAAGATGTTCAAGGCTTCTTTTGCGACCTCCGCCAAATGTTTTTTGTCAATGTTAGCATTTCTTACATTCTCTAACAGGGCTGCAAACGTCGCATCCATCTTCTTGTTCATCTCTTGCAAAACCGCCTTTCGGTCAGGGAACTCTTGTTCACTCTTACACACATTGTTAACGTATGGACTACAGAAGCCAGATCTTTCATGTTGTCATTAAGTTGCTCGTACATTTTGAGAAATGGGGCGATGAACATGCACATTGATGACAAAATCAGGGCCTGTAGGTCTTGTGAGTTTTGCACATTTCCTAGTGCCGCCTGCTCAGGCTCTCCACAGCGCGCAATTCTTTTTTTGCGAATTACACAGCGTCTAATCTTCGGAAATGGCTGCTCCATAAGTGAGGAATCGGAGGACACTTGCTCTAGATCGTCTTCACTTAGTGTCAATTGTGTTGCACCCCTACTTTGGTCTAGTTGCAGAGATTCCCTTGGTTAGGTTACATTCAATAATGAGTTGTGGTAAGACCTTTTTGCCTTTTTGTTTTGTGAACATCTAAGGCTTGTTGAAATACTTTCATCCATTCTTCTGCGTTTAGCTAGGCAGCAGACTCGATGGATTTTCTGTTGCACAGAGTTGGGCGAGGATGCCCTTTCTTCGTAGGGCGGCCTCGTAGACAGATCTGTAGTAAACTGGACATCCGTTGTTGTTCCTGTGTCGCCTTTCAGTGTTTTTTGTTTATTGATGCGTGTTAAATCAGCCAGCAGTTTGTTCACAACCTCGAGTGAATTTCTACGATCCATGCCAACTACAATGGCATTGGCAAAGGTAGATTCGTGCTTTCCTGTTATTGGCGTCCAGAGGTCGTCTACTGGATTTCCTCATTCTCTTACCACGTCGTCATCTGGGCATTTAAAGACAGCATCTTCGTCTTCACAATTCGAGCCACAAATGGAAGCACAGTGAAACTGGATTCACCTACGGAGCCTATTGAAGAGACCGCACTGAAAAAGCGGCCGTGAGGTAACTCCCCACTGGACATGAATGCTGGTGTTGGACTTTGAGGGGTACAAATGTTGCCGTGACAGCACGCCACACTTGGAGACCGACCCAGACGTCCAGACGTCGTGATCATTTGGTGCGTGTCACTCACTGTCGCAGGAAGGTTGTGTGCATCAGATATGTTGCTCTCCGTCAACACCTGACAAGTATCCGACGTTGTTGTGGCATTGCTGATGCTGAGGTTGACCATTGCCACAGCAGCGCCCATATTACCCCTACTCCCCCCTATGGGGTCCATCACAACCGATATACGGCCCGTGGTCACCTCATTAATTGCATCCGGAAGGTACTCATGGGGGTGTGCAAGTGCAGCGTGCATATTAGTGTCATTTCCGTCGCTGTTAGCTACTGCACAATCATTCATACAGTTCCCAATAACTCTCTCCATAAAGTCACTTACTTGAAGATCGTCCGGGGGTGCTGTGATAGCTGATGGAGGGACCGGCTCGTTGCTGGTGGCAAAGTCTGTGCGGACAGGGTCGTGGAAGTTAGCATGGATTGCGGTCGCTGGGGTTGCTGGTTTATCTAACAGCGTTGCTTCCAATCTCTGCTATGCGCGTGTTTTGGTGGGAGAAACATCTTTCATTGTTGTACAGGGCCGCACCGGTTCTCGTAACACAGCCAAGTTCAAAAGGTGGCCTCAAGCTCCCTCGAACTTCCTTGGACTCCTTCGACTCTTCACCAACTCCGCGCCCGCTCCGCGGGGGAATCGAGTCTTTGCAGTCACGCAGGTATGCCCACAATTGTGAGAGGCAGTGTAAACAGACTGCTGAGGGAACAGCTCTCCGCTCCAGCTGCTCCTTCGACTCTTCAACAACTCCGCCTTGGACCTTCTATTATTTGTTGCCTGGCAAAAGATCTTACGTTTGAAGGCATGTGTCAGTGAAGATCAAACTGGGAGCAATCTTTCATTTAGGAGAAGAATTCATGAACCTTTTATCAATATTAAACTAGATGAACTCAAATAGACAGAGCCAGGCAGAGTCAATTAATATGGGTATATGGCCTTGATTCCGATGGTGCAGGCCATGAGAGAACATGATAGGGGATGCCCGCTCTCTCAGGTGCCTGGGGTGAGAGGTGGCTCCTGGCCATTCCTAAGGGTGTTCAAGCTGATTATCTGGACACGGGTAACTCTGGCTGGTGACTGTGGGAGATTACGATGAGATTATTATGAGGTGGTGCTTTGTTATGCCCTGCAGTTGTGTTGAGGTATCTTTGTGAAAGAAGACCAAATGGGACGGGGTAAAGTCTGGTTGGTGAGACATTTCTGGAAGTTGGGGCTGGGTGCCAGAGCTCTCAAAGGTGAGAGGCAATCGGGATACTTCTCCACTGCTTGGTTACCCCTTCCATGCTGTACGAGCCGGAGTGGATGCAGAAGAAAAACAATCCTGTGCCCAATACAGTGGGATCTAGAAGGGACATCTGAAGAAAGAGGATTGGAGAGAGAGGGAGAGAGAGAGAGAGAGAGAGAGAGAGAGAGAGAGAGCGAGAGAGAGCGAGAGAGAGAGAGAGAGAGAGAGAGAGAGAGAGAGAGAGACATTTCAAAAAGAATTTTCATTAGAATGGCTTGGGAGCATTTGAGTATGTTTTAGTGGGTGGACTAGGAGGATGTTGGTGTTAGATTATAAGCAGAAGTGATGAGAACGGTGGAGGCACATAGCAAAGCCAGTTTTGCATAAATCTCAGACGCCATAATGGAGTAGCAGCTCAGCTTGAGCTCTGTCTCAGACGCCATAATGGAGTAGCAGCTCAGCTTGAGCTCTGTCTCAGACGCCATAATGGAGTAGCAGGTAGCAGCTCAGCTTGAGCTCTGTCTCAAACGCCATGATGGAGTAGCAGCTCAGCTTGAGCTCCGTCTCAGACGCCATGATGGAGTAGCAGCTCAGCTTGAGCTCCGTCTCAGATGCCATGATGGAGTAGCAGCTCAGCTTGAGCTCTGTCTCAGACGCCATGATGGAGTAGCAAGTCAGCTTGAGCTCCCTTCGCCTAGCACAAGGAACATCTGGAAACCGCAGCCGGGCAGACCCGGAACCAAGGTTGATAGCCCATCTGCACGGATGACATACTCCAGGAGTATCTTTACTCCTTTCCACAGCATTAGATTTATTTGTTCAATATATAGGGTTTCTTACATTAACCCTTACAACACATGACAATGCTAAGGGGTCTGTGGCCAATAAGCTTCAACGCATGCTGTTTTTCCGAGCCAGTGGATGTGGGACTGCATGGACAGGAGCCCATTATGTGTCACTTTGGCTGATTGGCGGCTTGTCCCATACGATCAGGAACTCCCCACGGCTGCCCTGGCTTTCTTCCCAACATCGATATACATGTTGATGAAATATGATATACGATAGTTTGTTTGTAACGTGCTCATACACAAGTGCTTCAGAGCGCGATGAGGCAAGGGAGGGGAACATGGAAACACAAACAACGATCTTACTAGGCCCAGTGACATTGAGAACGTGCAAGTAATAAGGGGAGAGGGTAGGGAGAAAGTGCAAGGGAGAGGGGAGAAATGGAAAGTGCTGAGAAAGGGGTACAAAAATCCAAAAAGGTAGTGCAGCCAGCAAGGTGGCAGGTGCAGGTTTTGAGCACAGACAAGTGGTGTCTGGTAAGTGCAGGTAAGCGGACTGTAGTGTAACAGATACAGACCCAAGTGCAAGGGTTTCCATGGGCAGTGCAGGTGAGTGGCTGGGTAGGCATGGACCTTGGCCCAAAATCAGAGGGTAAACCAGGTGCACAGTGCCAAAGCATACAGATCAGCGGGGGGGGGGGGGTAGAGCAAAGGCAGAAGCAAAAGAGGAAGGTCTTGAGGTGGATCCGGAACCGGACATGATTCTCCTTAAGTTTCAGAGTGGCAGTGAGGCTGTTCCAGAGGGAGGCCCCTGCTGAGGAAAGATATCTACTATCAACTCGTTGCTTGGAGAAAACTGACCCTGAGGGAGTTGGAGGTGGAGAAGCGAAAAGCTCGAGTAGGAAGGTATTTACAAAGGGAAAGTTGAAGGTATTTTGGACCCAGGCCCCAGAATGCCTTGTGGACAATGCAAAGGGTCTTGAATTTAATCCTTGCAGTCACTGGGAGCCAATGAAGAGATTTCAGGGCTGGAGAGATACAATCACAGGGGTTGAGGCCAAGGACAAGTCTTGCAGTCCTGTTCTGGATTAGTTGCAGAGGACGGAGAGTAGAGGCAGGTAGATTTAGAAAGTGGTTGTTGCAATAGTCCTGGAAAGAACCAGAGCTCCAGACACAGTAAGTTTCTGGGGGAAGGAGAGGAAAGGAAGAATACCTTTGAGGAGGTGCAGTTGGTAAGTTGACTTCTTAGAGACGTCAGAGATGTGAGGAGAAAAGGAGAGGTTGGAGTCGAAGAAAACGCCAAGGTCCTTAGCTTCACAGGTGGGAGCAGGAAGAGGACCAAAGGAGGTTGGCTAGAGAGTGACAGGAAAGGAGGGAGCAGGAGTGCTGATGAGGAGAATCTCTGTCTTACTGGCATTAAGGCAGAGATCGTTGGAGGCACACCACTCCTGGATAGCAGAAAGACAGTCAGAGATGAGTGAAGGAGAAGAGGTGGCAGAGGGAAGCCTGAAAACATGTTGAGTGCCATCCCCATAGCACTGAAAGTTGGGACAGAGAGCGGCAATATGGTGGGCAAGGAGTGCCAGGTATTGGTTGAAAGCCAGGGAGAGAGGTTCGACCCCGGGGGAACACCACAGGTAGAGAGTGAGATAGAGGAAATAAAGGACTCAAGTTCGACATGGGAGGGTCGATCAAGGAAGAAAGAGGTCAGCCAAGCCAGGGACTGCCCAGTAATACCCAGGTTATTACGGAGACGGTTGAGCAGGGTGGCGTGATTGACCGTGTCAAAGGCAGTAGAAGATCGAGTAGGACGAGGACAGAAGGAAAGTTATACTCAAGGTTGGAGAGCAGGTCTTCACTGATGTTCAGGAGAGCTGAGAAATATGATATGATATGATATGATAACGCATTTATAACGTGCCTATACACAAGTGTTTCAAGATTCTTATCAAGTTTGCAAAACTGCACCAAGCTTCAACAATTGCAGGACATTTGCGACAAAAAGAAATATGCTAGCAGCACATTTGGGGAAGATCAAGTCTTCAAAAATTGTTTTGATGGTTTTCTAAATATGTAACATTTCTGTTGAATTGTCATCAAAAGTTCTCCTGGAGATTTTTTCAGCAAACTACGTTGTATCTCTTACTTGAGCTTTCAATTTACTTTGCTGATAAAATAATTTTACAAAATAACTTGTTCGGGAGATTTTCTCCGCAAACTAAGATACAATTATTTTCTTATGTGTCCCTCTTATTTTGCTGGTGAAAACATGGTACAGATCAGCTGTTTGCAGAATTTCTTTCTTCGATCAATTTCTCCAGAGAAGTAATTGGAAAATGCATGCACAATTTTGTAAAGTGATTTATTATGAATGTTCGACTACTTTCAATGGCTGAATTTCTATTTGCAGGTCCCTATTTATAAATAGGAACCTGCAGGTGGCAGCATGCAAAGCACTGATGACTAATACACCATTACAGGATGTATATGCTCCTGTGACATGAGGGCAGGTGGTACAGTAGATCTCCATTGGTTGGTTGCTGGAAGGTTATGAATTCTTCTTAACCATTGGCAATTGCTCTGAGCAACCCTCTTGTTTCAGCATTCCAAGCCATCACAGGAGGGCAATGATCCTATACAAATCAGGCGCGGTCTCACCCAAAAATGGGCAGTCCAGACTGAGCTGCTAGGCCACATCCCTGAAGACCTTACAAGCAACCCCAGACATCTCATGGCCTTATTGGGCTCCATCAGTGAGTTGTAGCATTGGTTGCTGGGCTTAGAAGTCTTGGAAACCACCCTCTGGGCAAACCCTTCCCACTCGTAGTGACCAATAAAGAGCCGACGGTTGCTGACTGCGGGCCACCTCGGTCTGATACAGAGTATCCAGTGATGTTACCGAATGGGTAATACCGAAGAAGGTTACAACGAAAACATGATTGCCGAAACGAACATCGACCGTTTAAAAAATATATATATGAGGGGTGGGGTAAGTGGGGGAAGATGGTAGGGGTTGTTAAGGTGGGGTTATGAGCATTAGTAATTGGGGTTTGGGGGGACACCATCCTAACCCCCAAAAATAAATAGTACATTTTTTGGTAACATCACATGGATCCTTCATCCAGCTGGTATGCCCTGTGCAGGGTGTGGTCGTCTGGCTCCCAAGTTCATCACTTGTCCTTATAATATGATATGATAGGTTATTTATAACACGGTTAATACACAGAGGTTTTAGCATGGACCCGGGGCTCGAACCAATGGTTCTCCGTGTCGTCTTGCTTCCAAGGCGAGCACCTTGCCGCTGAGCTATCCTCCCGAGACTAGCAACCACTGATGCTAAGAGCTCCTGGAGTCAGAAGACGGAAAATAGATACCTTGTTGCAAGTGCATGCAGATTTGTAAAAGACATGTAGGATTTGGTTCTTCGGGGCTTAATGGTCTTTTTGGATTCGGAGAGGTTTCGTTTTTAGTAGCTGGCGAATACTTGGAGACATGCTGGTCTCGTTTACTAAGCAGTGACATAGGGAGTGTTGAGTTGCTTCATACTTTTCCCATATGTGTTTTCCATGCCAAGGGGAAAGTGCTGCATCATCAGAGTCCGTTCTGCTTCATTTCATGGATTGGGACGCACCCCAGCTCTCCCTGTTCCCCTAGTCCCTCATTACAGCCTTCCTGGAAAGCCTCTCCCTCTACTAGCTTTGCTAATGCACTCAATGTGGACATTTGCAAGCCTGAATTCAACCCTGATGCAAGCGTGCAGCGCTGTGTGACCTTGGACAAATCCAGTATCTCTGTGTGATATTAAACAACTAGAAACCACATCAGGTTGAGTATATCTTCGATCATCGATCCAAAATCGATGTGGGAGCTATCGGGCTGTTGATGTTCATTATTGCTCAGACAGGCCAGACTGGGATGCCACATACAGCCGGGGCCAGGGCACTGCAACCATTGGCACTACGGATGTTTTGGACTACAAATCCCAGGATACTTCGCGCTCTGAAACACTTGTGTACGAGCGCGGTAGAAATTAAATATCAATATCAATATCAATATCAATATCAATACTTCACCAATGTCCATGCTAACTGTCTGCTACCTTCGGCTCTCAATATGGTTTGCACTACAACTACCATCAACCCTAACTAACAAAGTTAAAGGTGAGGGATCATAGGAGTCACTTCCAAAATATCTACAAATATCCACTGGACTACGCTATCTATGGCTTATGGGAGTTGTAGTCTAAAATATTTGGACAGCAAAAGTTTTCAAACTCTTGGCCCGGGAGGTTCTCTGCTGAGACAGCCACTGGGCTGTTGTGGAGGGGTTGTGGGTGCCATGTACAGGCGTAACACAGCAATTGCTCATGAGTGTGCCAGCCCTGGTGGTCTTTTCTACCGCTTGCCAATCAGGCATTTGACCAAAGCACCTATTGGAATGTCTGCCACGCACTTCGATTAAGGTTTGTGAAGCCTGAAAAGGCCTGTTTGTGGTTTTTGTCCTCCTAAAATTTCTTTCTTTCCAGTCTGGTGATGCTGCAGCTAATGGTGTTGCACTGGCCTCGGGAGAGGTTGAGTTTCCTCTGCCACTTAGAGTGGTGTTATTGGTTGTGATTGCTGTGTAATTCTTGAGGATTTCTTTACATCAAAGTACTATAATCCTGCGTTTGATACCATCCCGTGTTGACCGAATGGCAAACGATTGTTCAACTGCTTCACTTGCAAGAAAAGCAAGGACTGATGGCATGACAGCCCTCCCTCCCAGTGCACAAGCGTGTACTGCTGGCATGAAGCACACATAACCTTTCCAAATGGCCCACTGGCCCAGCTGCTCTCAGCGGTATCTACGGTGGCCCAGAGGCGGATGTTTCTGGTCCTGTGTCACTCTCTAAGATCCCGGGTGGGCCGCTGCATAGACCGGGCCAAATTGGGACCCAAGACGGTGACTCAGCGCAAAGAAAACAGCTCCCGCTCCAAAAGAAATACAAGTTCACAATATGTTACAGCCGGCCCGCTGCACAGATTATGTAACCGACAGGTTTATTTTATTCCTGGAAACTAAAACGGTTGCTTTTTTTTTTTCATCTCTGCTCGTGTCCTTCCTGTTCCTTCAGGAGAGTCCCCAGGACGGTGCCTTGGAGTCGACTGCAGGTCTGCAGAATTAATCTAGCGGATGATGGAGAGACTGCCTGGATTCTCGTCCGCTGCAATGAAATAAACACGCAGTGATGCCCTGAGCTACAGCCTTGGTCGCCCATTGCACCAGTACTGTAGCCCAACAGTGCGGCACTGGGTTAAGACGGTATTATTATTGAAGTTATCCCCCTTCCATGCCTCTACATGCCTAATGGTGTGGCAGAGGGCCTCCAGCAGCAGTCCAGAAATATTGTATTACATAATTGTGTCAGTACATTCACCAGTCTTTTTTTTGTGTTTATTGTTATCGTTATTGTGAAAAAGCAAGTTAAGTGCAGCCACATCAACAGGAAGGCCATAGAAGAATATACTGTGTAAAATGTGTTCCAGGGTTGTAAAACTCCAGGCCTTGATGGCTGCAAACTTGACAGATTCTCAGGATATCCCTCATTAATATTCATGAGCAAAAATGTGCATACATTTAGAATCATTGTAGGCAAATTTGTCTGAAAATCCAACATGAATCCGGCCATCGAGGCCTGGAGTTGGACAATATAGGGCAGGGGAGAGCAGACTCATAGAGGAGGCAGAGGGGCAGGGTGAGCACTGTACACGTTCAAATAGTCGGGGAGGGTACGGGACATGGAGAAATGTGGCGGGGAAGTACATGTGCACAGGATTAAGGGACAGTGTGTTTCTGGGTTACACGCACATTGTACCGCAAAAGGGGAGCGGACAGGGTGTAGATAAAGGGCAATCGAAGTAAAGAAGCAGGCACAAAGACAGGAGCGAGGGGGCAGAGGTCAGACAAGAGACAACGTGAAAAAGGAAACCGCTGCCTAGCTGCGCTAAAAATGGTGATGTTGGCAGCAAACAGGAACAAAGAGCAGTGACAAGTGAGTGTGGGAGGTTACCCACCAAAAAGGAGAAAAAATAACAATAAAACGAAACGAAGTAAGAAAAACAATGATAAAGAAAAAAGATAATATATAGATGATTGGGAGTGCCAGTGAAAAAAGAGAATGAAACTGAATGAGGTACATGATCGAAGCACCGCAGCCACATAGAACGAAAATCACAGTCCCCTGACTCCTCAGGACTAATCGCAACCTATGCGATTCTCTCTCCCCCTCTTTCTTACCTTCTGGCTCCACACACACAGCGTTGGATGCACTCATCTCTACCACCATGCCTCTCTCTATCCCTCTCTCTAGCTCTATCTCTTGGATGGACCACTTTCTACTCCCTTCACACTTGAAGGTCTCCTCTCCTCTTTCATCAGCAAACCCGGCATGGCCACTCGGTTTCAAAGTCACCACACCATGAAAAGAGTGACAGCGGCTGCCTCTGCCTCCATCTACTTACTCTCTTACTCCTACTCCTGTGGCTGATTCCCACCCTGACACAGCCCTTGCTAACTTCAATCTCTCTATCTCCAACTCCCTTAATACTCTTGCCCCTGTCATGAGGGTCTGACTGAAGCCTTCCAAAAAGTGCAACTCTTGGTACGACTCTGATCTGGCTGCCCTTAAATGCAAGTGTAGGGCAGCTGAGCAGACATTGAATTTGTCAGGCGGAACCTCTGACAAACTGACCTGTCGCCTCCTTCAAAGGCAATATGAACTCTGCATCCACACCAAGAAAAGAGTCTTTATTCAAACCCACATCTCCGTGGCATCAAACAACACAGCCAAACTTTTCAAAGTCTATAAGGCACAGCCAATCCTGCAGTAGCCTCCTCTTCTGTCAAAATCACCCAGGACTTTTGCTCGGCCCTGGCTGCACGCTTCACAGCAAAAACCCATGACATCCTTTCTTCTCTCACTTCAAAACCACATCATACACTAACACCTTTGGAGAGTCCCTTGGCCCTTCACCACTTTTCCTCTCTTCTCTTCTCCTCTCTTCTCTCACCGCCATCAAACCTGAACAGGTCACCAGACAAGTCCGGTCTATGAAGTCCTTATCCAAAATGGTGGACCCCTGCCTCTTCAAAACCATTAAGACAACAATGACTCTCTTGCTCCAGCCTTGTCTGATCTCTGCTATCTCTCATTTGTCACTGGAGTTTTTCCAACTTCTCTTAAGCACTACCTTGTGCACACTCTGCTTAAGAAACCCTCTGCCGACCACTCCATTCCAACAAACTACCGTCCCATCTATCACCCCTTTCCTGGGCAAACTGCTGGAGAAGCTGGCTATCTCTCAGCTCACCCTCCACACTGAATCTGATGGTTGCCTCCACGATCATCAGTCTGGCTTTAGAGCATCCAGTGGCACGGAAGCTGCTCTACTGAACACCCATGAAGACCTGCTATCAGATTTTGCCACTAACACTCCCTCTGTCCTCATTCCTCTTGACCTCTCCTCTTCCTTCGACACAGTAAATCACAATGTCCTGATCGCTTGTCCCTGTGACACCCTGGGAATCACAGGTCAGGCTCTGTGTGGTTAACCTTCTTTGTTTCCGACCGCCCATCCCAGGTGGAACTTGCGTCCTTTCTTTACACCATCATTCTTTCAACCTGTGGCATTCCCCAGGGTTCTAACATATCCCCCTCTTTTTTCAATGTTGACATGGCTGCCCTGGCATGTGTGATTGCCACTTTCATCTCTACTCAGTGTTATGCAGATTACACGAAACTCTCCTTCAGGCCACCCTCAGCCACCTCCTCTACCTCGCTGATATCAGACTGTCTGCAATTCAGTCATGGTGTGCTGCAAATGAAGATTGTTTGCATTGGGACTCCTGCTATTGCTTTCCCACTCTCACTCTGGACGACCTCGCTTGCCCCTGCACCCACACCCACCTGCGAGGCAAGAAACCTTGGGATTATTCTCAACTCCACTCTCTCTTTTTCCATCCACATTTCCAACATTTCTGAAAATTCCAAATACCAGCTGCACCTCCTCAGAGGTACTCGTCCTTTTCTCACCTTCCCCTTCCCCAAGCGGCTCACTGTCTCCAGAGCCCTGTTTCTCTCAAGGCTGGAGTACTGCAACAGACTTTTTCTCAACCTCCCTTCCCCGGCTTTGCGCTCTCTGCAACTCATCCAGAACTGAACGACAAGACTTATCCTTGGCTCAAGCCCAGGGACTGCATCTCTCAGGCACTGAAATCCTTCCACTGGATCCCTCTGGCTGCACGGATCAGGTTCTAGACCCATTGCATTGTCCACAAGAATTTCTGGGGCCTGGGACCAACCTATCTGGAATGATGGCTACCTAAATTCTGTCCTTCCCGAACCCTCCGCTCATCTACCTCCAACCTTCTGCGAGTGAGCCGGTTCTCCAAGCAGAGATTTGGAGGGAGATATTTATCCTCTGCAGGGGCCTCCCTCTGGAATAGCCTCCCTGCCACCCTCCGTCTTGAGCCTGATCTCCTTAAGTTCCGGAAACTCCTTAAGATATTCCTCTACTCTTCTTCCTTCTCTCTCACTCTACTCTGCTAACCTCTCTCTTCGCTCTATCCCTCTCTCCCTCCTTTTCCACACAGCTTGCTGATTGGCAGCCGGGTGTACCTCAGAGTCTCACAGGTCCCTGGTAGTCTCGCCAGTCCTCTCGCACCTGCCTCCGGGCCTGAACTTGCCTCATCATTACTGCACTTGGTCAATGACCCATAAGAGTAGCATCTCTCAACACTTATACCAGTTTCTGACTGACTGGGTGCACCTGGCTTCCCCCCCGCACTTGTCTTCCCCCCCTCTACTGTACCGTCTGTGCACTTGCACAGTTTGAATCTACCATGCCTTGAAGATCATCTATCTGTTTTTTCCCTTGTCTACCCTCCTTGCATGGTGGGGCCTCAATTCACTTGGAAAAACTGCAGAATCGTTATCAGACCTATTTGCTGTGATCTACGCTCTTAATTGTATTATATGCACTTACTCTGCCTGTGCAGACTTGTAACACTCAGAAATTCAAGGGATCTGAATAACTGTTGCTGTTTCCCCTTGTTCCCTCCCTCCTTGAGCACTTTGAAACACGTGCCTTGTGTTTAGGCGCTTTACAAATAAACATTACCATACCATATCCAATAACAACCTGTATTTACTGAACTTCAGGAAATTCCTCCCCCCTGGGTTTCCCAACGCTCCTCATCTAAAAAGAGTCTGGACTCTGTACTATAAGTAAGTGGGGTTTTAAAACTAGGTGGGTGTACATCACACATCAATTGACGCCTGGTCAGAAGCCATGAAAGGCTTCTAGCAGATGGTTGTACACGTTGATGACTTACATCCACTCGGCACACTTTAAAACCCTATCACAGCTGGAATTTGCTGCTTTTCCTATTGTCCATTTACGACAGGAGGGCAGAGAGTAATTCATTTCTGGCTTTCATCTCCATTTATTTTGCTAAGAACAGTGGATGTAGCTTAAGTAATCCTCACATTCCTGTAAGTAGTGCCAATGGCAGAGTCAGCTTTTGCAGCAAGTGGGGCTGAAGTCGACCAACAGCGCACCAGCAATGTATACGATTGAAGGGCAGTGGCGACTAGTGAATATTTTCAGTGGAGGTGCATTAACATCAAACCCAAATTAGTGTGAGCAACCAATCATAGTGAGGGAGCACTCAGTAATGTAGAGTGGTTAAGGGTGTTCTCCCGCCAACACAATCTTCAAGGTAATGGGTCACATTTTATAGCACAATTTGTTTGAAATTGGAATAAACAGCCATTAAATTTGCAATTGGTTTTCTAGGGTGAAATATAAAAATATACAATAGATGCCATGTCACCAACAGCACAAGAGCTTTTTATATCATTGTCATGATGCTTCTGTACATAATATATGCCAGAATTGCCATTTTAAATCACGTTTGTGAATCTGTGCCCACAATATATTCCATCATTTTAACTGTAAATCACTTTCACGAAGTTGCGCCCACAATGCATGCCAGCATTTCCAATGTACATCACGGTCTTTATGCTAAGTCCACAATATATGTACGCATTGCACCTGTAAATCACTTTGATGAAGCTGCTCACATATTTTCCAGTATTGCCCCTGTATATCCCTTTGATGAAGCTAGCTATGCGAATACATGCTATTATTGCTACTGTAAATCACTTGCATGAAGCTACCCCCACAATATATGGCAGCATTGCCAATGTGCATCAGCTTTATGATTCTGTTCTCACAGTACATGTACGAGTTCCCACTATAAATTACTTTGATAATGCCACACACAAAATGTATGCCAGAATTGCCACAGATAATAACGTTCAGTAAGCATACTACCCTGACAAAAGAAAGCATTCTCTCATACACATTACTGTTGCATGTACACACAAACATGGAAACACACTTACACTTACACACATACACACACACAAACTCTCACACAAACAGATGCAGTTTTACAGATTCACTCACTCACGTGCACAGACTCACAAACACCGACCCACAGACAGATTGCTTCACATTCAAACACACATGTATACAAACTTTTCTTTTGTTAAATGTATATTCACATACTGCAGAAAGATCAAGTGGGGATCTGAGTGGGATCCCAACTTGGTGGCTGCATGAAACCATAGCAGAGTGACTCAATCCTTAATGCATTTTATATTATCAAACAACAGTTCACTATCTATGACCAAAGAGAGCTCCCGGCACCGGCTGGAGGCATGGAGAGCAACGGGAATAGATGTGGGGCCCAAGGATGTGCAGAACCTCCAGCTCTATCAATGAGTGTAGGCCTTTGGTGACGAAATGCTAGGTTAGAAACTGCTCAATGATTCTTTCTCTTTCAGGTGCATCGTTATTATTTTCTCATCCTACAAGATGGATGCGGACTAATGGCAAGAGAGGAGATAGTTCACGGCAAAGTCAATGGCAGTTCTGCCACTTGCATCCTCTGGTCAAGCCAAAGGGTAAGATGATGTGCACATCGCCCTCAGCACACACTGGTGTATGAATGGCACGTCCAGCATTGGCCTTTGCATGCTTTTCCCCCAAAATGGTTTTCAGTGGGTAATATAAGACAGTGGGCTGTGCAGAACACCCACATGTGCCTTGGAGAATTGGGAGGGAGGGTGATTGTCTCTACTGGAGTTGTCCAAGGTGTCCAAGGTCTGTGAGTTAGGGTGCAAAGGTACTGAACATGGGTACTAACAAATAGGCATCTTGTTCCAAAGGATCTTGCTGTTGTGGATTTCATACAATTTCAACGGATATTGCTCCTCTCTCAAATGAGCACATCTACATGGCTGGTACATTGTTTATTTGGCCAAAAATTCTGGTGGCTGATAGCAGTCTATACATTGGGATGAGCTACAAGGATAGATGATGGCCTGATTCCACAACAGTCCTGGCACCATTTCATGACCTGCTCCACCAAACCCTGCCCTGTCCACAGAAAACTTTGGTCATTAACAATGCATCAGCTGTGTAAATGCAGATGCAGTTTTGCGGTCGAACCAAGTGACAAAATCCAAAGAATCCTTCAGATACTTCCAGACATTCTTTTTTGACACATGCTGCGGCTCAAAATGTTTCAGGCACCTGTTGACTTAGGTATGCCAGATGTCTGGGGGTTACTATGAGCTAACCCCTACAGCTCCCAGGGACCAACAACCCTCCTCCAGTAACAAACGGAGGACTCAGCTAAGGGAAAGTTAGAACTGTCATTTATTACAGAAACCAACACGGATCATACAGGACATTCAAAATTTCCCAGAATCTCACCTCCCGAGCCCATGTCGGGCCTTTTTGTGGTCCACTTGCACCACAACATGGGCCCTTCATCGAAAAACCTATCAGTGTTTCTGGTTGGGTGTTCGGAGTAGTATCCCTTATAGAGAACCCCTATAGACCTTAGCTAATTGGCCCTCACATGTCAAGTGGCTTCTCTGCCCCTTCCCCAAGAAACTATCTATTACATTGTTGCAGAGTCGCAGAATTACCATTGGCCCTTGCCCTCTGCCATCTACCCCTGGATTTCTGTTCCCTGATTGGCTGGAAGTGGTCTCCTCAGTACCACTTTTGCCTGTGAGAGTACCCTCAGCATTGCAACATTGTCACTGACCTAATTTTTTTTTTTTTTTTTTTTTTATTGAATATAGTTGAAATTTACATCAACTTTTTCAATTTATACAAATTAAAAATTTAGGTATAAAATCTAGATAAAACAGACAAAAAACTATATCAATTCATATTATACAATCATCATCATTCTAGGTTCAAGGCCTGTAAAAAGTTAATTGTTGCAATTCTTATACTCATACATTCAGTAGCAGCCAAAGCGACCCATCTATTTTTTGGATCAAGTTGTGCAAAATATGCAAAATGATTAACAAAGTGCAATTTTCTTAAAGTGCTAAGTGCAGGACATTCTAGTATTAAGTGTTGAAGAGATTCTACAATCATAGCATTATTACAGAACCGGCACCAGACAAGGTCAACAGCAATTTGTTTCCTTCTTATTTTGACCTCCCGAGTAGGCCAAATATTGAACCTTAACCGCAGAATCGCAGATCTTAAAGCAGCAGATGGTGCTAAACGTAAATAGGACGCAATGTTTTTATAGCGTTTTGGACCAAAGACTGTGGGATCAAAGTCTTTATAAGTTAGGCACAAGGTTCTGGTGTCAATCCAGTCCATCATGTACACCTTCTTCTTCGCCAGTTCTGGGTGAGCAATAAGCAGATTTAGTGAAATATCAGCATGTACCATGATTGTTAGAATTTTCGTAGTCCAGTATTTTGGAAACAATTCTGTAGAATTAGTCAAATAACTTGATATGGTTGATAATGTAGAGTGACCATATGTAGATAATAAACATTTGCGAAATAAAGCACATAATCGCCAGTTATACAGTGCATTTAGAGAAATTAACCCCAATTCGTATCGTATTAACACTCCTGGAATACATTGAGGTAAATTTAAGATTGCACGCCAAAACTTGGCTTCTAATAGATTCAGAAACCCTAGGGGTACAATTAGTGTTTCCAGACCATAAAGGACGGTTGCTACCACATTCTGGTCCCAATAAGTAATGGCTGCTTTGATGGAAAATTTCCCGTATTTAGAAATGATTACCCGTGTCTGACAAATTGCTGTGGATAACTTCTGCTTAATTTTATTCAGATGTAAGTCTGACGTTGGGGTGCTCTCAAAGATCAGGCCCAAATAAACATAGTTTGGTACCGTCCTTAGGGGTATCCCATCAATCTGCCAGGTCATTAAATGTTTGCGTGTACCTCTAGGAACATATGCCACGATTTGTGTTTTACTCGTATTTACTACGAGTTCATTTTCTTTAAAATAAGAGCATAGAGCTAACAGGAGATTTTGTAAACCACTTGGGGTTTTTGATACTAACACAAGATCGTCTGCATACCACAATGCACAGATTTTTACATTGTTCAATTTAGGAGCATCAGTGATTACTTTATGAAAAATATCCTGTACATCATTGATAAAAAAGTTAAATAAGGCAGCTGCCAAAATGCATCCCTGTTTCAGCCCTCTAAACGTTAGTATAGGGGTTGATAGAAGCCCCTCAGAGTTTAACCTTACATAAACCTTGGTTTGTGAGTGGAGGGCAAAAATAATGTCAATAAGCGTAGATGGGCAATCCGCTTTCACTAGCTTATCTATGAGTTTTGGTCTTGAGACCGAATCAAATGCAGAATGAAGATCTACGAACGCAAAATATCTGGCTTGCTTCTTATATATTGCTTGTTGTTTTATAGCATTTAAGGTAATCAAATTAATACCCGTGCCTAGCCCTACTACAAATCCAGTCTGTGCTGGGTCACGTTGATTTACTTTATTTGTCCAATCATTAAAATCTCTTAACACTAGTCTACAGAACATTTTTCCCGGTACGTCCAATAACGTTATTGGACGATAATTTTTCGGGTCAGCTCGATCACCCTTTTTATAGACTGGAATGATTACAGAAGAACGCCATGATTGCGGGATATTTTTAGTTTGTAGTATCTGGTGAAACATATTATTCAAGATTAAAGACCACTCTGTTATATTTTGTTTAAGCATTACATTGGTCAGCCCATCTAAACCAGCTGCTCTAGATGACGAGGAAGCTTTAATGAAGGTTTGAATGGATATTTTTGTAAATTGTAGAGACCAACTATTCACAACATTACTATTATAAATGTAATGGTTCATCATAGGATCATTATACAAGGATGAAAAATGTGTAACCCACATCGATTCAGGTACGCCGTTAAGTTGCGCATGGGGTTGGGATGAGATGTTACATTTATTCAGGAGTTCCCATACTGGGGCTGAATTTTTACCACGGCAAGCTGTTAAAAAGCATTCACTATCTTTTTGATATAAAGTAGCTCTCCTTGCTCGGACCCAATTTTGATATTTCGAAGAAGCAGTTTTAACAGCTTTATTTCGATCAATTAATGGTAATTTCCGAGAAATTCTGATCTCTCTTCTATAGGCTTTCTTTCTTTCACATAGCGCTAGATCAAAGCCATGGGCATGTTTTTTACCTGGTTCACTATGAGCAGGAAAAAGATTCGCGAAGGTACTAAGGATTTCTACATAAGAACCAGGCTTTGATGAGCTTTGATTATCTAGAAGTGCATCATTCAAAGCCAATAGTTTGTTGGAAGACCATTTAAATCGATTTCTGCCATTATTAACTGTTAGAGTATGCTTATAGTACACTGCAATTTTCGTAAGGTCACCACTTTCTACCGACCAATGTAAGGATAAAAGGTGATGATCACTAGATGTTTGTTTGATTATCTCAAATTTGCTAGTGTTCATGAATATGGAATTCAATACAAAAATGTAATCGATGGTAGATTTAGAGGGGCCTCTTTCCCAAGTATTCATAGGTGGAATATCACCTGTGATTGCACCATTTATCAACCTTAATCCATGATCCTCCATAAAGGTATTCCATCTTGCACCTTCTCGAATCCAATTCCTCTCATTAGAATAAAAACAGGAAAAGTTCAAATCACCCATTAACATTATTCCAGCAATGTTATCTTGGTTTGAGATAAGCTCAAAAATACATGAAAGGGCATCATAAAAACTATCATCAGTGATGCCTACCGGATTTCTATATAAGTTAATAAGAGCGAATGTCTGTGAGTTGAAGAGAATCTTAACCAATTGAATGAATTTATTAGGTGTTTGCCAGGGGAAGATTTTCAATCCCTTGCTCACTTTCACTGCTACTAACAACCCGGCGGTAGGCCTACCTTTACCACCATGTGCTGCTGGCAATAAACTAATCTCATGATTGTCCCATGTTGGAAGTTTTAGTAACCATGTTTCTTGTAGGGCCACAATATCATAACTATTCAAACCATTGTCTAAATTCCACTGCAAATGAGAGTAACCTCTAGTATTCCAACTAGCAAGTGAAAAAGTATTGGTGGAAACGGATACTCGTGGTTACGACCCGATATTGGGTCCTGCATTGGGATCAGATGACAGGTGGTTAGTGCAATAATTGCAGACACATGTAGGTTCGGGTTTTATACCTCCAGAAGACTTATTTCCATAGGACTCATTAGATTGCTGACGTGCTGGGTCTTGGGCTAACAAAAAACCCAGATTAAATAATTCCATTCTGGCATTCCATATTGTATTACGTACGATACCAGATTTTATCCAGAGCCTAACGATGGAAAGGTTCTTATCACAAAGAAACTCCACTTGGTCCACATCTGATGAAGAAATGGCTTCTAGTCCCTCTATGTCTCCAAATATGTTGAAGACACTAGCACGACATAGATCATATTTTGGGAAGGACCCTTCACGACATTTCAGGATCAGAGTATGATACTGATTAAGTTTCTTTGAAAATGCAGCACTATCGTTGTTTACATAGCGTTTATTACTGTCATTGTGTATATTCATATGACACCTATTTCTATCTTTAGATTGATCTCGAAGGTGCTGCATGTTAGAAGAAGGAGGCATAGTTTTCGTACAATTTTCAGATCTATTTTTAAATACTGGAGCCTCATTTTGTAGATTTTTATTGACATTATGTGTATGAGAGGGTTGTTCAAAAGAATGTAGAGCATCAGATAGCACTTCAGATCTTCTATTAAGTAGATAGGAATCAACTGCATTTCTTAAAGCAGTTAAACGATCTTCTCCTTTCGCTATCGGAGTGCTCGGAAGGGATATCTTTGTCGCATCTGTCGAGTCGACCTCCTTCAGGGCCACTAATTTTGTATGTACATTGGTGCAAATTTGTGTTGTCGGTATATTAACAGGATTAGATGTTAAGAGAAAGACCAGCTCATTCAAGGGATCATAGTTAGAGGGTAGCTTAGTAACTTCTGATAGAATCCTGAGAGGGGAAGCAATATGAGGGGGAGGAGGAATATCTTGCAAGATTTTATCAACATGCGTATTGCCGGTTATATCGACAACCTCGTTATTAGGTATCTCAGTGCCTAAGACTGGCAAGGCAACAGGTCTATAAGGTAAAGATGTGGTAGCCTCTAAAGGGAGAGATATCTGAGGTGTTTTTTTTAACTGTGATAGAGCTTTTTTATTTCTTTGTATAAGTTTAGATGGCAACAATTTAATTTTTCTCTTATTTAACAAAGAACCTCCCACCTTCTGTGGATTTTGGATGGTGTCTCCATGCGATTGGATTAGTATAGATTGACCCGTAGTTCTCATGGGGGAATCAACACTAATCCAAGATTCATTAGGTTTAGCTGTGTCTTCTTCCTCAACACATTCAATCGGCCGAATTATATTCGTAAACATTGGTAATGCTGGCGTAATTATTAGAGGATCTTGCATCATCCTCTCTAAGTGTGATATACGCTGAAGAATGGATGGCGCTGAATGTACATTTAAGCCTTGATCAATTGACCAGATGGATTCAAGCTGTACAATCCTTTGTTCCAAATTTACTAAGGATAACTCTTTGGGACATTTGAGAGAGGTGTCTTTCATCCAATCACTTATTTGATTTAATTTGTCAGTTTGGATAGCTAGCTTCTGATCCAAAGAATTAAAAAGCTTAAATAGAGTGGCCATGGTAGTGTTAATAGCCCCCAGAGTAACTTCTAATAAAATAGGGTTCGGAAGAGATTCAGTTGATTGTCGTTTCTCATTGGGAATTTGGCAACGACGAGGAGTAGGTTGCAAAAAAGAGATCTCCTCATCTTGTCTTGTTGAATCCATGGAACAAGCCTGTGCATAATCAGTTGTAATCGAGACTCTTGAGCTTTCAAGGTCTCTATAATCATGAGAAGATTGTGAGCAAGCAGAAAGAGACTCATTATTAGAGGTCTGTCCCACGTCTTCAATAATTACTGAGGCTAATGTAGCATTCTCCAATAATGAGATTTGACATTTGTTTGTCGTCACATTCGAATCTAAGGTTGTCTCCTCTAAAACAGTAGTGAAGATTCGCATAGGTTTAATAATTCTAATCGGCGAATGAGGTACAGTTAATAGAGTCTGATCTGATACAGAAGAGTTCAAGGGGAGAGCAGAAACCTCATTGGCCGAATTAGAAGTTGATATAGGTATCGAATCATTCTTAACACCATTTGATAGTACCAGATCTGCACCACTCGGTACTAAGGTAGTAGGCGCAGTCAAATTAGAACTCATTAAAACCTGTGGTTTTGTTACATAAAAATTGCGTATATCATTTGGGTTTTTATTAATTGGGGTTAAAATGATGTTTTTTTTTGATGTACGAATTCGACTTTTGGTCTTTTCCTGTGAAATGGGTAGGTTTTGGTTAATGGGAGTTTGAGGAGGCAACGCTAGATCTAGTGTGTTAGGCACAATGGATGATGCAGTAGTCATAGAGTCTCTAGTTATCTCTGATGGCATACCTGTACGTAAGGTGAACATGGGATAATAAAATACTTTTTTTACTTAAGAAAAACACTGTCTAAAATTCAGAATTATAAATAGCAACTTTAGATGTTAATAGCCTTGATATATAAAATGAGATTCTTGAGTTCATCAAAGTTAATGGTTCTTAAATATGGGCTGAGTGATATCACTGGTTGCGTACAGTACCTCAGGTGGACACTTCACTTTTCAAACCTTCCGCCAAACAGCCGCACAACAGCCGGTGGGCTTGACGCCTCAGGGCTTATCGCCGCAAGGGTGGCTCGAAGCTGCTTTAATGTCAGGATGGAGTCACGTGTGCCGTCACGTGACACGCGCAGATCCGCCTCCTCCAGGAAGTGGAAATGAAGGGAGGGTGTCGGCAAGAGCAGCGGCTCGCAGTGCCGATTAGAGCAGCCGCAGTGATCCAAAGTTCACAAATAAAAAGCGAACCTTCGCTTTCCAACAAGATGCGCCGCTCGGGTGGCTCGAAGCTGCTTTAATGTCAGGATGGAGTCACGTGTGCCGTCACGTGACATGCGCAGATCTGCCTCCTCCAGGAAGTGGAAATGAAGGGAGGGTGTCGGCAAGAGCAGCGGCTCGCAGTGCCGATTAGAGCAGCCGCAGTGATCCAAAGTTCACAAATAAAAAGCGAACCTTCGCTTTCCAACAAGATGCGCCGCTCGGGCGGCTCGAAGCTGCTTTAATGTCAGGATGGAGTCACGTGTGCCGTCACGTGACACGCGCAGATCCGCCTCCTCCAGGAAGTGGAAATGAAGGGAGGGTGTCGGCAAGAGCAGCGGCTCGCAGTGCCGATTAGAGCAGCCGCAGTGATCCAAAGTTCACAAATAAAAAGCGAACCTTCGCTTTCCAACAAGATGCCTTGACCTAATTTTTCACTTCATATCTGTGTCACTGAGAACTGTTTGTCTTCCCACTGTGGGTGAATGACCATTGTCTAGCTCAGCTGCATCACATGGCTGAGGACCACACTATCAAGCTTTTCTGCACTGCAATTTATGAGTATTTATTCAGTTTCTCTGCAGATGGCCACTTGTCGTCTTAGGTTTGGAATGTGTTGTTTGTCTTTGACCTTTGCTGCAAGCCATGGACTGCTGTCTGTTCAGCCTGGTTTTGCTTTCCCTCGTCTCTCATACTGTGGCGTGTGGCCTCATGTAATCCCCAGTATACTTATGCTATGATTTCTACACATCTATACTGTGCTATGTTTCCCATAGGTTAGTCGTCTTTGGTTCTTCCAGGCTCCTTACATGATTGTGATGATTCCAAATGTGTTTCTCATCCTCCACCCGATATCCAACATGGCCGCCGATTTTACACCAAGAAATCGCCCACTCCGCGGTCCTGAGGAGACCAACTCCAAGATGGCCGCCGCAGCAGTAACCATCGTAAACGCACAGCACAGGCTAGTTGTTTTCTCCCAGGAAGCCTCTCAATCTTCCACCTTAACTTCCTGTTTACCTTCTTATAACCCAGCAACTTCAGAAGGAAGATGCGTTGCTACTCTCACAGGAGCCGGCACACGCTTCGTAAGTTCGCTCGCTAGAATTACGGAAAGCTTTCTCTCTTCCAATCTATTCCTCTACCTCATACTCACGTTCTTGTTTTCCTCTCCTACCTTTGATTTCAGAAGGTATTACGGAACCCTTCTTTTTCATTTCCGGGATCGGATCTTCATCCAAGCACGGTTAGAACCGGAATCCTCTTCATACCTCCTTCTAGTGAGTTCCTAGGTATAATCTGTGGTCCATCTTTTATTTTCGGTTTTGGACTTCGGATCATCATTCATCATTCTTCCTTTTTAGCGAAATCCTGTTGGAATTCTTTGGACGCTTCTTTTCAACTCAGGCTGGCTCAAAAAAGACTTGAAAGGGAAAGGGTAGGCTTTCCTCCTTATCCATCCCGCTATTGCAGGACAATATTTGTTTATCCTAATCTTATAGGCTTTTTCTTTCTATCATTATAGAGCCACTTACCTTTTTCTTTCCAACGGAGATCCTTTACCTCTCCGTACTCTTCCTGTTAGATTATGGTAAGCTCCTAAACCTTTCTATAGGTATTCCTCTTTTCACCAGACTATCAGGATTAACTGTGTTTCTTTTACCCACTACATATAGCCCAGTAACTAAAGCAACTCGCCTAATCAGCCAGAAGAATACCCAGATCAACTCTCTTCGCCTGGTCTTCACAGGGAAACAACGTACACCAGCAGCTCTTCTAGGGTTTTATTCCCCACGAGGGTTTCCCTCAGGGTTTCACGAAGGACAAGCTCTTGCAGGTCCTTTGAGAAATTCTCAGGAGAATTTCTCTTATTCTTCAAAGGATCACACCCTATTCGTAGAAGCACCAGGGGTTCTTCGGGTACCTGTTCTTCCTACGAGATCTCAGGTAGGTGGTCTTTGCTTCTTTCCCAGAGTATTTTGGAACAAATTTGTTGTCCATTCTTAAACAACTATAATAATCATAACAGTTAGCAACGCCAGAGTGTTTTATTTGTTCCTATTACGCTGGGCAAGAGGCATAAGAATCACAAATCATGGATTCACAACAGCAGCAACAGCAAATTCAACAACTGATTGCTGCCGTTCAATCCTTAACAACTGAAGTACAGCAGTTAAAGCATGAGAATAATTCCTTAAGACAACTCCAACAGCAAACAGCCCAACAGGCTGCAGCCCCTCGTACCCCACACTGCTCAGAAGTTCCTCCAGGACCCTTACCTGGAGGACAGTTTGATGGTAACCCGCATAAAGTTAAGGAGTTCTTGGACTCCTGTACTGTGCAATTTGCTTTTAAGACAGCGTATTTTCATACCGATAGAGATCGTGTGGGATATATGGTCGCTCAAATGACTGGACCAGCACTGGCTTGGGCCACACCATTAATCACTAACAATAACCCCATTTTAGATTCTCATACCGCATTTTGCAATAGCATCCGTACCATGTTTGGCCGTCAAGAGATTCGTGTGGCTTCACAGGAACACCTCCTAGATCTAAAACAAGGAAGTTTAGACATTTTGACCTATATAACCAAATTCAAGCAGATGGCAAGTGAAACCACTTGGTCAGATGACGCTCAAGTCACACTCTTCAGAAGGGGTTTATCTGAAGACCTCAAGGATGAGGTGTCTCGGGTCCCACGCCCCACTACACTATCTGAATTCATTGCATTGGTAATGCAAATTGATTACCGCATGAAGGAAAGAGTACTAGAGAGAAAAAAGGGAAGGAATACACGAATTACGTTCGTTCCTTCTTCACGTTCACAGTCTAATGATGAACCTATGCAATTGGGTACAACAGCTCGAGGTCCCTTGACTCCCGAGAAAAGAAACCGTAGGAGGACCTTGGGTTTATGTATGTACTGCGGTTCGAATAACCACATGGTACAGGATTGCCCAATTACACCACCTAGGCGTTCGGGAAACGCCAGCTCCCGGCCGTAAGAGGAACCACGGTACGGGAACCAGCATGTAAACAAGGTTCCTCTCCAACATCTTTCTCATCCTTCTGTACCAGTCAGAACAATTCTCAGATGGTGGTACTCATGGTATCCTTCTCTTTTGATAATCGTCTGCTTCAAAACATACCAGCACTAGTGGACAGTGGTGCGGCCGGAAATTTTATTGATGACCAATGGGCCATTTCTCATGGTATTCCTAGGTCCTCAAAGGTAGAGCCCATTCCAGTGGAAAGTGTGGACGGTAGTCCCTTAGTTTCCGGTCCCATCAAGGATCATACCAACCCCTTCATGATGATCATCTCAACCCATCAAGAGATCCTCACACTGGACATTATTCGAACAGCCCACCATCCGGTAATTCTTGGATTACCATGGTTAAGGAAACATAACCCGTTTATTAACTGGACTGCTGGATCTTTCTTTCTGGGATCTGAGTACTGCATCACCCATTGTGTCAAGAATCAGCAAACTGTGAGGGTTGATTCGACTCCAGTACCCTTGAACAACCAAGGGGTAACCTCTCTTAACCAGGTTTCTGGGCTTCCAGAATGTTATCATAAATTTCAGGAAGTGTTCTCTGTCTCGGAATACACCCAACTACCCCCTAACCGTAGGGATGACTGTTCTATTGAGCTGGTTCCCGATCAGCCATTACCATTTGGACGAATGTACATCTTGTCGGAGAACGAAAAGGAGGTTCTTCGTGAATATCTCAGAACCCATTTAAAAAATGGACTGATTACCGAATCCACTTCACCTGCTGCTGCCTCTCTGTTTTTCGTTTCTAAAAGAAACTCCAAGGAACTTCGTCCGTGCATAGATTTCCGTGGACTGAACAAGATCACAGTTCCAGATAAATACCCTATGCCATTAATACCTGACATTCTTGAAGCAGTCAAAGGGGCCAACATCTATACCAAATTAGATCTCAGGGGTGCATATCATCTCATCCGGATAAAACCGGGTGACGAATGGAAGACGGCATTTAGAACTCCATTTGGACATTTTCAATACAGAGTAATGCCTTTTGGATTGTCCAACGCCCCGGCTATTTTCCAGAGGTTTATGGATCATATCTTTGCAGACCTGTTACTTCACAATATGGTCGTCTATCTAGATGATATCTTGATATTCTCTTTCAGTGTTCAAGAACATCAGAAACATGTTGAAGAGGTGTTGCGGCGGCTTCAGCAAAATCATTTGTATTGCAAGATAGAAAAATGCTCCTTCCATCAAACTCAGGTTACTTACCTAGGATATGTTCTTTCGGCCAGAGGAATGGAAATGGACCCTGAAAAGGTTTCTGCAGTTCAAAACTGGCCTACTCCCTCTTCCGGCAAAGACATTCAACGCTTTGTTGGATTCGCAAATTTTTATCGAAGGTTTATTCCTGAATTTTCAAGGCTTACCCAACCTTTGACAAATTTGCTCAAAAAGGGAATAAAGTTTTCATGGTCCCCTACTACAGACCAAGCGTTCAACAAACTTAAGGAGTTGTTCACTTCAGCTCCTATCCTGTTGACACCGGATCAATCCCGCAGGTTCATTGTTGAAACTGATGCTTCTCAGTACGCCCTAGGTGCTGTCCTGCTTCAACTTGATAATTCTAATCAAGAACGCCCTGTAGCGTATTTATCCAAGACACTTGCCCCTGCTGAACTGAACTATACAGTTCTGGAAAAAGAACTTCTTGCCATCAAGCGAGCCTTTGAGGAATGGCGCCATTTACTCTTAGGGGCCAAACACCCAGTTGAAGTCAGGACGGATCATCATAATCTTCGGATTCTTCAATATGCACAAACCTGCAATAGTCGCCAGGCTCGTTGGGCGCATTTCTTTTCTCCATACAGAATTACTTTTTCATTTATTCCTGGAAGGGACAATTCAAAAGCTGATGCTCTTTCACGCAAGGAACACCTTCCGAACGAACCTTTTAAAGCAGAACCCATCTTTCCTCTTACGGCTTCAGGTTTACAAACCACATCGGATTTCTTGTCACGACTCAAGGTTCAATCCAGACACATTACCAAGGACCAATTATCACGTGCCAATAGAATGACTTTGACCAAGGTTGATGATTGTTATTTTCATGAAAATAAAGCTTTCATCCCCACTCGACCCCTACAAAGAGAAGTCTTGGACATGTGTCACTCTTCACTGACAGCGGGACACCGTGGATTCCTATCAACTCTAGAATTGATGTCTCGTTATTTCTGGTGGCCGACGTTCCGGAAGGATGTCAAAGAATATGTTGGATCCTGCCCTGTCTGCTTACAAACCAAAGTTCCTCGAAAAGCACCTTTTGGGGAATTGGTAAAGATGCCATTACCCTCTCGCCCTTGGCAGATAATATCTACGGATTTTATCGTAGATCTCCCACCTTCAGGGGGTTGCTCCACTATAATGGTAACCATCGATACCCTGACCAAAATGGCTCACTTCACTCCACTTGTAGGAGTACCCTCAGCAGCACGGATGGCTCGAATCTTTATCAGTAACATCTTCACGTTACATGGTTTACCTGAGACTATTATCTCTGACAGAGGGTCACAGTATACCTCACGATATTGGAAGCTTATCTGTTCCCATCTTGGTATTTCTCGGGCTCTCAGTTCTGGCTATCACCCCCAATCCAATGGCCAGACTGAGAGACTTAATCAAACACTGGAAGGATATCTCCGAAGTTATGTATCAGCAGCTCAAGACAACTGGAAAGAACTTCTACCCATGGCCGAGTTCACATATAATAATTCATACCATTCTGCCATAAAAACAACTCCTTTTAATTGTACTTATGGATTCAATCCCACATCTTTCCCCACAATGAGGAAATCTGAAACCAAATTTCCAGATGTGGACTCTCTAATGCTTCAAATACGTCACGGACATAGTTCAGCCTTGACAGCATTACAAAATTCTCAAAACAAAAGAAAACATTTTGCAGATCGACACAGAACCCCAGCTCCAGTGATTAAAAAAGGAGATTGGGTTTGGCTATCATCTAGATTTCTTCCTCGCCATCTGGTACCATCCAAGCTCTCTCCACGATTCTTTGGTCCGTTTCGGGTCATTTCAACTGTAGGTACAGCTGCCTTTAAACTCCGACTTCCGGTCTCCTGGTTCCGGATTCATCCTGTCTTTCACGTCTCACAATTAAAACCAGACAATCAAAGTATTTTTCATCCTGTGGTCTCGGTTCGCCCTCCCCCAGAAATGTGTAAAACCGGACCAGAATATGAAGTTAAAGAAATTTGTGACTCCAGATATCATCGGGGTCGGTTACAGTACCTAGTGGACTGGAAGGGATATTCTCCTTCCGACCGCACATGGGAACCTGAAGCTGAAATTCATGCTCCTCGCCTCGTTAAACAGTTTCACCTCAAACACCCGTCTAAACCGGGAGGAAGCAGGTCTAAAAAGGGGCATACTGTGATGATTCCAAATGTGTTTCTCATCCTCCACCCGATATCCAACATGGCCGCCGATTTTACACCAAGAAATCGCCCACTCCGCGGTCCTGAGGAGACCAACTCCAAGATGGCCGCCGCAGCAGTAACCATCGTAAACGCACAGCACAGGCTAGTTGTTTTCTCCCAGGAAGCCTCTCAATCTTCCACCTTAACTTCCTGTTTACCTTCTTATAACCCAGCAACTTCAGAAGGAAGATGCGTTGCTACTCTCACAGGAGCCGGCACACGCTTCGTAAGTTCGCTCACTAGAATTACGGAAAGCTTTCTCTCTTCCAATCTATTCCTCTACCTCATACTCACGTTCTTGTTTTCCTCTCCTACCTTTGATTTCAGAAGGTATTACGGAACCCTTCTTTTTCATTTCCGGGATCGGATCTTCATCCAAGCACGGTTAGAACCGGAATCCTCTTCATACCTCCTTCTAGTGAGTTCCTAGGTATAATCTGTGGTCCATCTTTTATTTTCGGTTTTGGACTTCGGATCATCATTCATCATTCTTCCTTTTTAGCGAAATCCTGTTGGAATTCTTTGGACGCTTCTTTTCAACTCAGGCTGGCTCAAAAAAGACTTGAAAGGGAAAGGGTAGGCTTTCCTCCTTATCCATCCCGCTATTGCAGGACAATATTTGTTTATCCTAATCTTATAGGCTTTTTCTTTCTATCATTATAGAGCCACTTACCTTTTTCTTTCCAACGGAGATCCTTTACCTCTCCGTACTCTTCCTGTTAGATTATGGTAAGCTCCTAAACCTTTCTATAGGTATTCCTCTTTTCACCAGACTATCAGGATTAACTGTGTTTCTTTTACCCACTACATATAGCCCAGTAACTAAAGCAACTCGCCTAATCAGCCAGAAGAATACCCAGATCAACTCTCTTCGCCTGGTCTTCACAGGGAAACAACGTACACCAGCAGCTCTTCTAGGGTTTTATTCCCCACGAGGGTTTCCCTCAGGGTTTCACGAAGGACAAGCTCTTGCAGGTCCTTTGAGAAATTCTCAGGAGAATTTCTCTTATTCTTCAAAGGATCACACCCTATTCGTAGAAGCACCAGGGGTTCTTCGGGTACCTGTTCTTCCTACGAGATCTCAGGTAGGTGGTCTTTGCTTCTTTCCCAGAGTATTTTGGAACAAATTTGTTGTCCATTCTTAAACAACTATAATAATCATAACAATGATCCAGTAGTTCCATAGGGTTAGTTTCCATAAGCATCTGCAAGCTTACTCTGCATCTCTCCTGTTGCCTTGCATGCCGCTGTTCTGCATTTGGTTAATGAGAAAAATAATCAAAGCTTTTAACATTATGTATATGTATCTGTCTTCTATCTACAGAACTGTGTAAGCATGTTCTTTGTGTTTGCGCGTGTATGTTTGTGTAGTTCTGCGCATGGTTGCAAATGTACTTCATGACTAATGTATCTACCTCGTGGTGTCACTAATGACATCCGCACATTGTTTTCTCTGTATTAGTCAACATCGTCCATCGAGGCATTTGGGTCCATAACTAATGTTGTGGCACCTGTGTCCATAATGACATTCACTGGATAGGGTTTGAATGGCTCTCTAAAGGAGTACTTTTCAATATACATGTTATTGGCCCTCCTGCGGTTCTGTCCAAATAGTGAGTGGCTTCATGCGTCTTTGACTCTTCAGGCAATCATGTTCATGGGGGTAAGAAGGGGCATTCCAGGGACCCGCTCTTCAGTCCATCCTCCGGTTGACTTGTCAACCAATCCACCATACTTCCTCACTTTTGCTTTTGGTAGCTATATCTTCTTTGCTCCTTCAAGGTGTCCATAGTAATTTGCATGGTCATCAAAACTCCAGATCATGTAACTTCATTACCCTTCCGGGTTGAACCATACCCGTTTCCCCCAGTATCTGTTATCGTCAAAAGGATTGTTGAATATTGTCATCTCAGTCAGGAACAGTGGGCATTCCTTTATCCTTGCTCTGAGGTTATTTCTTTCTTCTACTATCTTGTCCTTTTCCTCGCCAACATGTATATCTACCAACACCACTTTCATCTCTATTGTTTTCTCAGTAGTTTTTCAACATTGTGTAATGCATATCTTGACCACACACAGTCTCACTAGTATTAGTGCTTCAATGAGTACCTTCAGTCTGTCTGCTAGCCAGGTTGGAATCCATGACTGCATATATTACAACCAGCTCTGGTGCTTCCCTGTTCCTTTGGCTTACTTCTCCATTTTGGCATGCATTTGCGACAATCTTGTCACTGCTTCTGTCCACGTGCCATTCTCTCCATCATTTTCATTCATGAACGTGCAACAGGAACTCCCGATCTTGGCCCAATCTCCTCCTTCCATTGCTATGAGATGGAAGAGATTGTTCTGGAGTGGCATCAACCTTACTGTTCGGGGCTCTTCTTTTATTGTGCTGAAGCCGTTTACCGTAGTATGCATTGTCTGCATCAGCTCCCATCTTGTTATCTGCAACCATTTCACATTTGTATATGTCTGTACAGCTGGAACTACTGAGGTGAAAAACCTTTCTGTCCTACTGAACAACCTGTGCTCAGGTGGTACATCGTCTATTGATGCTTCTGATGAGAAATAGTTTTCTCTCTTCACTCTACTCACTTTTACTGACTGTTTCTTTCCATCCCTACCAATCTCTTCTTTGTTTTATTTCTGTTCATGTTAGGGAAATCTCTATCTTGTTGTCCTTCTCTGGCACCACCAGTGCTGGCATATTTTTGTGTACCAATGAGCAAACTCCTCCCCAGTTGAGCAGCAACTTCTCTTATGCCTTGTATTCACACTCCAAATAGTGATCCAACAATACTACTGTGCCAACCTTCATTGCTAGATACTTTTCTGTTTACCTACACTCTATGTTTTCTACAATCTTTACTGCAGCATAATTCTGGTAACATAATGCTGGTTTCTTCAGTGGTTTTATGGGCATTGGTCCAGCTTCCTTGTCCACCCAGGTCAGTAACTTAGTACTTGTATCCCATTCTTACAGGCACTTGGCACATTCTCCTTGTCCTGTGTTTGCCAGTGCTTGTACTAGGGTGTGTGCCTTGCTATCTAATACTCCCTCCTTCAACCTTCCACTGTGTATACCTGGCCATACACAAGCATTTGTGGTCCTTCACAACATCCTGGTTCTCCTCCTATTTCCTTGGCTCCCCACTTCGGGCAGGGCAGTTCCTTCAGTGTTATGGTTTTTGTCTCTCCATTCTGCGGGCCATCAGTTATGTATTGTATGGCCTGATCTAATTGCCAGTAATTGTTCATCATGTCAAGAGTCTTTATGTAACTGGGCCTCATTACGACCCTGGCGGAAATGGAAAAACGATGGCGGAAATGCAATACCGCCATCGAATACCGCTCGTTGCGATTATGACCCGTCACCGTAAAGTACGATGCCATTAGCGACACCGCAGTGAACGGCAACGCTAACTGCACCAAGTACGCGCACGCGCGCCCTGCAAAACCGGAATTACCGCCATGGCGCAATGGTACGCGAATTCTGACCCTAGCGGACATGTACCGAACGCCATCAAGGACGGCGGAAAGTACCATTCCGCCATGGCGAGAAATACGGCATCGTGAACCAACCGTAAATGGCCCACTGAGTGCCTGTACTCCACTCCCTGGACACATTGCACAACTCCTGGCAGGCGCAATGTACTCACACCATGCAACCACAGAAAACTACAATTCACCCATGCATGCCAACGTAGAAATGCATGCAGGGGCTCAAAGCGCCCCGTGAGTGGCCATCCATGCACGGCATGCCACCATAGCCGTACTGATGCAGCACAGGCATGTGAAGGTACAAGGACACCCAAATGAAAAGCAAGAATACATGATACAATACAACAGTAGTCCCCCATCGCTTGCCACCAGCGCAAGGCAACCCCCAAAGCAGTATCCTGAGGGAGAATGCACCAGGCCAGTACCCCTGCCAGTTAAAAAACCAACCATCAGCAGAAGCACGTACCACACAAGTCGTCAGAGCGACTGAGCAGCCAGCCCATCACAAGAGGGTCCGACAGGAGCAGCAGGACACAGATGGCACGAATACAGATTCAAATCCAATGGACATGACCCCAGTCCCCTCCAACAAACGCACGCAAACACAGGCACCTGTGACCACCCACATTCTGATAATCCCATCATCCCACCAATCCACCTGGCTGACAGGCACCAGTTGGCAAAAAGATAATCCCCCTCCCATGAGCAGCACATCATGTAAACAGTCACAATCAGGCCCAATCCGTCACCATACAGTGCTACGTAGGAAATCGCTGCCAGTACAGTACCACGCAACGCAACCCAGAATGCGGAACACAAAAAATGCAGAAGAACTCACGAAACATAGCGCCAATAATAGGAAATAGATACATCACCTGCAATGAATAACGCAACACGTAGAGAAAGTGAAATAATATTTAAATGGACATCCAAATGACAAAGGGACAGCACAAAAATGCACTATAACACCAAAACATCAATCATCACCGAGGGCCGCATCCGCTACAATTGACCAGCTTCCACTTGTGTGACGCCCTGTCCCTTCATGTCACACAGGGCCTACATTAACGTCCCAAAAGGCCACATGGAAGGGGCAAGAACCGCAGGTCCGTCCCATGAGGCAGGCACTAGTCCAGCTGAATGGCCGAAATGTCACACCTAGCCACCAGTACTGCGTAAGGGCATGTGGCCCATTGGCGATCGTCCCATAAGATCGTAATGGTGCTCCACTGATTCACCCGAAGCTGCAGGTGTCGAGGGTAAAACCCATCTGGAGGAGTGGCGTACAGATGGCATCTGCAAAAGGGCACCAGATACCTGACACCCAAAAGAAAGACAAATCAACCGAATGCATTACGGGACTCCTGATGCATTACACACCTCATCACACACACAAAATACACACCCATATGCATGCACGGCCACTCCAACGGAACATATACCCCCCTAAAGTAGCAGCGAATCATAATGTAGACAACAGGGGTAAATAGACCATGCAATCGCATGTATATTCACTCACATAATATTAGAAGCTTCCATTGCGTCTGTGCGTAATGCAGTCTGCAAAAACCAGTGTGCACCTGGCCGGATCTTCAGTGTTGTGTGGCAACATGGATTATTAAACGTCCTGCCTTATCGGCCACTACGCTATTGCGCATGCCATTCTATTAATATCATTCATTGCTTGCTCGTTATGGGCCCTGTCCCAAGGACATTCTACAATAGAACGTTACATTTCCAGCAAGACCCGTGGGCGTATCCCCGCCGCTACTACAAGACCACGAACGCTGTCCTTCGAATTCCCAATTCGCAACATTACGCCCGTAACGCGTCTGTGAACGCCTGCATCCACTAATATATCAATGTAGTGCGGCTGTGTGTGATAATGCTAACTGGCTGCTATCACGATCTGGAGGCCACGCCCGTCGGTGAAGTTCGTAGTTGTGCTGCATGAGGGTCCTCCGTCGATCGAGCCCTACATACCACTGAGTCCCCACAAGTATGTCTGCGATAGCAAATACAGCATGTGTAACAATGTGAGCATAGCAAAATAATCTGTCAAAGTACATCACACTGCCATCGGGATTTGATACATGATTGCAATCCCAAGATGCCATGCGGCCATATGCAGCCTTACGGGCGGGACGTGCTCGGCCAGAAGGGATTGCAGCTGCCACAGATTCATTCAATCAGCACAGGTGGAAGCCATACAGGCCGACAGCACATATATAGCAGACCCAAGCACCTCCCACGACCACTACCACTCCAAAATGCGACCGGCAGCACTAGCGATGTTGGCCCTGGGGGAGCAGATAGCACTGCAAGTACTTCAACCGGAAGTAGACGACGAACAACAACAGGTACAACATCCGGCCGCACAGGGGAGACGGAGGAGAAGGAGGAGGAGGAGGATGGGAAGGCTGGTGCAGCAAGGGCCACCAGCACAGCCACTACCACCACGCAGGCGGCCCGCAATCCAACGCATCCGTGCTGATCCGTTCAACCTCACTGCTGAACAGATCCACACCCTCTACCGTTTGGACCGGCAAACCATCATCTCCATTGTGGACATGACACAGGCAGACCTCGTGAGCATGATTGATAGCCCAACCGCCATCCCACCCCTACTGAAGGTGGTGTCTGTACTCCACTTCCTGGCCACAGGCACATACCAGCACACAGTCGGACAGTTGCATGGCATTTCACAGCCACTGTTCTCACGGACACTCTTTCAAGTGCTCGATGCCCTCCTGAAGCACGCCGACGACCACATCACACTACCACGCACGGCCCAGGAGATGACCAACGCTGAAGTTGGATACCATGCACTTGGCGGCATCCCATGTTGAATTGGTTGTCCCACTTGCCATGGAGGCCCAGTACTGCAACCGGAAACAGTTCCATTCCATAAATGTGCAAATGGTGTGTGACGCGAACAAGATCTTCACGCATTGTTGTGCCAGATTTCCAGGATCCACCCATGATTCTATGGTCCTAAGGAACTCAAGAATACCCCGCTACATGGAGCGACACGCTGGGCACAGATCCTGGCTACTCGGTGAGTCTCATTCAATGCATGACATCGTGGCCCATTTGATGCGTCAATTATCTTGCAGGAAGGGGTGGGGGGGCCAATTGGCACTATCATTCCACTGACACCCTTTATCTGTCTCATATAGGTGATGCCGGGTATCCGCTGAGGAGATTGTTCCTGACACCAATACGGAACCCACAGAACCAGCATGAGGAGGACTACAACCATGCCCACTCACGTACCCGTGTGGTCATTGAACAGGCATTCGGCCTACTGAAGGCTCGTTTCCGCTGCCTCAGCAGGTCTGGCGGGGCACTCATGTACAGCCATGAGAAGGTTTCTAAGATGGTCATGGCATGTGTCATGCTGCACAACATGTGCGTACGTAGGAATGTGCCCATGCCCCCTGACGCTGAACTGCATGCACCTGAAGATGAAGGCTCTCACTACTTTTCTCTATTTGTGCCTTGTGTGTCTCAGTGGATGTTTCCATGGCTGCCCTAGAACCCCCGCAGTCATTTGCATGGTCCTTGAGTAGCGTGGCCACTTCCTGCTGTTGCTCGATCAGCTGGTCGAGGGACTGTTGCCTCTGCTGGGCCATGGACATTTGCGGTGGTGTGACAGGGGGGCTGCTCAACACATGTTGCCTGGCACTGGACTTGTGGGGGTTGGCCAGTCGTCGTCTTCAGGGTGCCCCTGCGTGGTTTCGTCATGGTGTAGGGGATGGAACATGCAGGGGGATTGGGAAAGGTCATGGATGGTACCTACGTCGCCAGCACTGTTTTCCGTATCGGAGCATGCTGGCATGACAGCTGTGTCACCTATGGTGCTGCTACCACCAGAAGCAGTGCCATCAGATACGTCCTTTGGGGGGACCTCTGGTGCCGGTGTTGTGGACTTGCTGGCTGCTGGGGTGCCTGTTGCAGTCCCCTCCAGTGTGCTGCCACTTGATTCCTGCTGCTGCCGTGTCTTGATCCTTGCACCTGAGGTGGAGTCTCTTGGGACGTTGGTCCTGGCCCTCTTTGCAGGCGTGCTGGTAGGGGTGTCCTGCAGCTCGTCGTTGGTATCAGACCCTGTGGTGGAGTAAAGAGGGGCGAGCGTTAGTTATGGGTCTGTGGGATTTGGAATGGCAACGTATCACATGCATTGGGGTGGTACATGAGGGTGATTTGGGACTGGGCCTTGGAGGTGGTCTCATTTTCGTGTGGATTGAGGATGCATTCATTTGGCTGCCTGCCGTTAGGGGGTGCATGCTGCACATGTAGGGGGTGTTTTCGCCTTTTTGATTGATTTGTTTATTTATTCTGACTTTTAGAGTGCGCTGTCAGGGCAAAGTATGTATTGCACTATGGGGTCACATGGTACTGCACATGTTCGTGCTTTGTGGATTTCGCATTGTTTCTCTTGGCCAACCTACCTGATTCTCCGGTTGTCGGCACTCCTTTCTCCATCCCTCCGACTCCCTCTATGCTCTCCATTCCTATGGTGGAGGCGCAGATTCCCTCCCAGGGGGTCAACTTGATGGGCGATTCTGATCCCCCCCCGGTAGCTGTGCCGATGTGCCTGTTCGCAGAAAGTATGCTGCGTACGCGGATCCGCAAGTCGTCCCACCGCATGCGACATTGCTGTGGCGTGCGGGGTGTTGTCCCCACCGCACTTGCGCGCTGTGCCACCAGGGCCCATATGGCCTTCATGTTGGCAAGGGCTGTCCTGGTCATTTGACTGGAGAAGACGACGGCGGCATTCTCCTGTAGGGTCTCGGTGTGCACGGTCAGTTCCTCTCGGGAGAAGTGGACCTGCCGCTTGCGATCACACGCTTTCTTGGCTACCTTTCCCATATTTATTTTTTTAACTGGGGTTGCTAACGGGTTGGGATGTGTGTCAGGGTCGGATTTTTAATGGTTGTGTTGGGATTCGGATTTTATAGTTGTGCGGCGTGCTGTTTCCCGTTCCGGCTACATGCTTTTACTTCCCTTTCCCTACTTTTACGGTGGCCGTAATTTGCGTTGGTCGCTCATTACGGTGACCGCTCATTACGGTGACCGCAAAGATGGGTGGCGGTATTGCACCTGGTGCAGCGTACGGCGGCGGTAAGGGGCGTTTTGGGGTCATTTCCGCCATCGCGGCCTTTCCGATTCCGCCATGGCGTGAGGCTCGTGCCCGATGGGTCGTAATTAGCCGCACTTTGCTCCCTCGTGCAATGGCGGAAACGCTATGTACGCCATCGCGGTCCGGTCTGTGGATTTCCGCCAGGGTCGTAATGAGGCCCACTGTCTTGATAGAGAAATGTTGCCTTGGACATCCATCTGAATGTTGCTGCTTTCCCTTGGAATCTTCCTTGGGTTGTGACTATGGCTAGGTACATAAGGCATTGTGATCTTGCTGTTGGTATTTCAGTTGTTATAAACCTTCTTGCAGCAATCATGGCATAGGGGATTAAAAAGCAGACATAGCAGTTTTCCTCAGTGGTTTCTTTACCTACTTTTGTCATGTGCTTGTACTACATGTTAGTAGTCACTCGAGTCAGAGGGATATAGGTCCACCACACACATATCTGTATCAGCACTGTGCTTACATCTCCTTACTGTGCCTCCCTGTCCACCTGACATGCTCGTTCCACCTGCTGATGTTGGGGTAATTTTCTTCTTAATTTTGGCAATAGCCTCCTTGAGCAAGCCGTTGAGGCGCTCACAAAATCTGTTTGCTTGCTGTGATAGGCACAGGAGAATTTATGTTGGATTCCCAGCAACGTTGTAATGTGCCCGAACAGTTAATTGGCCAAGTGAGGGCCATTGTCAGACCACAGGACTTCACACACACACCCCATTGTGGGAATATCTCCCATACCAGGAATTTTGCTGCTCTAAGGGCATCAGGATGAGAACAAGGACAGCCTTGATCCAATGGGAAAATGGACACATAACCACTATCATGTAGCGGTTCCCTTGGCAGGCTTGGATCATGTCAACATAGTCGATGTGCAGGTGTTGGAATGTACCCACTGGCCGTGGTATGGCTCCTCTCACTACCCTCAATGGATGATGTGCAGTATATTGTTTACACACTAGACAATTAGTCATGAATTCGCCCACATATACCTGCAAATTAGGACAGAACCATGTGTCTCTAATACGAGCAGTCAGCACCTCCTTCCCTGTATGGGTTGGATAGTGTAATTGCGTCAATGCTGTGTGCAATAATGCGAGTGGCATTAGCACCTTCCCTGTGTTGTTTTGTCACCATAGGTTGTCTTTCAGAGATACTGTGCATCCCCTACTTAGCCACAGCTCTTTTCCTTCCCTGGGTGCAGCTCCCTGCAGCTCCATAATCTGTGTCACTAGTAATGTGTTATACCCTTCTGTGTCTGCTGCTTCGTTTCCCCTAGAGATGGCATCCTCCCCTTTGTGTGTGCTTGGCACTTCACTATTGCTATTTGTTCTGGGAGATCTATGACCTCTATCAGTCTGCCCAATAGGAGTGTGTGCTGCTCCGTTGACCCATCAGCTCACCTGAAGCCCCTCCTCATCCAATGTGACCAGCCAGAATGTACTGTGGCTGTCACGCAAGCTGAGTCTAAATAAATCGTCACTTCCTTCTCCCTGATGTGCTCTGAAGCCAATATTAAGGCCACTAAGTCTACTGCTTGTGCTCAGTACTATGATGGCAGGCATGCAATCATCACTACCTCGCTTATCCAGTCCAATCTCAGTGTCACGACTGCTGTCCCTCTAGGCCTTTTCCAGCAGTCGTTTGGTAAATTTTTGTAGACCCATCAATGTAAAGCATGTGTCCCCCCTAAATTGCATCCTCCTGCACCTTGCAAGTGTCACTGAATTCCTCTATGTTTGCTGTGCAGTCGTGTGCATAGTTGCCCTCCTGTAAAACATTGGTGAGAAAGTCTGCCTCTCACTATCTTGTGAGCTGGGTTGGATTGTAACACCTCGTACCACAAAGCCCTCTGTGTTGTCAGTGTGCTCTTTGGTCTTTCCAGTATTATAAAGATAGCATTCTCCACGTAGAGAGTGGTGTTGCATCCTGTGGTAATACTCGCTGACTTGGCCACTGTGAATGAGCCAGCCTCCAATGCCTGTTTGCATGGATAGTGTCCTCTCCTGATTGGGTCTAATATCCCACTGTAATATGCTAGAGGCTTGTGCCCCATGCTTGTCTGCTGTGTCAGTACTCTGATCATAACCACTTCATCAGAGTTGAGAATATGAAGAAATCCTTTTGACAATCTGGGTTCCCTAACACTGGAGCTGTGCATATTGCTTCCTTCAGCTCGTTGAATACCTCAGTCATTTCTGTCTCAATTGTAATGTCTTCTCCCCTCTCTGTGCTTGTTTCAGTGCATTGAATAGGGGCCTATTGTAAGTACTGTAGTTGAATACTCATGCCCTGCAGTAATATCATAGTCATAGGAACTGCTGCATTTGTCCTACAGTTGTGGGTTTTGCTGTCCTGTGTATTGCTTCTGCCCTTTTTGGTGTCACTCCTCTGACATTTTGAGATATCATCTGTCCAATGTACGACACTTATGTCTGGCAATATTGCAGCTTGGCTTTGTCTACCTTGTAACCCTTTTCTGTGAGTACTGTCAATATGTGTCTTGAGTCATTTCTACACTGTTCCTCAGTCTTGCTGCAAATTAATGTGTCATCTACATACTGTGTGGCTGTGCTCTCCATCTGTACATTGCATTGGTCCATTTGGAGTACCCTATTGAATATGTAAGGTCATTCCCAATACCCTTGAGGAAGTCTCGTATGTTTCTACTTCTTATTTCTATATAGCAATTAAGTTAAGTCCCATGAGTCTGGGTGTGATGGTATAGAGAATAATGCATTCTTCAAATCTATGACCAGGAAGAAGGCAGCTTCTGTGGGGATGTTGTACAAAATCGTTGCCGGATTCAAATCTAAAGGATATTCTGCTTCTACAATATGGTTAAGAGGGCTCAAGTCCTGTATAAAATGCCATGAACCCCCTGTTGCCTATTTCACAGGGTACACAGCTGTGTTTCATGGCGATGCCGATGGCACTAGGATGCCCTGCTTCGCTAGTGCTGCAATTGTCACATAGATACCTTTGCCTGCCTCTCTTGAAAGCGGGTATTGCTTAACTTGTGGTAAAATTGCTCCTGACTTCAGCTTTAATTTGACTGCTCCTATTCCCTTCAGAAGTCCATAACATGCTGGGGACCTTATCCAATCCTCCTCGAGAAATGTTGGTGGTGCGTTCAGCACCATCGCCATTTTCTGTGGTGCCTCTCTGTAATGTTTTCTCACCCAATATGTAACCCTCATTTCAGACACCATCAAAAGGTCTGATCTATTGTCTTTGAATAATTCTTCGTCTGTAACTGTAGTCAATCTGTACCATTCTGCCACGGTGATCACTGCTCACCATGGTCGTCCTGTGTCGTCTGTCCCCTGCACTGCTATCCAGTCATCCCTTGCTCTAATTTTAGGGGTACTATTGTCCCTTCCTCCTTGTCTAATGGTATCTATGGCCTGAATAAGTACTCATTGCAAAGGCACCACATTTTCCCCTGGAACCTATGTTATAATTATCTCAGTCCCATCCTGGAACAGCTCCTTGTCTACTGTCACCCCTCCCTCTGTACCCTTTGTGCACAATAAGCTTGAATGATTTCCTTCAAGTTTAGGAGGTGTATCCCTGTTGTGGAGTACACTATCCCCTTGTCAGTGAATGAAATGGTCATGTTAAGTCTGCTCATGCTGGCTCTCCCCAATATGTTTACAGGTGTAGGTTGAGAATATAGTAGGGGAAAAGATAGATTGTGCTCCCCTATAGAAAGTGCAATATAGTTTGTAAAAGGAGCCACTTCCATCGCCCCAGAGAATCCTTGAGTATTCATGGCATCAGCTGACATACTATATTTCCCTTCCCGGATGCAGGATTTAGTCACCCCTGTATCTACAAGAAAGGAAAAAGTCTTGTCACCTGTTTTCTCCCCTATACATGGTTCCTCCGCAGGGTTGGGTGTAATCGATAGGATGGAACACATCAAGTCCATCTGTGGGCTGTCCTATTGAGATATAATGTCATTCAGTTTCCCAACAATGGGTTGCCCCCCACTACAGTGACCCCCAGTTTTCTAATGGCAGTCGTTGTCATGGAGTCAGAGGGTGCCACTGTAGGTCATGTTGCTGTTTGTTGTTCTGCATCTGCAGTATTTGCAGTGCTGTGTATGCATGTTGTGTTACCTTGCATCTGTGGTGCCTGCAAATACTGTTGCATAGGCTCTTGCATTTGTGGTGCCTGTGTCATGGGCTGGTATGTCTGTGGGTATGCATTCAGTGTCTGTTCTTGGTGTTGTGTTTGGTCCTGGGCATATAAGTCATTCTGTTCCCCTTGATATTGCAGCATGGAAAAAGTGCTGCGTTGGCGCTAAATCAATTTATTTTTCAGTGAATCCTTGAGAGTAAAAGTGTTACAGATCATCCAGTGTGGCTCAGAGGAGCCAGGCCTCATTGACTGACAGCTCGATAAAATGCTTCTAATGAAAAAGCAAACCAGGAAACTCTTGTTTTCATTTCCATGGGAAAAGCGTGGCTAACTTGGCAACAAGTAACAATTTAACAGATGTGCAGAGAAAACTCCAAACAAAGGCTCAATACATGTATCCAGACTGCAAAAAAATCCCAGCACTCATGGGAAGAACTGGTGCTGAATAAAATGTGTGTGCTGCAGAGGAAAATCTGATTTAAAAGACTCAGTTTAATGTGCTTTTTCACAAAGGAAGTGCAACATTGCCTGTTTTTAAAACATGTTTTTGTTGAAGGCCTAATTCTGTAAGAAATGTCAAAGGATTGCTAGTGTCAAAATCCACCTATAAACTGTGTTCATTTTATATGTTTTAATGAAAGATTTAGGTACCTTAAAATTAAAACCCAGTCTTGAGTTAATTAACTATTTAATTCTGATCTGACAGCCTCAGCCTGGGAAAGGGTGACGCCTCACTGCTGTCAGGAAAGGGCTAATTGCTGCAGGGAGGTTTTTGCATACTCATGGCAAAGAACTCATCAGACTTTCATCTGGGTCACAGCCGGAGACAATGGCAGGCTTGAACACTCATCCCTACAGGGGAAGGACAGGAAACTTCACTCTCAAGGAAGAGGACCCCCACCCTGATCAAAGGAATTTGACAGCTGCTGCTAGTTGAAAGAAAAGTATAAAAAACTGCTAAGGACTTTTGGTGGTTAAATGCTTGTTTGTAATTGAGCTTTAAAGACCTTTAACTTTGCCACAAGAAGGAGGATACATCTAAAAGTTGGTAGTTGTAAATGTAAGTTTATGCTCTTTCTTTGAAGACGTGAGTGAACCCTGTACTGCGTAAGGACAAAAGTTATGAAAAAACCCTGATTGCGCGAAGACTATTGACGCTGCAAATCTGATATTGTGTACCCGTGTTCTAGGGGTCATTGCACATATATGTACCGAGTAAGGAATTGATAGGCCAAACCTTCATGTTTAAAATTGACAAAATTTCACAGAAAGACAAAGCCAGGTCTCACTGACGTGGGAGTTGGATGTAAAGGTAACCCACAAAATATGTAATGTATGTGTCAGATATTATTAGAGGGCATATAGTATAGAAATTTGTATTTGTGGGAAAGTTAAATTTTGGTCCAAATAACTGTGGGAGTTTCCCAAGTCACATCATACAATATGACAGCACTTTCTGTTTTCCAACCAGAAATGAGCAACGAGGGAACTTTGCCTTTGACCAATCAGAGCCTTGTTGGTGTGGGTTGTACGTCTGCCCCTACTATAAACGTAGCAATGTCATTTGGCAGGATAAATAAGGGATCCTCGCAACACACAGACACACTGATTCCTGACTCCATACTGATTTCCGTGTAACATCCTGTTGCAGAATTATTCATCTTGTTCCTGATTACAGACTTCTTTGAAAAGCCAAGGCCTCAGCAGTGCTGAACTTTTCTTCATCTAGGCCCAAATCCTGAAACCATCCCAAAACTTAAGGGCAATAATTCTGATCCAGTCTGGCTTGCTACCATTCATGCTTGCCTGCTGAAACTCGCCATCCCGCTGATCTACAGTGTCCAGTAACCAGAAGGGCCAATCCAATCCAATCCAGTCTTAGGTGCCAGTCCAATTGACCAGAACTGCCTACCTGACCATCCCGTCAGAAGTGCCCTGGCATCTGTAGACCAGATCCGTGATGACCAGAACCTGACGGTCCAATCTTAAATTAAAGAGGACTGTAAGTATAAATAGGAATCATAGTAAACCATAGCATATCTTGTCTTACCTTTTTCCTATCCCCATCTATCAACCTATCCCATCTTTAACTTAAGAACCTCTAATATTGTCAGAACCATTCTTGCAACCCTGTTTGTAATTCCTAGTATTAGCGCTGATTTTCTCTCATTTCTTTTACTAGACCATAAACTATTATTGATTTGGATTAAATAAAGTAATTCCCATAACGAAAAACAGAGTATCCGCCACATGTAGGGTTACAATCGACCTTGCGTAACTGTGGAGATTCACGGTTGGCATTCTCTTTTTTTTTCTTAGTCATTAATATAGTTTAAATATAACCAATCAGTCATTTTAAAACCGATTTTCTGCTTTTCTGTTTTATTTTTCTCAAAAACGCCTCTCATTAAAACTTGCATAACTTCCTCAATTGCATAACTAGAGACTTAATTTCAACTCTGACTTCATCCTAAGACCGGTAGCTACATCCACACCTAAGCATCTCGAAATACTGCATTTCACCTGTTTTTCTTAAAAATCGTATAGTGAAATTTAGGCGGGAATTTGCAATTTTGCAACGGTTTTACACGTGTGTTTTCCCATTCAAAGTATTTCCAAACTCCCATTCTGATTTAAAGTGTGTACTGTTGCTCATATTGTAGCGTATGTTTGTTAGGTACTGTTCAGTGTTGCTCTTATAGATATTTATATCAATTTAAGTATTTTTGCACACTTTTCATTGTTTTCCTAAGCCATTTTCAAATGTCATTTTAAAAGTGTAAAATTTCCAAAATGTTTTTTCTCTCTTGTTTGGGGAGGGAAGATTGCATTCAAACCCTATACACTGTTCTATATTCCTGAATTCCTGCTGCTTACTTACATCAGTGTAGAACTGTTCATTTGTGAATTAAAAGATTTGCAGGGGGAAATCTTAACCTAAGCGATATCTTTTCACAAGCCAAAACTGTTCTTTTCTCTGTGTTTTACATTCTTTGTTGCTATAAAGTGAATTCAACTGCATTACCTATTTGCATTGTCACCACATTGGCGATTACTGCCCCATATATTAAAGCATATGTTTGATTCGAATTTTAAATAAATAAATAAATACATCTTACCTTTTCCAACCAGCCTGATTCCTGGTCCATTGTGACCTGGGGGTATGCTAGTTACTACCCCGATACTTTTCCCCATTTTAGTTGCCATGTGGCTGTAGCAATACTTACACTCTGTGGCTCACTGACACTGTTTGGTTACCGCCTCCCCTAAAGCTGCCAAGTCACCCTTCTGGTCTTCTGGACTCCTCACGGACCGCAAGCAGGATATTTACAAGCTGGTTCTGACTGTCTTTGCATGGGGATGCAGTTCCCCGCTGGGCTTCCCTTTCGGTGAGGTGCCCTGAAGCCCTCGAGGCACTGCTGCAGGAGATGTGGCTCATGCCGAATGGGCATAGTTAACCATCCCTCTGCTACCAATGTATTGGTTTAGGTATGCCAGAGGTCCAGGGTTTATTACATGCTCACCCTTTCAGCTTCCAGGGTCCAACAACCCCACCAGTAACAAACGGAGGACTCAGCCAAGGACAAATTAGAACTGTTGTTTATTACACAAACCAACAGGATTCATGTAGGACATTCAATAATTCCCAGAATCTCACCTCCCGAGCCCATGTCGGGCCTTTTTGTGGTCCACTTGCATCACAGCAAGGGCCCTTCCCCGAAAAACCTATCTGTGTTTCTGGTTAGGTGATTGAAGTGATATCCCTTATGGAGGACCCCTATAGACCATGGCTAATTGGCCCTCACATGTCAGGTGGCTGGCCTACCCCTTCTCCAAGAAACTCTCTATTATATTTTTTCAGGGTCGCAGTATTATCATTGGCCCTTGCTGTCTTCCATCCACCCCTGGATTTCTGTTCCCTGATTGCCTGTAACTGGTCTCCTCAGGCCTGGGACCCAGCTCTGTTCTAAGCACTCTGTGCACCTTCTCAAGTTGATGAGAATGACTATGTGTTCCCAATTTATCTGTTAACAGTACCACTTGTGCCTGTGAGAGTGCCCTCGGCATTGTAAAGTTGTCACCAACTTCATGTTTCACTTCATGTCTGTGTCGCTGAGAACTGCTCGTCTTCCCACCGTGGGTGAATGACCATTGTCTAGCTCAGCTGCATCACATGGCTGAGCACCACAAAATCGAGTTCTTCTGGTCTGTAATGTATGAGAATTGATTCCGTTTTTCTGCAGATGGCCCGTTGTAGTCTTAGGTTTGGGATGTGCTGCTTGTCATTGACCTTGTCTGTGAGCCCTGGCTGCTGTTCTGTGCAGCTTGGTTCTGCTTTCCCCTGTCTCTCGTCCTGTGGCTTGTGGCCGCATGTAATCCCCAGTACACTTATGCTATCATTTCTACACATCTATACTGTGCTATGTTTCCCATAGGTTAGCCATCTTTGGTCCTTCCAGGTTCCTTACATGATCCTGTAGTTCCATAGGGTTTGTTGCCATAAGGATCTGTAAACTGGCTCTGCATCTCTTCGGTTGCCTTCCATTCCGCGTTTCTGCATTTGACTAATGAGAAAATAATAAAAGGTGTTGACAGTATGTATATGTATTTGTCCTCTATCTACAGAACTGTGTAAGCATGTTCTTCGTGTATGCGCGTGTATGTTTGTGTAACTCTGTGCATGGTTGCGAATGTACTTCATGACTAAGGTGGCTACCTTGTGGTGTCACTAATGACGTCAGCACATTGGTTTCTAGGCATTAGTCAACATCGTCCATCGAGACATTTGGGCCCATAACTAATGGTGGGGCACCTGTGTCCATAAAGACATTCACTGGATAGGGTTTGCATGGCTGTCTAAAGGAGAACATTTCTGCATATGTGCATGTTACTGACCATCCTGGGGGCTGTCTGAATAGTGAGTGGCTTTGTGCATCTTTGACTCTTCGGTCCATCATGTTCATGGCGGTGAGGAGGGGCATTCCAGGGACCCTCTCATCACACTGGCACTGCACAAGTGCTAGGAGAGGTGAGAATGAGGACTGGGACTCATGGCTCAGGCCACCCCTTCATTGGTTTGCTCTGCATATAACAAGCTCTCTCTGCTATTACAAATACTTGCTTTAAAGGCATGGAAGCACTTGCAGAGCAGAGAGGTGATTTAGACAAGGTAAGTGTCCTGACGGTTCTTCTTTTCAGGCATCCATATGATGCTGGCAAAGGATTACCACAGAGTAGCACTCCTGAAGAAATCTGTTGGAGAATCAGCTCTGCAGCAGTAACAAAAGCAATGTAAGGGGAGCGTGGCCCTATTTTACCACTATTAAAGAGATCCAGGCTAATGCTCATTATATGGAAACCCGAACCCGTTTGTCCAAAGTACATCATTAATCATAGTCAAAAGGAAGGTGCAGATTTAGTAAAAGCAAAAAGATCAACTTGGACGGAACCCATCATGGTGTATGTTCCCAAGGAACTTTTTCACATAGGACCATTCAAACCAAAGACTCAATCTACACGTAGTACAGGGACAGCACATGCTTTCCTAGCAAATGCACAGCTGGAATCAATGTGCAAAGCAGCAACAGTGCACATATGAACACACCACCATGGTGTGGACACACATGCACCATCAGACTAGCAGGTGGGACAAGCAGTGTTAAGACATTATTTGCAAGTGTGCCCTTAGCTCACCTAGCTAAGCTAGTGCTTGTCTATGCCTCGAAATGTATTTTAATTATATTTTCACTTATCCAACAATGTGGACATTTGAGTCGCCTGTCTGTTTCCATTCCTTCCCACTCCCCCCCTCCCTTCCTTATCTATGTCTTAGCTCTTGCACTATCTGAAATGTCATCAGGCCGAGTACAATAGTTAATTTCACATCCTTACTGTTCATGGCCTGTAAGAATGTCATTGTTTTTTCCCTTGTTCCCTCCCTTGCCTTGAAGCGCTTTGAAACACATTGTGTATAGGCGCTATATAAATAAACTATCATAGACAAAAAATTGCATCAACAAGTACACAATGACAATTTAAGAAAACGCAATATAACATACAGAAATCACATAGCTATATTATAGCAGCAATACATCCCGTGACAAAGTGTAATGTGCTCCACTTGAGACATCATGACAAAACACATGAATAGAACTGTTGGAAAAAGGGCAATGTGCTCTACATCAACCCAATATTGTACAAGACATAAAGTCTACTAGATTAGACACATAGGGCCTCATTACAACTACGGCGGTAGCAGTGATGGTACATTTTTAAAATTGCCGGTGTGATTTTTTCCGGCACCTGGCTTCACGGAAACACCAGGGGATCATGACCCCAGTGTTCCTGAAAGTCAGGTGCCGGAAAAGGTTTAATCCCCATTCCAATTTGAGTCCTATAGGACTCAATGGGAATGGGGATGACGGCAGCATCGGCACTGTTAATAATGATGCTGGTACTACCATGAAAGTCTGTGAACGGGTGTCGTTCCACCCGCCAGGTCAGACCTGGCGGGTGGGAGGGCATCTGCACTGCAAACTTATACTCTGCCGGTCCGGTGACAACGGTGCTGGTAGGCTTACCGGCACTGTTGTTACCAGACCAGAAGGTTCATAATGAGATCAATAGGCTACATGTAATGATTATTGCCTTCCAAAGAGAGGTCATAACGAGGCACTGACTATTCACCCCTTAGCTAGTTTCAACAAACAATTTCCAAATACGGACCATGTTTTCCTCAGGGCTGGCTCCTTTTTTTAGTTTCTCTGGAGAATCTCACTGAACGCAATGTTCATACATACGTTTGTTCTTGTTAGTGTATTTCAGCCGATATGTTGAAGGTTGTAAATGGGGCACACCTACCCTTTTGGTATAACACTATTGCACAGCCGGTGGGTAAGGTAGGATCTGTTTATTTATTAAAAAAAACACCTAACTATACACGTATCATCCCTTATTGTTACATTAACATGGATGTATTATCATTTTCTAAAGATCAAATTGCAGAAGCCATTAGGGGGCCATCTTTTTATATATTTCCACTTTTGGAGGATTTGACTAATTAAAAATCACTAGTATTGATAGAGTTTTTCAAAACTTTTTGTGGGGGGATAAGAAGAGACCTAAGATTCCAAAATATATTTTGATGCGTAGTACAAAATGTGGTGGTTTTGGGTACCCAGATTTGGAATGATACTATAAAGGGTTTATTTTGAAAAAGGCGGCATACTATTTTTCAGCGGGGAATGGGCCGGAACCCTATTGGGTACTAATTGAAAGATGTAAATTGAATGGTTTTCCATTACATGCTATTGCCTCAATGGGACATCTGCCTGGGAGGGGTAGTAGACTGCCGACTATTGCTGTGACCAAAGAGATCTTGGTGTGGTGGTTGAGTCTTTTTCACGGGAACTTGTACTTGCACTATGGCACATCTATTTGGCTTAATCCGAGCTTGCAAATAGCCAATAAGCCCTTATGTTGGAGAAGTTGGGTCTCAAAAGGGATTTTATGTATCAGGGATGTGATGAGTGATGGCCATATATTGTCATTCGAGGAGTTGCAGAGGACGTTTTGTTTAGCAAAGAGGGAACTGAATAGGTTAGTGAAGTTGAAAGCACTTTTGAGTGAGAGATTGGCAATGTTGACAGGGCCATTGGAGGAGGAATCAGCGGGTGGTCAGATTCTTATGTCATCGCCACGTATGGTATGCACTTATACTAGCTTGATGCCGGTATGCTCTAAGGATGTTGATGCTGGAAGGAAAATATTGGAGAGGTGGAAGTAGGAATTGGGATGTGATATTACTGAAAAGGAGTGGGAATCTATGTGGGGTATAGGATATAGAAGTAGGTTGGATCTCAGGTTGAGATTGATTCATTTGAAAGTGTTAGGACATCTGTATTGGACTCCACTGCGTATGTATCATTTAGGACTGGCTGGTGATGACTTGTGTTGGGGATGTGGGAAGGAGAAGGGAACGTTGATTCATATGTTATGGTATTGTTCTCGGGTGTTAGATTTTTGGGTGGGAATGCTAGATAGATTGGAGGCGGTCTTGTCTATACGTTTTCCCAGGATGCCTATGCAGGTGTTGCTTTTATCGGGTAGGGGGCGTTGTGCGGTTGCTCGTCAATATGGACAATGGATTGATAAAGCGCTTGTGGTTGCAGTGAAGCAAATACTAATGGTATGGAAGACGAGGAAGAAGCCTAGAGAATTGGATTAATGATCTGTTAGTATTATCGAACTTTGAGCGGGTGATGTTTGTGAGGCAAGGAAAGGAAAGGAAATATCGAGCTCTTTGGAAGACGTTTATGGATTTATTTGGTGACTGTGTATCTGATGATTAGTTGTTCCTGTTGGATCCGACTACCTGATAATGTATATGTGCTTTAATTGAGGATTCTTCGTCAGTCTTGTTTTTGTTCTGTTTTGTGTGAGTCTGTGAGATGTCTGTATGTCTTTTGTGTTGTTCTGTGTTGGAATTTTCAAAATGTAAGAATTTGTTTAGGTATTTTATTTCAAGAAAGGTTAGTAATTGGTTTGGAAATGTCTGATGTTTCAGTATTTATACATGCTTCGGATTACTTTTATTTCCTTACCTATTTAATGTAGAGTGTTATATTTTTATACTCTTTTGAACTTTTGGTGATGTATTTTTTGATTATTTGAAAATCTTGAAAATAAATGAATAAAAAAAAAAAAATAGAGCTATAAACTTCCTGATATGCAGATCAGGCCTAATTTTCCTTCTGTAAGGGCGTCTAAGGCATGGCTTCAATCCGTGCTAGGTAGAAAGGTAAACCTACAAGATCAGTGGTGATTGCAGGGAATGGATGGTGGGAAGACTACTAGGATAAAGGAGGAGATAACTGAGATGGAGGAGTTAAAACGCAGGAGGAGAAACTTTTTTTTCAAGGTTTTCTCTTCACGGCTGGTTTCAGTTTGAGGTAGTTTACTTCACAGACCTTAGGGAGACAGTGACAGGATCTGGCTGCATTAAAAACTAATAATTTCAACAAAATAAATAAATAAATAAATAACTAAATCACTAGTGATGCATTGTTACCATTTAAAAAGAAACACATTAGGGTACTTATGTGCAGTCACCTTTGAAAGGAATATCTATGTTGTAACATTATTCCATCAGGGCTACAAGTACGAAAAAACCTTGTTTGTTTTTGGATGACACAGAACATGAATTACTTTTCTCCCAAATCTCCCCAAAATGTAGCCAAGATTGGATGCTTCTTACTATTACTGTGGCACCTAAACCGGTAATAAAATTAAAGAACTAGATGCTGCATAAGAATCCTTTCTCAATGATAACACCATACATAACGCAAAAGATACATTGGAAGGCATTGAAAAGCAACATGATGAAGTCAGTAAGTCCATTACCACTCGAAAAATTGAGAATGTTAAGAGGGAGTTGGCTTCATTTGTAAATGAGAAGGTACATCCTTACTTATCTGCAGATTATGTTGGCCAAACCTATTGCCCCTCACAACATTATCAGAAACCAGGCTAGGCGGGTGCCCAGAAGAAGAAATGGGTAACTCTTTCAGATTCCTCCTCTGGCTCTAAGCAGGAAATGGACCAATATTAGGAAGGTGGCAGGTATAGAAGAAGGGGACAGAGACATCCTTTATTAAGAAGGGGCTGCTTCAGACAGAGAGGGAGGGGGGAATATCCCATGCACCCTCCACCCAAGACAGACTTCTCGCCACACATGAATATTTTTAAAATTTGTAGAAGAGTTTACAGGCGATCATTCCAGCTATAATTCCAGTCTTAAATATTTCCAAAAGAATCTTTAACAAAGAAGAACTGGAGGTGATAGAATTGGGCCTTTCCTTTGTGACCATGTACAAAATACCTAAAATGACATGAGAGATTGAAATCAGACAATTTCTCAGAAAAATTAGGATACAGGATTTCCTTAAAAGGGCAGACAATGAATGCTCAGTGGTCAGGGTCACCCCCTTTGATTTACCTTCCTCATTTATCCCCAGCACTAATATGGTCTCTAAAGACATTTTGACCTTTTATAAGATTATCCTGAAAGAGTTGGGCTATTTATTTGACAAAACTGAGCCTTGGAGGAATTACAACTTTGGCAAAAAAAAAATGAAGGTAAAGGTAAAGGTTGTGGGATTGTTGTCATGAATGCAGCTAAATATGACGAGAAAGTAATGAAAATTCTTAATGAAACGGAATGCTACCTTAGACTTACTGCAGATCCATCCCAGGCATTTGCTCAGGAGATCTTACAGGTTATCCCTGAAGGACTTAATGAGGGCTTCCTCACACACAAGGAATTTGATTTGATGAATCCTAAGAACCAGAGAACCCCTTAGTTCTATATTTTGCCAAAGATACAAAAAGATCCAGTTAACCCTGCAGGACAGCCAATTGTTTCCTTTTGTGGTTCCCTCTTGGAAGCAATAGGCAAATATTTAGATTTATTCCACAAACCTTTAGCTACGGCCAACTCTACATTTTTGGCTGACACTAGGGATGTTATTAATGCCATCAAAGTATTTCCGTTTGATCCTCAATACCACCTGTTGGTCACCCAAGATGTGATCTCTCTATATTCAAATATTCCCCAGGAAGAGGCCATTCATATTTGTCGGGATTATTTAGACTCCAGAGCTGTCCCACATAATGTACTTACTACCATAATTGTAGCAGTACTGGAGATAGCTCTTAGCAAGACTTTTTGTTGATTTAAAAATCAGTTCTTCTTTTATATGGCAACATTTAAGAGCTTAATATCTTTTCGGACAACACCCAGTTTGACTAGGCTATCATCTGGTACAAAAGGTACACTGGTGATATACTGGTGATCTGGGACACCAGTGAGGGTGATATTGATGAATTCTTCAAATGGATGAACCAACAGAAGTGAAATCTAGGATTCACCATTTGTAAAGACAACAGTTTGATCCCGTTTTTGGATCTCCTTATTGAGGTAACAAAAGGTAACCTGACACTTAGCATATACAAGAAACCCACAAAAAGAAACACCATTCTACACAGTAAAAGTTTCCATCCAAAAGCCCTCAGTGACAATATCCTGCAAGGGCAGTTTCTCAGGATTCACCCTAACTGCACGTCACTGTAGGCCTATAAAACAGAGGCAGCTTCAACAGCATCCAGATTATTGAGGTTAGTCTAAATATGTAGTGCAGAATGCAAAAAAGAGAGCTAGTAACCAAAACAGACTGAGCCTTCTAGACAAATCCATCTTCAAGCAGCCCAATTCTATAATTGTGTGTCACTACTTTTTTTTGCGACCCTCAGACAGGCGTAGCCCCAGAAAGGAACCCGGGGCCGCAAGGTGCATTCGAAGTGTCGATGATCAATGTGTCCTGCAATTCACACTAATTTTCGCAGCTAGCTGTGGTCTTCATCGACACGCAAGCCAAGTGAACCATCGCCAAGGGTCACTACATTTTGTCAACACAGCAATGCTATCAAGAAACTTATTTTAAAGAACTGCTGTGTGCTGCAATTGGAGGAATCCACATTTGAGCAACCCTTGTTAGCCTATAAGAGGGGCAGGAACGTCAAACAGCAGCTCATTAAGGCAAATAGACGGGTTAAGAATCTAGTGGTACATTTGAGAATTTACGTGAGCCTTACACAGTTTAAGGGACATTTTGCCTGTGGAAATTGTTCTGTGTGTAAATTCACAGAACACAATATCTCTTCTCTGATGGATGGAAAAGATTGGAAATGTAACTTCCACAGTACATGTAAAAGCACTGAAGTTATATATATATTGTCCAATGGCCATGTAAGAAACTATATGTGGATAAAACCACCAGATAGGAACCCTTATAGTGGAACATATCCCAGGACCACAACTATGGCAGACCCACTAGTTCAAAACTTTCTGCAACTAGGATACAACCAGGATGACGTAGTATAGTGGGTTGTAGAAAAATGTATATGAAAAAAGGTGAAGGAGGAAAAGTTAGCTTGCAAAGAGCAATTATGGCTGTATACCCTTCAGAGACATTTACAGGGTGTAAAGATAGGAGTGAATGACACCCCTTATGTTGCTTCTAGGGGTCTTATCAGTGTTGTTAAAGGTTCATCCAGTTTTATTTTAAAGCTATTCATTGTCATCAGATCGATGATGATACATCCTATCAGTGTCATTATATGGCTCATCCAGCCTTATTCGAAGCAATTAATTATCTTTTGAAGGAAGAGGCGTCTAACGGCTGGAGCCTATCCAGCAACCTACGTATTCTAATGACTCCTTCGATAGCCGACAGGGGCAGTCGTGCGTTTGAGAAATAACTTTGGAAACATCTTTGATATGCTTTTTCCTTTCAACCTCATGTGGCAATTCATTAGCACTCTGGCACTCATTGGCAGAGTAGCAGACTGATTACATTGAGGCTAGTCCCTCATGTAAGATTTTGGCTCTGTTTATATTTTCAATACTGTCGATACTGGAACATGGGGATGTTCAGGCAGATGCCTGGGACACGATGGGACAGATTTGAGTCTTTCTTCCACCCGTTTTGTTCCAAAAAGAGGGTTGAACGTATTAGTCACATGAATGAGCGGACATGCTTTCTACGTTCATTAGATAATCATGGCCACTTTTCAGAGTCTTGTTGGTGACTTTATCATGCACCAGTGGAACGGAGGAATCATGAGATGCAGTGATTCAAGGTAACGACCAGAGACAGGCCTCTAATGTTTTTGTATTAAGTCTTGGCTATGTCCACACATACAGCTTTGAATGGAAATGTACAGCTTTCCGTGTTCTTGTGCTTTCTCGCACAGCAGGAGATTCCCTATCCCAACCTTTGGGTTGTTTGGAGGCTATACAGAGGAGCTTACAACCTCATTAAACAGACGTACCTGAGGCAGGGCATCCACCACACCAGTGCAATTGTAATTTGGAAGCCATTTGGAAGATGTTGCATCTATGTTAAGTAGCTGGACCCGAGGGCTTGGCCATACATTATTTATCACTGTGGGCCTCATTACGACCCTGGCGGAAAGGGGTTTGCGGCATCGTTAGCTGCGCCAACCCCTTTCCGCCAATTCCGAGTTCCCTTTCCGCCATGGCGGTTTTTACACCTGCTTTTAGCAGGTGTAAAAAACCATGGCGGTAAGGGACCTTGGTGTTAATTACGCCACCGTAATTTACGGTGGCGTAATTAACGTCTTCCCCACTCCCATTATGCCCTATGGGGCAAAAATGGGAATGGGGAAGGGTAAATGGGGATTGGGGACTTACCGCCCCGCCAAAGTCTGAATGGGGCGGTAAGTCCGCCAACCACCATGGCGTAAACGTAGTTTACGCCATGGTGGTAAAGTCACGGCCCTGGCGGTAACTTACCGCCAGGGTCGTAATGAGGCCCTGTAAGTTTATTTACATACATAATTATATTTGTTATGTTATAACACGCGTAATACCGGGATTCAAACCTGTGTTTCCAAGAAAAAAGCATTGCCCCTGAGCTATCCTCTCAGCCATATATTTAAGGAACAGAGGGGTATCTTAATAGCACGGCGAAACCATGCTTTTACACCAATCCCCTACCAGGCTTTGCATTATGTTTTGCAGGTTGCTCATCTTTTCTCCACAATATTCCCGATATTTACTGGCAGAGCCTTTCTAGTAGATGTGTACGTCTCATTTGTAATTAATTGTAGTAACATTCACACTATTTATAGTCCATTCATGTTTTTCTTTCATTAGATTCAGGAATATTCTCCAGAGAAACTGAAAAAAGGAGCCGGTCCTGAGGGAAACATAGTCCATATTAGAAAAGTGTTTGTTGAAACTTGCTATGGGGTGACTAGTCAGCGGCACTTTATGAACTCTCTATGGAAGACAATAATCATTACATTTAGTCTATTGGTCTCATCTAGTAGACTTTCTTTTTGGCACATGGAATTAATTTTTAACAAAAATGTTATGTTTTGTACAATATTGGGTTCAGGTAGAGTGCATTGCACTTTTTCCAAAAGTCTTATTCATGTGTTCTGTCATTATGTCTCGAGTGGAGCACATTGCACTTCGTTGAGAGATGTATTTGTGCTATGATATGCACTATATGTTATTCATGTATGATGTATTGCATTTTATTAAATTGTTATTGTATATATGTTGATGCTATTTTTTGTGACTCTCATGTCCACGTTGGAGGATAAGTAAAAATATAATTAAAATACATTTCAATATATATTTACTTTTGAAACCCAACCTTCATACACACATTTGTTCTTATTAGTGTCAGCAATTGGATGTACCTCGGGTCTTTGCTTACTCTTACCTTTGCTGAATAATGGCCGCCTCGACTAAACGCCACGTCACCCTCCGTCCACTGGAAATAGAAGATGAGTGACCCTTAGGGAAATATCCAGAAGGGAAAACCTCTTGGGAAAGAAAAGCCTTCTCTCCACGATGACAGGGAGGATGTGAGCTAAGGCAGGAGGGAGACGGATGGAATTCACAGGAGTCAAACAGGCAGGAGCAGAATACAATCTTGACTAGGAGACTAGAGTAGTGGAGCAGGAGTCAAGAGCAGTGGAGTAGGAGTCCAGAGCAGCAGAGCAGGCTAAGAGGCAGAAGAAGTACCCAAGAACAGCAGAGAATGGAGACGAAGAAGCCAGGAGGAAAGTTGCTGAGAGCAACATGGGGAGCCAGATAAACAAGCAAGAAGAAGGCTGGAGCAGGGATCGGGGGTGAGCAGTGAGAACTTCAGGCAGCACGGAACAAGAAAACCAACATGGGAGCTTCAGGACCTGAAATACCTGATGTTGCGATGCACAGCATGTTGGGAGCAATATCCTTTTGAAGGCAGCACCAAGGGGTCGCTCCCAGAAGTGAAAATGGAAGGACGAATACTGCGGGCACCATGTTGGAATGGGTGGCATGTCCGACAATGTCAGCCATGTTGGTTGTGGCTAAGCTTCCATCATTGCAACACCGATCAACGAGAGCCATGACTAGCATGCCGCATGACACTTATTGTATGTCAGCCTCTGTGTTGAATGTTAAATGGGGCACACCTGCCCTTTTGGTGTAATGCTAGTTCATGGCATGTGAATCTAAGCAGAATCACAACCCCAGAAGGCAAATATTACTTCTAATTAGTCTTCTCTGTGTGGCTTGTATCTGCTTAGAATCACATGCATCCTCCCTGCAAGCGAGCAAATGGCCTTTTTTTTTTTTTACCAAAAACAATGGCCATATCACATTTACCTCTGGACAGAAATGACAATCTGAGGACGTTGATGCATGGGTAACTGTAAACGTAGATTAGGGTTAGTGTTAGAGGATCACCCCTTCTTGAATAAAAAAACAAGGCATGCTGTAATACTCTGCACCAACCACTGGATATTGAATTGATGTAAGCTTAGCATGTGATCCTAAGCAGATACAAGCGACAGAGACTATTACTGGTAAGTAATATTTGCCACAGGGAATGCAGGTGTTGACAGTATGCTGCCCTTATGCTTAAGTGGGGTCTTAAATGTGGTCACTTAATGAAAGCTGGAATCATGCAGAATATATACACCATAATGTATCAACCCAGATGTTTTAGAATTTTGCCGAATGTACCAAATCCAGGCTTTCAGTTGATTAAAACCAATCCAATTTTCCTCTCGCATTCCACACTTTGGAAATAGCCAAAGGAACACCCACACTCCTGCACGCCTCTGCGTTCACATACAACTCAAATGACACTTTGTGCACACTTCTGCCATAAGAATGTAGCTACCTTTCATGACAATTTGTGCACACTTCTGCCATAAGAATGTAGCTACCTTTCATGACAAATAATTAGAACTGTTGCTTCACACATAATTTTCATCTTACACACACCCTCCAGCTTATTCCCCTAGTGTACATCGCTGCACCGATAAGCATTACAATTAGACGTGGGTGGTTTGCAGGGATTCGGCCAAGACATCATAATTTTTAATGGCCATTACTCACACACACATACTAGGACCTACTAACTTTCCCATGCTTCAGGCTTCGGTCCCTCTGAGGGCTTTCAACCAACATCATGTTGGGACTATACACATGGTGAAAGGCGATATACAAACGACAAAATGAAATGAAATAAAATAGTGTTACATGAAACCATTACTCACACTTTCATGGGGCATGAATCATAATTTCTGAATCCGACCCCCCATCCGCTCTGCCAGTCACATCCGACAGCATCTCCATCCGCATGCAATTTTCACACAGGCAGAGATGCCAGGGATTCTTATGGAATCCAGACAATTTTGCACCACGTAAAAGCAGGCAGATTACAAAGGAATGAATGTAAATTCCTAATGCAGGTACATGGCAAGAGACTTTTACAACTGTTTGCATTCTGAGGTGTATAAATACAGGGTACCTTGTTCCAAGTTTGGTGGTAATTCTTTAGTTGACCAGCTGAATTGCTGCCAAAATTGGTTACCATTACCACCACTTGGTCCTGTGGGTTTACCACGGGATAAGAAGTGGTGTTAGAGTTGTGTAATCCCCCATTTTTTGGGGACCAGAGGACTCCGTAGGGATTTTTGGAGGATTTACTGATTGCAAAACTAATAGAGTAAATCCGCAGATTTCTTGGGGAAGGAAAGTGGAGGATTTACTTCCCGCAAGAAGCCGGAGGTGAATCTGCCACTTTTCATCCAAAATCGTCAGATTTACCATGTGGTAATTCTTCCGGTGGTAAATCCACCAAAAATTATAATTTGGCGGTGCAGGAAAGATGGCACTAATTCCGTAACCGCAACAAAAAAAGGGACAGTAATGCAATTGAAACCACTTCTTCCCCACACCTCCAAACTTGGAATATGGTCCATGGAAAACTGAGCGGCCACTCTGACTTCCATGTATCATTACCACTTCCACATGTGAACAATCAAAATTACATGAAGAGGACTACTTGTGCATAAGGGCATTCGTCTATGATACCACCTTGGCATTGTACAGGGCAATCCAAAATTAGCCCTTAGGAATCATTACATGAGGTGGACAAGGAAGTTTATGTGGATAGACACAGGGCTTCAGGGAGCATATTGATGCAAGGTCCAAACAAAACAGGGCATTTACCTGAGGAGGTGTTAACTGTGAATGGCTTGTTGGCTCTTTATGATTCAACGTATATGTACAAATTGTACTGGTCTCTCAAATAAAATATATATACACTGGCAGTACATGGCGTATTACATCTCGCGCAGTGTTTGTGCTCTGTATGTGTGTTAGACTATGGGCCTCATTACACGGTAGGCGCTAAGGGATTATCGGTAAGGTCACCGGTGCCGGTAATCCATTAGCGCCCTACTACGAGGTCCCTCAGCGGGTCCCGTCCTTAACACCTGGTCTGACCAGGTGTCAAGGACGAGACCCGCTAAGGGACTTCAGAGCTAATAACGGTGCTAATAACGGTACCGCAAATTGCAGTACCGTTATTAGCTCCTTCCCCATTCCCATTGAGCCCTATGGGGGCTCGAATGGGAATGGGGAATGATATTTGGCCTGGGGACTTACCAGTTCCTCCAGGGTCGGAATGACCCGGTAAGTCCCCATACCACCTACCCAGACCCGGTATGCGATAAGGGAGTAGCCAGGCCGCTAATAGCGGCATGGTTACCTCCTACCGTTTAATGAGGCCCTATGTGTCTCTGTCTGCCGGTGGGTGAGAGTCACATTCCCAGGTGCACTGTCTCTAGTCTCTCTCTCTCTTAGTGCCTTTTGTTACACCACTGCAATTTGTTAACTCATTTCCCATACGTCAATGTGGTCTGGCTATCTCTATTTCTTTCTCTACCTCTTCTTCTGTGTGGTGTTAGGGGCGTGGTTCTTTCTGTCTCTCTGTGTCTGTGTAGTCTGGAACACATGTGCGTTCTCTATGAATGGGGTCTTGTTTTCTCTCTTCCTACCCCTCTCCATTGATTAGTGTCTCTCTCTTGCTCAATCTCTCTCTCTCCACCTCTCTCTCGCTCCCTCCTTCTGTGCCTTTCTCTCTTCCTCAATCTATGTCGTCAAGCAAGAAAGTAGTTCATATTGAGAGACAAACTGGTGTGTATAAATAGAAGCTGTTAATGAAAAGGACATTATTTCAATGCACTAACTTTGTAAACAGATTATTTTTAAAATGTTACAATGCTCATTTCTAATAAACACTCTCAGTATATAGTGCAGCTATAATACATGTTATAGTTGTCTTACTGATGAAAGGATATTGTCAAAACCTAGACTAACCAAATGCAACTGTTGGTTTCAAGACTTCATGACATCAAAGAGCGTTTTTGGTATATAGAATGAACACAGATATTGAAATTTGACAAATGTTTCTGTGATAAAAGGGTTACATGCTTGGATCACTAAGTAGATAATATACATGGGGCTTAGCATTCATTTAATATTTTCCAGCACTCACCCTAACATTAAAGAGGCTTTACCCTTGAACAATATATACTTATTCAGACATCATAAGGACTTCAATATAAAGCCAAAATGGTTGGGACATTGGTCACAAAACTGGGACTCGGGTCCTGTTTCCTTGCACCACTGTGAGATTTTGAAGAGGAGGGTTTCAGAGTCTCCATAGATAGCCTCATTATAGGCATATGGTTCTGACCTTTAAATGTCACTCTGTCTTCCTGAAATAATATAAAAAATCTAAGTTCTATTAGGACATATCCTAAAATTGTACAAAGTTGTTTCATCAGCAGGTTTTTTTTCTGATGAGCTTTTGCAAAACAATTTGAATGAAAAAACTAGCCGAACAATATATTGTGGGTGGACAAGTGGATATCAGGAGTAGGGGGGTTGGGTATAGGGGTTACAAAATAGGGGACACGGGATTGGGGCTGGAACGCCCCACATATAAAAAATAAATAGATGAGTTTTTTTGTTAAATAATTTTCAGCAAAAACTAATCAAAAAAATAACCTGGTGATGAAAGAACATAGAACCCCTAAAATGTACATGCAATTGGTTTCAAGGCTTCATTTCATCTCACATGTCAAGGACATTCATAAGATGAAGCATTTCCTCTCTCACTTTCAGTCATGGATGTCAAGTGCATTTCTGAAGCTCAGCCCAATTAAGACCAAAGTCATCCCCGCTGGAGGGGCTTCAGACTTCATTTTAGTCCAGAACTGTTTGAAAGAGCTAAAACTCAATGTGTTCCCTATATAAGTCCCCCACCTCTATCCTCGACTTTCAACACTCCTTCGAAAAACACTTCAGAAAGAAGTCACAGCCAACCAAGCACCCACTGTAAATGCTCAAGAGAAACAACCCTGGCTCAGTTGACATATGCCTACAACCTACCTACATGAATGACTAAATAATCATCACCCGCACACTTAAGGGATTTCACTTTCTACCTCCTAAAATTGGCATCAAACAAACGGTGGCTTGCAAAGCACTGAAAACTAAGTCACTATCCTACGTGACCAAGACACACACTCTCTAAAGAATTCAATGCAACAGCTGGAGCTAAAACATCTCGGAGTGAAATCCAACAAATGCAAGAGGAGAGGTCTAGGAAGGATATGTTCTCCTGGCTTATCACCCACACCTTGCAATTAGGATGCTTTTTTTTGTTATAGAGTAGCCGTCTATGTGCCTCATCGTTTAAAACCATCCTTCCGGGATGCCCTACCAACCAGGTCAGGGGACCAAGAAATCTCATATGTAGATCTGTCATGTATCTTGAAACATGAACTGCATGGGATCTGAAGCAAAGTAAGCAGCTTTGAAGGGCTGGTTATCTCTCCTTGCTAAAGTTTGAAAGCAACCCTCTCTGATGTCTTTTCATACAAAACATAAAAGAGTTAATAGTCTGCAACTTCTCATCCGTTGTCTAGTCCAGATCACTTATGTTTTCTTCATAGAGATTTAGCAAACAAATAAATGTATATATGAAGCCTGGATGAAGAGTCAGTCATTCATCAAATGTTCACGTTTGAAGCCTAGTCATTAAATTGCCTCTTTGTTTAGCCATTACGGTTGCATAGTGATAAGTGAATCTAGTAAATTATTGTAAACACATGTTGAAGCCAATCTTCTCAGAATTAACAAGGTCATATAACCTGCTGCGGCATAGTGGCCACTAAGGACAGCTGTCTCAGCCATACCAGAGAAACATACATTTGCATATTATTTCGTCCTGACCCACAAGGACAGTCCAGCACTAAGATGTATTCTGAAGCTTCTCCAGTAATGCTTGGTGGCAGAGTCTTGTCTTATTTCCACTTTTGAATCAGTATTACATGTTAGTTAATTGTTAGCATAATTGATGTGACACAGTGCGTTGACTCAGAGAGTGACTCAATCCTTTCTCCAAGAGTCTTTATTTTATCTTAAAAATATCCAAAAAAGACAAAGCAGAAATGGAATATGGAAAAGTATATGGCGTAATTATCTATGTACTTGAATAACGTAACAATTTCCCACGTGCTGTAGTCTGCTTTCTCATTTCGGAATCCAGAAAAATATTGGTGATTTGAGCAAATATGGACTACTGACTGGCAGCATGCTAGTTTTTACATTTCAAGGTACTTATTTACCATTTATGGCACTTGTCCACTTGGTCAAGTTACATTCAGGTAATGTACAGTACAGTGAAGAAGTCACAAAGTATCTTGTTTACTTGATGCCTTTATCTCGCTTGCCCTTCTCCGAAAGCCCCCTAAATTATTATTTTGATATCATGGATAAGAAATGTTATAAGAATTCAGAAATTAAGAAAAGAGATCAAAATAACATCTCTACGAATTCATGAGAATTCTACAAAAATATTTGTATTGCAACTTTCAAAAAGGTCCTGCGATGAGGGGTAGGCCCACACAGTTCTGTGAATATTGTTTTTTTTTTTTAAATAGTTTTGCCTATTTGGAAAAGTCTTTTTTTCCTAACAGAAAAAAGAAGAGCCCATAAAAAAGATAATTATATCTACAAGTGCTTTGAAGAGTAGACCCCCACAGGGATTTAGGTGCTATTATAAATGTTGTGAGATTTAATGACAGCCCCAGCATGGGAAAAGGAAAGGCAATTTTAGCCCTTTAATTTGAATTGCAGTGTTCTTATGGTAAGGCACACTGGTGAATTAAAAGCCTGCCTTAAAACTTCAATACGGATAAATGCGGCTGGCAAATCTGAATATTCGTATTTCTGCAATTGACACAAGGAATATACAAAGATGAAAAAGGCACATTATTGGTTGAGAGACAAAAAGTAGCATTTGCCATTGAAAATGCCTCACATCAAAATGCTGTGCAGCCTGAAAATTAAGCAACACAGCAACTGAAACCATATTGAATGGGAAGGCGCATACATTTTGCTGCTGAAATTACAAATAGATGGAGTCAAAAATGTTGCTAAGAATGATAATGCATCTGGTTAATGACAACATTAAAAGCAGGGTTTCATTGAAAACCAATGCTGTGCAAACAAAGAGAAATACACTGATTCAGAAGTGCATTGAACAATGAATGCAATATACAAGCTGTTAAAATACATAGGTTTTGGACTAGGAATATAAATGTAACAAATTGAAAAGGCTATTTTATTTTCAGATGCAACATGTAAATCTCTTCTGAGCCCACAACAAACATGCCCCTAGTTGCCGGGCAGTTTTCTTAAGTATCATCCCCCATAGTGAGATCTGCTTGGCTCCTTATCTAGAAGCCAGATCTCTGTGAGAACTTGGCTCATGCATACCAAGTATTTACGATGAGCTGATTGACCACAGAGCCAGCCTGGGTGAGTACAATTCTTAAAATATAAACTATTAGATCGTAACTGTGGTGGACTTCAAATTACAAGGACAAAATGGCAAATGCCAGCATGGCCTCCTGACATCAATGACCATCTGTTGACAGAAATGCAATCGCTGCATTGTCCATTAGCTCAGCCTTGACTTTACAGGAATGATTGATCGTTTATTGCAAGCTAAACTTACATTGAGCCCAGAGACTATAGTAGAGGCTTGAAACCACATGTTTTCAGGGAAATGGGACCAAGAATCAAAAAACAAAACTGTAACTTATATATATTAATCATGTGGCCATTGCATTACAAACATAATTGTATTCAATAACATTTAGACCGTCATACTTACAGGGTTGTGACAGATCACATTTTAATGCTGTTTTCAAGGCAATGGTGTTGATGTAATTTGGATCTGAATACAATTTTTGATAACCCTGTGACAACCCAAAGGGTGTTTCTAGCTGCCCCTAAAATATTATAAATCTGAAAGTTTGGGAACTAATGACTTATTAAATTAGATAGCTGATTAGGAAATGTCACATTTCCAACTATGTCAGTTTTTGCATAAAGAATCAAAAACCATAGCTCACACCTAACCATCATTAATAGGGGAACATTAATATCTATATATTATGGTTTTTATTGGTAAGTTACAAAATATTGCATGTAGGGACTTTATGAGTGAAAAGCTGACATGTAAAAAATATGTAAATGATAGAATGTGCACCTTTTTAACAACACTTTCATCATAGAACTCCAAGGGCCTATCAGTAGAAAGGGGTGGCTCTTGGGAGGAGGAAGAGAGAATAATCCTTCAATGAAAAAAGTTAGCACCGATAAACTTTGATTGTAATAATTGGTGGTGTGGCTTATATATTAAAAAAGCCTTTGCTCTATGGAGAAGATAGAGACAGACACAGACAAATCCTTCCTAAACACCATCTTGGAGGGAGAGCTGAAGGAGAGTTGCCCATAAGCCACCTGGATGTAATCTGAGACAGATGCCTGTCCTTATTTGGGTGAGAGGCCTACACATTGATGGAGCCTTATCTTTACATGTGAGGCTGAAAATGGAAAAGCCAAAAGCTGACTGAGCCCTGCTATTAAGGATAACCATATGAGGGATGGATGCTGCTGACAATCTTTGACAGAAACCTTTGACCAGACCTGTGCTGTCCCCAAAGAGGAGTCATTTTTTCCTGTCAACCCCAGACTTCTATAAAGAGTAGGGGTGTATTTGTCCCAAAATGAAATCCACAACTGTCACCACACCTAAACCTTGCTTTTACACTAAGGGGTGTTCCTGTCCCAAAACTAGATTCCGCACTGTTAGTACTTACCAAACCTTGCCTTTAAACATAAAGGACCCAATTCACTGAATAATCTGCACAGGAAATAGTGAACTTGCCTGCCAAACTGCATGCAAATCCGTGTTCGTCGATTCATGGAACCGACTGTGCTGGACTTTCTTGGGACTTGTGTGGAGTTTGCACAAGCCCAGAATGCCAGTGTGAGCTGTCGAGTGCCTTGTGCGAGACACCATGCAGAGCGTGGGCGTAGCATGGGCAGAGGACTGGGAAGGTGGCTGAACTCCAAAAATGGGGAAGATCCTGCGAAAAAGTGGGCATTATAAGTACAGTTGCACATAGGATTTGCAGAACAGAGATGTGTTTGTATGTCGATTTTAGAGGTGCATGTACACAACCGGGGTTCTGATCCAATTTAGGGTTGTGTGTAAGCAGTGTAGCTGGGTGCGGAATGGTTTACTGGAGTTTGCACGCAGATTTTCTGAGTTAAGACCGAGTTACAATTTTTCATACGCATGTTGCCAGGGTGCTGGCATTAGTGCAGGCCTGCTTGCGGGGGACCGCATGCACTGTTTAAGGGTGTTTTTATTTGAGACTGGGGGAGCGTACAAAGGTAGCTGTTCAGGCTGTTTTTGCTTTACGTGTGGGCGTGTTGGGGCGTTCCATGCACGACTTGCGAATACAGATACTTTTCGCAGGGAATTCCATGAATACGTAGGACACACATTTTTTATTTTGCGCGCTGGCTTGCGCAGTGTCCTTCTTGGTGCACGACCCTTGTGGGATTTCTTCACACATTTATATGAATTGGGCCCATGGCGTTTAGTACCAAACGAAAGTGACAACTGTTACCACTTTAGAAACCCTGCCTTTAAACAAAAGGTGTTATTGTGCCAAAAACAAATTCCCAATTGTCACCACTCCTTAAACATTGTTTTTAAACACACAGTTGCCCTTGGCCCAAAACGAAATTCCTCAACTGTCCTCACTCCCTAGACCTAGCCTGCAACAGAGGGGTGCTGCATATAACTTATGCCTGGGTTTTTGGTGTTTGGGGAGAGAAATGCATTTCAAAAGTGAAACCCAGTATAATTCTCCATTGAAAAATGTACACTCTTTCCTCAGAGTGAGCAAGAGACCCTGATACAGAACGAGTTTGCATTGCTTTTGGACTGAAGAAAGTAAGGTTCAGTCCATCAAAAGGTATCCTCAAAGGTCTGTGTAATTGCAAACTGCTAGCATTTCCAAGTGTGCAGGGAAACTGCATGTGTAATTTTTATTTGTGTGAAAAACACAACTGTGCTTTGTTATCATTCTAAAGTTTTTCAAGTAATATTTACCTGCTTAGAACAAAAAGGAAAAAGTGTGTTCCCTTGAAGCTGTGTTTTATGCCACAGAGAATGTGGCGTATGCAACCAATAAAGGCAATTAATTGAACGTATACTTTAAATAAACATACATTATCTCTAAAACCCGGCCTGGTTCTTCGCTCATTGTTGGCAAAGGGAGCGGGATCTCTGCTGCGCTATATGAGTCATAAATAGGGCTTGCTGAATCCAAAAGTCAATGGTGTGATGTGGGCTCTCTTAATTGGGAGAGGGGGGTCTCCCAATGCTCAGCGTGGTCTCCCAATATAATGTTACAACGTTAAATGCCCATCTCTGTATCATCAAGGTTTCCGATTCATGACGGGACGTTCTCCTTTTTCTCTATGTCATTGGAGCCATGTTCTTCTTCTCCAGTCTTTGTCGTGTATAATTAGGCATTTCACACCCCAAAACATTTCTGTTGACTGGCTTCAGCTGTTTGCATGGCATGTTCGGCCCAGCGTTGAACCTCTTTCCTTCTGTTTGGAGCTCTATGGTATCATCCGATGGAATATTGGCAAATACTGTGCTCACCCTTGCACTTGTAGCCCTGGTGGCACTTTGGAAACTCTCTCTCTCTCTCATGTGTAGGCACTACAAGGATCAATGTTCTAGCCTGTAATGGCATGTTATGTGTGTTGTCGGGTTGAAACGAGGCTGCTTGTGAGCTCACCTTGAATGTGTGGATTAACACCTTGCAGGGAAGTCATTCCGGTGTCTACTTGGGATGCAGGCACAAGCCCAAAGAACCCTTGATGGTTGTTGTGGGGGAAGCGGTTGGCAGAAGAGTCTGAACTGTGCATGCTACAGCTGGGTGGCATTGGAAATAACATCAGAAAAGGAAAAAAGAAAAGAAAGAACAACATTTGAAAATTGTGCACACAGGTAGGAGCTGACAGTAACAGTTGCTTATACAGATTGACAAAAAGAGTCTACATTGTAGTTAATACATCACATATATGTTTATAATAAACACTGTAAGCTTTAAAGAAAGTTCAAGAAAGAGCACTTCATCAGACAGACCCTTTCCTCTTTAAGGAATATCCAACTTCGAGACAGTGGACCACCCCACTCTACACCAAACAAATAACCAGCCACAGCACGCGCAGGCATGAGCCTGCTTCCAATGCACACTCTCAGAAATCCTGTCTGATATGGTTGACTTAGCTAGTCACCACAAATTCACACTCCGCTTCAGCCATCTACCCACCCAACCTTTTCACGCAATCCGCAAATAACATCCACCAATCTACCCAGCAAGCGAATTCTACCCACCAATCTACCCATCCGTCCCAACTCCCAGCTCCTCACATCCACACACCAAATTACTCAAACACAAACACACACATGTGGGCACACACAAGAGCACTTAATCATTAAAGCACACAAACTCACAAATATTAATTTAAAAAGCACGGCCACTCTAAAAAAAACAAATGCCATACCTATTGACTTTGCCAATGCTTGCTTCGAGTTGTTTATATATGTGCTACAGAGGGAGCTTTTGCATCAGCTCTGACTGTGCCACTAGAAGCTGGAGGGATCTGTCAGTGATCTCCCACCTTCTCCCCTGCTCAGAACCCCAAGGAAGGGGTTTGTAACACTAGCTTAATCAGTCTCCCGGGGAAGGCCAATTTAGATAAACAATGAGTCCTTCTGGCAAAATACGGTGATTAATGCAATTACCTGCCTTTTGCTGTTTTCATTTTCACTCTCAATTTCTCACTCGAGTCAATTCCTCATCTTTAGAAATGACAAGGCCGGCTAATGACCTTAAATCATCTCGAGGCATTATGGAGTGAGGAGTGGTTGACGGACAACTCCTCCTCTTAGAATTCCCAGGGAGTCCCTGAACTTTTCACAGAGGGCTCCATCGTGTGTGCTGATTTCCTCCCCTGAGCCCCCAGGCTGAGCTAGGCACATTAAGTCAAGGCCTGTGGGCTGACCTCTTTCTCTGCTCTCCAGTCCCCGATTGTTCCCGATGAGTACATGTTGTTTTAGGAATTTGTCAGCAGCTGCCGATGTCAGCCTGTCTATTTTCCAAGCACACGGGTTCACTGCTTGAAAGACCTCTCTGGAAGCGATTATGCAGTAGCTGACCAGACACTCTCCCTTCCCCCAGGCCCCTCCGTACCTTCGCCTCTTCCTAGTCTGCTTTTGGAGACAAGGATATGCATTTGTGAGAGTGGAGTAGTTCAACTACTTGGGCGGTGAACTAAAGCAGCTGGTCTAGTCAGTGATCGAAGTGAGCGGGAACGGTCGGCAGCAGTGTTCCCCAACTTGAATTTTTTTTCTGTTTACAATTGCTCTACGTTTTAGGACCATTTTGACTATTTTATATAGAGGATTTGTCTATTCAAGTCCCTGTGCAATTGTAAAGTTGTAATAGGAGCCTTAGTTACAAGTCACTTAGAATATTGCAATGCCCCGGCCCCAACACCTTGTTACATGATGCACTATGCTTCTGACCACCCTCTCCCCTGCCGAGACCACAGTTCCACTACTTTGTTCGGTGCACATCTACCACTGGGTCTAGTTCCTCCTATTTAGTGTGGCGCAGTCCATATTGTATCAATGGCCTTACCAGTACGCTTATAACATGCTGCCATGAGCAGCAATTTTGAAATGTGTTGATAATCAATACACCAGTGCTTTATATTGAAAATAGCTCAAATCAAAATTAAGGTCACTTAAAGTTCAATCTATATATATATACAGATGTTTTTAACAACTTTTTAAGAAGCTTCCTTAAGTATAGTGTGATATGTGTGTCAAATTACAGATCTCCAGTTTTAACATTTACTAGTCCACGTTTTAACCATCTATGCATTTCAATTAAAGTAGACCCTAGATACATGATAAAAATACAATTAATGAAAGAGGATACCATTATAAGAATAGTCACACAATGGGATGGATTTAATATTAAGGATATTAATTTTATATTGTTAAGAGGCTATTTAATTAAAGTGTGAAATTTTACCATTACTGTCCATCATAAGAAAAAATGAAGGATAATTATGTATCAATTGTATGTTATATAAATTGTAGGCACTATGCACTTTATTGAGGTGATCATGGAAAACAATATCCATTAACATCAACCTCTTCTTCCTTCGCATAAAAACAGCTACATGCCAGTCCATCTAACCCAAGACCATATTAACTCTTGTACTATATATTCATATATTAATGATGGAGAGAAAGTAACAATGGAGTTAAATATATGCAAAATTATAATATTGCTTCTAATTTTTAGCATCGTGCATTTTAAGCGCAATGCACCTTAAGGCCATAAAACATCATGCACTTTTTAGCTATGATAACTATGTAAAGTATGTGTAAAAACATTACAATATTGCTCTAAACCTTTAGCACCGTGCACTTTAAGCACCATGCATTTTAAGGATATGACCAAGCAGCATGCACTTTATGGTTTTTTAATAAAGCAAAAGTATAAATGCTATTTTACCTTTAGAACTATGCACCTAAAGCACAGTGCACTTTAAAGCCTTATGCACTTTACGATCATGAGATCAATATGCAAATATATGCAAAATCATATTATGGCTCCTATTCCCTGGTACTATGCACCTCAAGCACCACGCACTTTAAAGTTAAAATCAGGTAAATTTTAACCTAATCATGTATTTTGGACTTCAATCATAAATATAGCCATGTTTAGCTTTTGTACTTAAAAGAAAAGATAATCTTGTCAAATGAAATGTTCAAACAACGAGAATGATGTTAATACAAGATGCATATACATTGCAAAGGAACATTTCCAACATGGCACCCATGTTAACCAGGTCCAATGTAATGCATTTCTTCACATGAAAGTGAAGAGGGACTACAACATCAAAAAAATGTTAAAAGGAGATACCTGTTTTCTATGTTTACAATCCGACGAAGCCCGGAAGGGTGAAACGCGTAATTGTTTGTTCTCTCCTGTAACTGCTTGTCCACTATGTTTTCCAAAGCAAAATAAAGGACGTTGATGGAGATCCTCTTTTTGCATCTGGAGCATTTCTATTTGGGAGAAGAGTGCCGCCTCAAAAGCTGTGTCCAGCATTTCCCCTTTTTTTGTTTTTCTTTCTCTTTTCATATATATATATATATATATATATATATATATATATATATATATATATATATATAAAACACTTTGTTCTTGACTACCTGGCTTCTAAGAGCTGTAATAACAAGAAGTTTTAATATTTCCACTCCCAATGCTTCTCAATGTATTTCCCGCAGAAGTATATAGGGCTGAGTCGGCCATGTCGGGATTCTCATTTGTGAGTACATGTGGCACCGAGCTCACTGACGCGAGTGCTCACTTCAGTGAGCTATCATAGAAGGATGCACTGCGTACACTGCAAAAGTAATTCCTACTAATATGAAGAACAATTATTTTAAATGTAAAATATCGACCACAGAATATTGGTCATGTTTTCCTCCTAAAAACACATCTACATTGTTGACAGAGGAAACACATGAACCCCTACTACTTCCCCAGTGGCACCCAGAAAGATAGCTCAGCGGGTTGAACTCTCGCTGCTGAGATTTTTGTGTCGGGTCGAGAAAAAGTACGCACCAATCCCGAAACACCTATGCCATGCTATAGCAGGCGTAAGTGTCAATGTGCACACTAACGGGTAGTGGGAAGATGACCTCACATTACACACCATGTGCTCCCTAGGACTGAACCCCTTGCAAAAGATGCTCACTGCTCTGCATTTTTTGGCCACTGGGTAATTCCATTGGTCCACCGCCATAGTAGGTGGCCTCTTCCAGGCCACGCATCACCCTGTTTACGGTGTTGGCAATCATAAATGCAGGTCCATCTGTCCGCTTGTATATCTATATGCCCAGAACACCGGCCGAAACTCAAGAAGTGCTCCAGTATATTTATACGGTGGCGCACTTTCCAAAAAGGGTAGGTGCTATTAATTGCACCCATGTTGCTTTAGATCCACCTAGAGCAAACAAGCACATCTACCACAACCGGAAACATTGGCACAATGTTCAGGTTCTGTGTGATGCCAGGGGCATCATTACTGAAGTTTATGCCAACTATCCTGGTAGCACATATGATAGCTACATATTTAGGATGTCCCCGCTACTCAGGGGCCCTGGAAGCTGGGAAGCATGGCAACACATGACCAATTGGAGAGTATGAATGGCCATGAACATGCATGCATGTTGCACACAGACCAATAGACACTGTGCGACAAATGCCAATGACAACCATTCTAACATCTATAGGGGCCAGTGCCTACCGTCTGAGCACATACATGATGACACCCATTTGCAACCCCAACACACCTGCCGAGGAAAGGTACAGCACTGCCCATATTGTGACTCGGGGAATTATGGAGCGCACATTTGGAGTGCTCAAGTCACATTTCCGCTCCCTTGACCACTCTGGTGGTGTGTTGCTATATGCAGCACCAGTAGTCTGTAGGATCATTGTGGCAGCATGTGTCCTGCACAATGTTGCAACACAGAGTGGCGTCCCGGTGGACATGGTGGTGGCACACCATCCACACCCATAGGCACACTGCTTGCATATGGCTGGACAAAGGCTTGTGGAGAGGCTGCATGTACCCAGCTTGTGCAATCTTTTTTCACCTAAAATCCTACCCCTCTAGAGTGCACACGATCCTGCCAAATTCCAGGTGCCATTCAATGATGACAATGGTCCAATCCACTGTGCCCACAAAACCACCCTTAGAAAGTGCCTTTGGAAGTGCAGATTTGTGTTCATCCCTTAGAACTAAAAAGACATTCTATTTTGTGTCTCTAAAAGAAACACATTGAAGAGGCAGGTCACCACTACCACCATGCCAACCATTGAATGAAATCACCCCTTTGGCACCAAAAACATCCCATATGACTAACATACCTGTCAAATGTGGAAGCAGCGATAAATCCTGAAATTCATCAAACATCATGTCTGAGCTGCAAGCCATACATGGCCTCCAAAAGTAACATGTCCACAAAATACAAGAAGCACAATGGGATATTGCTGCACTCATGTCTAAGAATGTGCACGATGTGCAGAAACATGTCCCTAGTCCGGGGTGTTGAAAAGCAGTGTAGTGAGGATCCACATGTGACAGAATCTGGCACATGACCACAGTAAAGCCCATCCCAAAATAAACAATGACCAAAAGGTGATTGACAATTGTGACAAAGAGGGTGACCCACCAGAATGGCCCCATCCAGACATGCAGCAACTGATGGATCCATTCCATAAGGATCAAAATAAATGCACATCTTACCTGTCCCCTATGCATGCAGTCACAGTCAAAAATCAACCCATGAAATAGCTACCATTCCCTGATGGAAGGATCTGCACACAATTACAAAAATGAAAGAGAGTACAGCCAACACATCCATGCACCAAAAAGTGAAGACCCACGTGCCCCCCTCAGTGACATACACCACATGCCAACAACAACTCACAAGACAACCTCAAACATGTGTCACCTGCACACTGCATGTAATTCAAACATACAAAAGACACACACTTTGAAACAACAACCCCCACACTGCCTAACCCCCTGAATGACGTGCATGTCACCTATCACCATTCCAAATTCGATGGCACATACACAACACACGCATCAGTCAACATGCTGCATGAACATATGAAGACATCAGATATGCAGTTAATGGAGCCCCGAAACAAGCAGCGACACCCCTGGAAGAAAAGCAATGACATGACCAGGCATGTCATCACCAGCAAAGTATTGGGACAGTGCAGTGAACACAGTCATGGGAGCCCATTATGCAAAGCACAAGAAGGCCAGTATACAAATACTCACCCCTATGAACCATAGGCATGATAATGCTTGAGGCAGCATTTCACAGAGGCCGATGTCAAACTGGAAGGCTGGCCACCGAGGCAACTGCCATGGAAGACCTAAGTAGACATGACACAGAAATGTGATAATGCAAGCACGGATAAATGCATGCAATGGGTAGAATGCAAGGGAAAAGTGCAAGGTCAATGCATACTTCATTGTGACCGCATACAATTGGTTCAATTGTGCATTTAATTGAATGCATCAGCACCATGCACCCAGCTGCGGCCAACTTGAAGCTGCAAACACCATGGTGCAGCATGCATGGGCATGCATGTGAAAACACCAAAACTGCACAAAGTAGCGTGCCTGTTCACAACATAGCATCCCAAAAATGTGCATCAATGGTTCCATGTGTGTGGATCCTATCTGATGCTGCACAACATTAAAGTAGAACCCTGAGCAAGAAAGGGTAAATGTGCTGTTGAACCATCACCCCACAAACATTGCATGGGATGCAAAGTGTCAGTTAGTAGACATGTGCAAAGTGCAATGAAACACAGACCAGCACATACACATACCAGCAAAACCATTAACACCTGTCGCCCCATTAACCCATAGAAACCACACCATGCCCAGACCTATGACCAGAACCACACTATGTGACACATGCACCCATGAAGTAGCACCAGTGCCCCACAAGACAAGTCAATCCAAAGTGATCACACACAGTGCAAGACTCCCAGCCAAACAACACAGAAGTGCCCTTCACTTACCTGCACAGTGTACCCACCACCCGCCTTGCATATGATGCACCCCACAGGGAGACATTTCCACTAAATGCGATGACAAGCATACTAACAACAGAAAGAACCTGCACTTCCATGAAAACACATGAATGGAGCATGAGAATATGCTGAGAACACCCACTGCACAAGGACCACGGGGTGCAAGGGGGTGACAGGACATAGATTGTGATCTGCCCATGAGTGCAGCACAGCACAACAGAGAGAGAGAGTGCCAGTGAGAGGGAACACCAAGAGAAAATCACATCAAGGAGTACACTGTCAGGATTGGAGATGGCCAAGGACATGCACTACACCACATCAGGTGCAGGCATAGCTGAGTTGACTGAGGTGGGAAGGCGGTGACATGGGTACCACTTGCAAAACTATCCTGGCATGGTAGCATGCAAAGCACATATAAGGAAACTTCCACATGCAGCAAACACAGTGAACAATGATGCATGCAGAGCAAGCAAGACAGTGCTCATGAGTACCTGCTGACCGAGGCGGCATGGTGTGAATGCTGCATCATCTTCACTGGTAACTGTGCCTCCGAATTAGTGACGGAGGGCCTGTGCCTGGCAGAGTGCATGGGGAGCATGGACATCAAAGGTTACAGGGTGTCTGCAGTCAATGCAGTCAATGCCTCATTACGGATTACTTAAACAGCATGGGACAAGACATTACAACAGGCATAGTTAACTACCAGTCACACAGCACACATGTGCTGAGGATACACTGAACCCATAGTTACATGCACATGCCATCCTGCCAAACATGCAAGTTGACCTCACGCTGCATGCCTGCATGTCCATCACTGCATACGTCAAGGCCTTGAGAGGGCAACTGCACAACTCAAGTAAAAAATTATAAGAAAATAAAAAACCTGGAAAGGACAACTCAAAAATAAAATGCCAACATTCAGCCTGGGGTCTACAAAAGGGGCAAAAATAAAATAAATAAAACCTCCATAGGCTCATGGACCTCATGGTTATGGTGTCCCTGGAGGCATGTCTGTGCTGACACCCCCATCCTGCATTGAATCTGCAGGTAGAAGTGATGCTGGAGGCTCACCACCAGTGCCCTGGCCTGGTCCTCAGTGGCAGACACCATGTGTTACACTGATGAATGCACCAGCAGACTGAGGGCTCTGAGGTCACAATGCATACAAAAATCACAGCAGCAAGAGCTCAACCCCCAAAATTGTCTGCCTCAATGGTAACACCTCCTGTTGGAACAGTCTTCTGGTGGCTGCATGGTCCTCATGGATTGCAGCCCTGTGGGATAACATCTCACGCCTCAGGGCATCCCTATGTGCATGACCCTCTGCATGAAGAGATGCCTGCGGACACTGCAGATATGCCCGTCTGCCCCTGATATTGGCCTCCAATCAGAGTCTGTGGGGGCAGCATGTGGATCGCATGACCTGCAGCTGTTGCTCTTCCTGTGTTGCTGGGGGGTTCATGGAACCCCAACTTTCCATACATCGTAAGTGCCCCTCTACATTGTTATTTCTGTTGTGATATTTCTAGAGGCTACTCCACCTTTAGAGGGTGCACCACCATATTCATTTAATAGTGATGTCATTTGCAAAATTGAAGCTCTTACTTCAAATAGAGCTGTAACCTTGGGCTTTACAGCTGAAGATGCAACTAAAACACTGAACTTAATTAAAGACACCAACCTTGACCTTAGTTCATCCAATAAACCTGAAGAATTAGTCAGTCAATTAGAGAAAATGATATGTCATAAAATCAGTCATAAATTACATGCTACTACACTTTCCCAATATTATAAGGCTCAACGAATCCCTTGAGGGTTATGAATTGAGCTGAGCCAACATTATGTAAAGAGAATCCAGATTTTGTAAAGAGATAGAGGTATATTCTGAATAATGCTCCTTAGACTTAATACTACGATTGGGGAACTTTCTAAATCATTAACAACCATAGAAGCAGACCTAGAATCAATTAAAACTACACTTATCAAATTAATTACCAAAGAAAAATTGACATTCATTTTGGAGGACATAAACATCAAACTTGACAATTACAAAAAAGAAATTGATGTGTAGAAAATAAGAAAGTTCAGACGGGACACCCTGGACTATAAACTGGACATAGTTTATTCCTGGAAAGAATATTACCATCAGAAGGATTCACCTAGGATTAACAAAACTCCATTTAACAATAAAAACACACTGAAATGCCAGGCAAACCTCCTTTGAACAAGAGTACCAACAGGAACCCCAGACACATGTTTCAGCCTTGTTGGGCCTCATAAGTGAGGTAGAGCTTTGCCTCTTTGAGAACAGTGAGCAACAGGTCCATGTCTGGGATCCCCCAGGTAATTTAGGGTGACCAAGCCCAAGTTCCTTACACAATACAAAAAAGGTAGCAGGCGCCCCCCTCAAGGCTGAAACACGTGTCTGTGGTTGCTGTTGGTACTCTTGTTCAAAGGAGGTTTACCTGGCAATTCGGTACTGGAATGCCCTTGTGGGCGGGACAAAGACTGATATGCAAATGGTTATTCCTCCTTGGTAAAAGGCACAGTGAGCTAAAAGTGATGGCTGCAGACTCTCAAAGTGGGAAAAAAATACAGAACAGATTATCATGCCATGTTTTTCTAGAGAGGGGCGCCTACTACCTCTTTTGTGTATTGAAATGCAGATATGCATTGCACTGATATTGTGGGAGACTGTCAGGGGACTGCCTGGGGGGGTGTCACAGGTGAGGGCGGCTGGGGTATGGTGTCCAGTCTGGAGGGGACTGCCTGGGGGGGTCATGGGTGAGGGCGGTTGAGGGGTCGTGTCCAGAATGGAGTGGGTTGGGGGTAGTGTCCAGACTGGAGGGAGCTGACTGAGGGGTGTCACAGGTGAGGGGGGCTGGGGAGTGGTGGCCAGACTGGAGGGGGCTGGGGGGGGTGTCCAGTCTGGTGGGGGCTGCCTAGGGAGTGTCACAAGTGAGGGGGGTTGGGGGGTGGTGTCCAGTCTGGAGGGGGTTGCCTGGGGGGTGGCATAGGTGAGGGTGGCTGGGGTGGTGTCCAGTCTGGAGGGGGCTGCCTGGGGGGTGTCACAGGTGAGGGGGATGGAGGTTGTGTCCAGTCTGGATGGGGGCTGCCTGGAGGAGTGTCACAGGTGAGGGGGGCTGAGGAGTGGTGTCCAGTCTGGAGGGGAATGCCTAGAGGGGTGTCATAGGTGAGGGGGGCTGGAGGGTGGTGTCCTGTATGGAAGGGGTTGCCCGGGGGATGTCACTGGTGAGGGAGGACGGAGGTGGTGTCCACTCTGGAAGGGATGCCTAGGGGGTGTCATAGGTGAGGGGGGCTGGAGGGTGGTGTCCAGTCTGGAAGGGGTTGCCTGGGGGGTGTCACCGGTGAGGGGGGGTGGTGTCCAGTCTGGAGGGGGCTGACTGGGGTGGGTCACAGGTGAGGGGGGATGGGGGGTGTCCAGAGTGGAGGGGGCTGCCTGGGGGTGTCCAGACTGGTGGGGGCTTCCTGGGGGGTGTCACAGTTGAGGGGTGTTGGGGGGTTTCCAGACTGGATGTTGCTGGGTAATGGTGTTCAGACTGGAGGGGGCTTCCTGGTGGGGTGTCATAGGGCAGGGGGGCTGGGGGTGGCATCAGACTGGAGGGGGCTGGGGCATGGTGTCCAGTCTGGAGTGGACTGCCTGGGGGGGTCACAGGTGAGGGGGGTTGGAGGGTGGTGTCCTGTCTGAGGGGGCTGCCTGAGGGGGTTTCATAGGTGAGGGGGCAGGGGAGTGGTGTTCAGTTTGGAGGAGGCTGCCGGGGTGGTCATGGGTGAGGGGAGCTAGGGGATGGTGTCCAGACTAGAGGGGGCTGCCTGGGGGGGGGTCACAGGTGAGGGGGCTGGGGAGTAGTGTCCAGTCTAGAGGGGACTGCCTGGGGGGTTACAGGTGAGGGTGGCTGGGGGTATCCAGTCTGAGGGGGCAACCTGGGCGGTATCACAGGTGAGTGGGACTGTGGGGTGGTGTCCAGTATGAGGGGGCTGCCTGGGGGGTGTCACAGATGAGGGGGGCTGGGTTGTGGGGTCCAGACTGGAAGGGGCTGCCTGGGGGTTTGTCACAGGTGAGGGGAGCTGTGGGGTGGCATCCAGACTGGAAGGGGCTGGCTGGGGGGGTCACAGGTGAGGGGTGCTGGGGGGTGGCATCCAGTCTGGAGGAGGCTGCCTGGGGGTGTCACAGGTGAGGGGTCTGGGGGGTGGTGTCCTGTCTGGAGGGGGCTGTCTGGGGGTTTGTCACAGGTGAGGGGGGCTGTGGGATGGCGTCCAGACTGGAAGGGGCTGCCTGGGGGGGTGTCACAGGTAAAGTGGGTTCGGGGGGTGGTGTCCAGTCTGGAGGGGGTGGCATCCAGTCTGGAGGGG